>NW_006921857.1:2693615-2694133 GCF_000298275.1 Orycteropus afer afer | reverse complement strand
GAAAAAATTTAAGCCTCGAATTGCAATACTGAGAGATTCTATGGGCAAAATATTGAATGATGCAGGAAACATCAAGAGAAGATGGCAGGAATACATAGAATCCCTGTATCAAAAAGAACTGGTCGATCTTCATCCACTTCAGGAAGTGACATATGATGTAGAACCAATGGTACTGAAAGAGGAAGTCAAAGCTGCAATGAAAGAATTGGTGAAGAACAAGGCTCCGGGAATCAACAGAATAGCGATTGAGATATTTCAAAAAATGGATGCCCCATTGGAGGCACTTACTCAGTTATGCCAAGAGATTTGGAAGACAGCTACCTGGCCAACTGGCTGGAAGAGATCCATATTTTTACCCATTCCAAAGAAAGGTGATCCCACACAATGTGGAAATTATAGAACAATATCATTAATATCACACGCAAGATCTTACTGAAGATAATTCAAAAATGTTTGCAACAGTATATTGACAGAGAACTTCCAGAGGTGCAAGCTGGATTCAGAAGAGGATGTGGAAC
>NW_006921857.1:2689977-2693156 GCF_000298275.1 Orycteropus afer afer | reverse complement strand
TGGGGTTTAGTCCAATTCTGCATCCTTTCCTTCAAGGCTCAGGGGTCCAAGATTATCTTCTGTGTCTGTGTTAATTGGTTTCCCTTTTCTTTGCTGAAGAGGGTCTGTGCAATCCTTCTGCCTAGTCCACCATCTTGCCCCGCTCCCTCCCATGGGGCTATTTTTAAAGATAAACTTCACTAGACTAATGCCAAAGAATTGAAACCAAAACAATGTGATTTGAATTCTATTGTCTGCATTTACCTAAAAGCTAAAGTATCAGTGTTTGAATTCCTACTGCCTTTTAGCTCTTTCTTGACCAATTAAGTGTAGACACATTTGCCTTTATAGTCTGCTGGTGGTAACTAGTGTTGACAGCATCTTAGGAAATGTGAGAAGACTAACAAGCAGTATGTTGTTGTTAGGTGCGCTCAAGTCAAGCCCAACTCATAGTGATGCTGTGTACAACAGAACAAAACACTGCGCTACCCTGTTCCATCCTCACAAACTGTTGCTATGTTTGAGCTCCTTGTTGAAGCCCCTGTGTCAATCCATCCATTGAGGTTCTTCTCTTTCCCTGACCCTTTACCAAGCATGATATCCTTCTCCAGGATCTGGTTCCTTTTGATAACATGTCCAAAGTGGGCCAGTCTTTGTTCTTAACACTTTAAATAAGTCTTTTGCAGCAGATTTGCCCAATGCAATACATTTGATTTCTTGACTGCTCTTTCCACAGCTGTTGATTGTGGATCTAAGTAAAATGAAATCCTTGACAATTTTAACATTTTCTCCATTTATGATGATGTTGCTAATTTGTCCAGTTGTGGGAATTTGTGTTTTCTTTATGTTGAGGTGTAATCTATACTGAAGGCTGTAGCCTATGATCTTCATCATAAGTGCTTCAAGTTCTCTTCACTTTCAGCAAGCAAGGTTTTGTCATCTGCATATGACACGTTCTTAATGAATCTTCCTCCAATCCTGATGCCATATTCTTCTTCATATAGTCCAGTTTCCTGGACTATTTGCTCAGGATACAGGTTAAATAAGTATGATGAAAGGATATATCCTTGATGGACACATTTCCTGATTTTAAACCACACAGTACCACTTTATTCTGTTCACCTGCATGTGCTTAAATAGGAAGTCACCGAACTTCTTGGAAAAGGACTGAGAAGTAAGAGAATGCCCACTAACAGAGCTTCTAAATAACTTGTAATTATAGGTCTATATATGTATATATATATAAATGCACACATATTTATAATCAAAGTCCAAAATTTCTACTACAAAAAGCAAGAAATAATTTCAGCCTAGAATTTTTTAAAAACAAGCACAACAAACATCTACATTAGTCTCAAAATAATCTCATTAAATAACTATAGGTAAAACAAGTTTGTTGTTGTTAGGCACAATCGAGTTGGCTCTGACTCATAGCCACCCTCTGTACAACAGAATGAAACACTGCCCGGTCCTGTGCCAGCCTCACAATACTTTCTATACAAGAGCCCATTGTTGAAGCCACTGTGTCAATCCATCTTGTTGGGGCCTTCCCCTTTTTTTTGACCCTCCACTTTATCAAGCGTGCTATCCTTCTCCAGGGAATGGTCATTTCTGACAACAAGAACCAAAGTAGGTAGACAAAGTCTGGGCATTCTCACTTCCAAGGAGCATTCTGGCTGCACTTCTTCAAGGACAGATTTGTTAGTTCTTCTGGCAGTCCATGGTACTTTCAGTACCCTTTGCCAAGACCACAATTCAAAAGCAACTCCTCCTTGGTCTTCCTTATTCATTGTCCTGCTCTCATATGTATATGAGGCAATTGAAAACATCTTGGCATGGGTTAGGCACAACATAGTCTTCAAAGAGACATTTTTGCTCTTCAGAACGTTAAAGAGGTCTTTTGCAGCAGATTTACCCAGTGCAATACATCGTCTGATGTCTTGACTGCTGCTTCCATTGGTGTTGATTGTGAAACCAAGTAATATGAAATCTTTGACAGCTTCGATCTTTCCTCCATTTATCGTGATGCTGCTTATTGGTCCAGTTGTAAGGATTTTTTTTTTTTTTTATGTTGAGATGTAATCCATACTCCAGACTGTAGTCTTTAATCTATCAGTAAGTGCCTCAAGTCATCCTCAATTTCAGCAAGCAAAGCTGTGTCATCTGCACATCGCAAGTTATTAATGAGTCTTCCTCCAATACTGATGTAATACTCTTCTTCATATAGTCCAGCTTCTTGGATTATTTGCTCAGCATACAGATTGAATAAGTATGGTGAAAGGATACAACGCTGATCCCTTCCTTATTTTAAACCATGCACTATCCCCTTATTCTGTTTGAACAACAGCCTCCTGGTTTATGTACAGGTTCCTCATGAACACAGTCAAGTATTTTGGAATTCCCACTCTTCTCAGTGTTATCTATAATTTGTTATGATCCACAGTCTAATGCTTTTGCATAGTCAATGAAACACAAGTAAATATCTTTCTGGTATTCTTCACTTTCAGCCAAGATTCATCTTACATCAGCAACGATATCTCTCATTCCACATCCTCTTCTGAATCCAGCTTGCACTTCTGGAATCTCTCTGTCTATATACTGCTGCAACCATTTTAGAAATGCCTAAGGCACTTGACTGCTAACCAAAAGGTTGGTGGATCCAACCCACCAGCCACTCCTTAGAAGGAAGGTTGGGGAATTTACTTCTGTAGTGATACTGCCTTGGAAATCCAAGGAGGGGTTGCTATGAGTCAGGTCCTACTCAACAATACGTAACAACAACAGCAAGATTTTACTTCCATGTGATATTAATGATTGTTGTTATGTTGTGTTGTTAAGTGCCATCGAGTCGTTTCTGACTCATAGCGACCCCATGCACAGCAGAACGAAACACTGCCCGATCCCATGCCAGCCCCACAATCTCTGCTATACTTGAGCCCATCATCGCAGCCATCGTGTCAATCCATCTTGTTGAAGGCCTCCCCCTCTTTCCTCCACCCTCCACCCTACCAAGCATGACATCCTTCTCCAAGGAATGGTCCCTTCTTACAACAAGACCAAAATAGGTGAGACGAAGTCTGGCCATTCTTGCTTTCAAGGAGCATTCTGGCTACACTTCCTCCAGGACAGATCTGTTAGTTCTTTTAGCAGTCCATGGTACTTTCAGCATTCTTCGCCAGCACCACAACTCAAAAGCATCA
>NW_006921857.1:2688073-2689377 GCF_000298275.1 Orycteropus afer afer | reverse complement strand
GTGTGGAGAAAGGATACAACCTGACACACTCCCTTCTTGATTTTAAACCATGTAGTGTCCCCTTGTTCTGTTCAAACGACAGCCTCCTGGTCAAGGTACAGATTCCTCATGAGTACAATCAAGTGCTTGGGAATTTCCATTCTTCTCAATGTTATCCATAATTTGTCACAATCCACACAATCAAATGCCTTTGCATAGTCAATAAAACACAAGTAAACATCTTTCTGGTAAAAACCTGTAATTTTCTTTCTTTTTTTAAGCCAGCTTTATTGAAGTATAATTTGTTTACCTCAATATTCACCTCTTTTGAAGGTAGAATTTAATTATTGGAATACATCACCTATTATCTCTTACTTCATTAGACAATATTCTTCATTTTTACAATGTTTTACACTGTTTGGTTTTATTTTAGTTTAGATTGTGTTACTTGTGTTTTATTAATGATATTGTTCAATAATTTCCATATTCAGTGGGATCACCTTTCTTTGGAATGGATACAAATATGGATCTCTTCCAGTCAATTGGCCAGGTAGCTATCTCCCAAATCTTGTGGCATAACCAAGTGAGTGCCTCCAGCACAGCATCGATTTGTTGAAATATCTCAATGGGTGTTCCATCAACTCCTGGATCCTTATTCTTCACCAATTCCTTCAGTATAGCTTAGACTTCTTCCTTCAATACCATTGGTTCTTGATCATATGCCACCCCCTGAAGTAGATGAATATCAACCAATTCTTTTTGCTACAGTGATTCTTGGTATTCCTTCCATCTTCTTTTGATGTTTCCTGCATCATTCAATATTTTGCTCATGAAATCTTTCATTATTGTAACTTGAGGCTTGAATTTTTTTCTCAGTTCTTTCAGTTTGAGAAATGCCAAGCATGTCCTTTGGTTTTCTAACACCAGGTATTTGCACATTTCATTATAATAATTCACTTTTTCTTCTTAAGCTGCTCTTTAAAATCTTCTGTTCAGCTCTTTTATCTTGTCAATTCTTCCACTTGCTTTAGATACTCTCCATTCAAGGACAAATCTCAGAGTCTCTTCTGTCTTCCATTTTGGTCTTTTTTTCCTTTCTGTCTTTTTAATGACCATTTCCTTTCTTCATGTATGATGTTCTTGATGTCATCCCACAATTCCTCTGTTTTTTTGGTCATTGGTGTTCAATGCATCAAATTTATTTTTTAGATGGTCTTTAAATTCAGGAGGGATATAATAAAGGTCATATTTTGGCTCTCATGAACTTGTTTTAATTGTCTTCAGCTTCAACTTGAACTTGCATATGAACAACTGATGGTCTGTTC
>NW_006921857.1:2677106-2687973 GCF_000298275.1 Orycteropus afer afer | reverse complement strand
GGAGAAGGATGTCATGCTTGGTAGGGTGGAGGGTCGACAAAAGAGGGGGAGGCCTTCAACGAGATGGACTGACATGGTGGCTGCGATGATGGGCTCAAGTATAGCAGGGATCATGGAGCTGGCGTGGGATTGGGCAGTGTTTCGTTCTGCTGTGCATGGGGTCCCTATGAGTTGGAAATTACTCAACAGCACCTAACAACAACAACAACAGGATTTTACTTCAGGATAGATCTTGAAACGTTCTTCATAACAATGAATGCCACACCATTTCTCTTCAATTTGTCATTCCCAGCTTGGCAGATCATATAGTTGTCTGATTCAAAATGGCCCAAACCAGTCCATTTCAGCTCACTAATGCCTAGGATATTGATCTTTATGGGTTCCATTTTATTTTTGACAACTTTCAATTTTCCTAGATTCATACTTTGTACATTCAATATTCTGATTATTAATGGATGTTTACAGCTGTTTTTCTCATGTTGAGTCATGTCACATAAGCAAATGGAGGTCCTGAAAGCTTTAACTTCATCCACATCATTAAGGTTTACTCTACTTCAAGGAGTCAGTTCTTCCCCAGTCATATTTTGAGTGCCGTCTGGCCTGAGGGGCTCATTTTGCAGCACTATATTGGACAGTGTTTCAGAACTATTCATAACGTTCTCTGGTAGTATATCAGATAGTGTTTCACCACTATTCATAAAGTTTTCACTGGCCAATTGTTTGAGAAGTAGATTGCCCTGTCCTTCTTCCAAATCTGTCTTATTCTGGAAGCTCCACTGAAACCTGTCCACCATGGGTGACACTGCTGGTATTGGAAACACCAGTGGCATAGCCTCCATCCTCACAGCAACATGTAATCTACCACAGTGTGACAAACTGACAGACGAGTGGTAGGAAATAAAATTTATTTTATAAATTTCTTTGTTAATCCTCTGTAGAAGTTAAAAATATATACCTCATAGGTACTACTACCAAATGTTGCCATTAAGTCAGTTCTGATTCACGACAATTCATGTGCATCACTGTAGAACTGTGTTCCAATAGGCTTCAATAGCCTGTTTTAGAATTAGATTGTCAGGTCTTTCTTCTGAGATGCTTCTTGTTAGGCTCGAATCTCCAACTTTTCAAATTGTAGTAGCTGTCTTATTTTCTCTAGTTCTGCTATAACAGAAATATCACAAATATATGCCTTTAACAAACAGAAATTTATTCTCTTACAGTTTATGAGGCTAGAAGTCCAAGGTCAGAGTGCCAGCTCTAGGGGCTGGGTAGAGGCCCTTCAACCTTGGGCTTCAGTTCTGCCTCTTGTTCCAGGCCTGCTGTAGCAAGCTGGAGGCTTCTCTTGGATCACACGGCTCCTGATTGCTGAGGCTGACAAATCTGAGACTGGCATGTAAAATAGCAGATTATTCCTCATAGGCTGTGAAAACAATAATACCAAGCTTGGCAGGCAACATGGCAAGCCATTGATTCAAGTCCAGGAACTGGAGATGATGATGAACCAATTGTAGGATCCAAAAGGAGCTAAAAAATTTTCCCAAACCATGCATACTGGAAGCAGACCACACCCTGAAGGCAACTTTCCTTTAAATGATTAACTGCTCAAAGCAGATTCCACCATGGAGGTGATTACACCATATCCAATGTCATCATGGCAAATAACTATATCCAGCTGCCAAGCTACTCAAAATCATGGCCCAGCCAAGTTGACAGACAACCTTAACTACCACAATAGCCAATCAAGTTAACTATGCAGGGACTCCTCATAGTTAGGAAACCAAACCCACTGCCATAGAGTATATTCCAACTCCTAGTGACATTATAAGACAGAGCAGAACTGTCCAAAAGGTTCCTCAGGTTGTAAATCTTTACAGAAGCAAACTGCCTCATCTTTCCCCTGTGATGTGGCTAGTGGGTTCAAACCACCCACCTTTTGGTTAGTAGCCCAATACTTTAACCACAGCACCACCAGATCTCCTAAAAGGAAACTGAGGCTCTGAAAAGTACCAAATGTATCTCTGCCACTAGTGGTGGAGTCAGGATTAAAATCTAGGCCTGGCCTAACCCAAAAACCCATTTACTGCCATTGAGTTGATTCTACCTTATAGGTAGTAGTGGTGTCCTATTTCTTTGCCTTTGTGGACATTTCATGAGAGTTCACTTTACAATTTTTTTTAAGTTTTCCTTATGTGCTTTATACACTCTTCTGTTTACATATTGTTTTTCACAATTGAATACATGTTTTTAAAATCAGAAATAGACTACTGCAGGCACTAATGGGCCCGGTGGCAATAATATATTGTTGAATTCCCAGAATATCACCAGACAATATAATAAAGCAAAGACAAAATTTTTCTTGCTGCTGTAGGGAGATCACTAGTTTAATAGAGTCTTAGTAGTGTCCCAGAAAGGAGAAGTCAGAAATGGGATATTTATAGCATTTTGGGGTATGGGCTCATGTGTTTTAAGACAGGATTTTCAAGGCAGAGGATTGAGTGGATTCAGGCAATATTTGTGATATAACAGTTTAGGAATGATGGGCATAGTGAGTGAAGGTCTTGAAGCAAGTTGGTAAGTAAACTTGTTTAATAAGCAAGCTGTTTGCTTAAGGGAACAGAGAGTTTTTTCAGATAAATTCATTCTGGAAATTTCCTGGCACAGTAAATTTATTTATTATTTATTGGTTGTACAGTTGTATTTTTCCTGTCAAATATTTCCTGAAATAAAAACTCAGTCATATTGCTACTCCTCAATATCTGCTTCCCAGCTCTGTGTTCTGTGCTGGCTTTACCCTTAGGTAGACTTCTCCATTCTGGTGAAAAGATGTTATTTTCTGTCAAGTCACTTCTGACTCATGGCAAATCCATGTGTGCAGAGTAGAACTTTTTTCCACAGAGTGTTCAAGACTATTACCTTTTGGAAGCAGATCACCAGGCCTGTCTTCCTAGGCACCTCTGGGTGGGTTCAAATTACCAAACTTTCAGCTAGTATTAACCATTTGCTCTACTTGTGGCAAGACATACTTTAGCAATTTAGCAGCCCCACTTAAAAGGAAGGCTACTGCTTTACTAGTTAGAGCAAAACTTCTGGGCCTAACCCTAGTTGGCCCAGTTTAAATCAAATGATGATCATAAGGCAATCAAGGTAGCCAAACGGGTATAATATACTAACTAGCTAGACCTACCTCATGTGCTTATGCCTGAAATGGAAAGTAGGGGAGAAGAGAGTTCCATGTGAATGTCGTAGACGAGGGGCTGGCAAACTCTGGTGCATAGGCTGATTGCATGCATTTGTCTACAAAGTTTTATAGAAAACGGCTCTGTGCATATATTCATATATAGTCTATGGCTGCTTTTGTGCCACAATTGAGTAGTAGCTGCAATAGAAAGCATATGGCCCACAAAACCTAACTCATTTATTACCTGATCTTTTAAGAAAAAGTTTGCTTGTCCCTGACATAGACAAAAAACAGGAAAGGGTGGCTCTCAAAAGAAAACAACAGGTTCCCATAAAAAGAAGGTAGAATAAATGGTGGATTGGCAAAATCAATGCTGCACTGCCAAGATAAACTGGTGCACCCTTATAAATAAATAAGTTCAGGTAAATTTTAGCAGTCATCTAACAAAGTAAATATTTGGTTTTCAAAAATTGTGTTCTAAAGCCACTGTAAGCCATATTACAACCCTCCCATTTGCACATGGAAGGATACACAGAAAAGGTATAAAGAAAGAAAGATACATGAATTAACTCTTCCAAAGTGCTATCAAGGTCTTGACATATATGTTAAAAAACAGAGAAAGCAACTTCTTAGCTGATTAGGTAAAGCCAAATGATAATGGTTTAGGTATATAGCAGTCACTGAACTAAGTACTTAACATTTCTTATCTCAGTTAATCCTCAGCATTACCTCTATGAGGAAGATATTATCACCATTTTATAGATGAAGTTCAAAGAGGTCAAGGAACTTGCCATAGCTATAAAAGCAGCTGAACTAGCATTTGAATCCATGCTTCCTTTCATTATGCAACATATTCTTTCTTGTTAAAAAGAAAGAAAGAAAGAAATCATGATTCTGCTAACAAGACAAGAATCAATCTATTGTCGATAGTGTTGTTGTTGTTTTAGGTGCCAATGAGTTGGCTCCAACTCATAGTGACCCTATGTATAAGAGAACGAAACACTACCTGGTCCTGCACCAGCCTCACCAATCCTTGCTATAGTTAAGCCCATTGTTGCAGTCACTGTGCCAATCCATCTTGTTGAGGGCCTTCCTCTTTTTCGATGCACCTCTACTTTACCAAGCATGACATCCTTCTCCAGGGAATGGTCCGTTCTGACAACATGACCAAAGTAGGTGAGACAAATGACCTTTCTCCCTTCCAAGGAGCATTCCGGCTGCACTTCTTCCAGGACAGATTTGTTAGTTCTTCGGCAGTCCATGGTACTTTCAGTATTGGTCACCAACGCCACAACTCAAAAGCATCAACTCCTTCGGTTTTCCTTATTCATTGTCAGCTATTCTAGTGTTATACTTAGTTATATCCCCGTGGGAGTTGTCAAACATTCAAAAAGCTTGGTGCTGTCAGATATTATACAAAAGTATCTCTAACAGATTAAGAACAAATTCTCATTCCATATTATACCAGAAGCCTTAAGACAAGAGTCATCTGGCTCACCATATAGAAGTAGCCTAAAACAGGGGATAGAAGACTACTAGACTGAAAGACTGAAGACTTGGTTTCTATTCCAGATTTACCAGGTACATGCTATGCAAATATGAAAGCCAACTATTACTTTTGACACGTAGGTGAAACTTTATAAGCTCCAGAATGTTGCAAACATTACAAGGAAAAGAAACCTGGGTGATTAAGGACGGAATTGTATGATTCAATGCATCACACCCCAATTTTAGAGATAGAAAACAGGCCTAGGGAGATTTGTGGGAAAGAAAGGCTGTTTTAAAGCTAGAGGACAATTTCAAATGAATGATCACCATTTTAGTGTTTCATTAAAAACAAAACAAAACAATGTTTTATTGTGGAGATTTTCAAACATATACAAACTTAGAATTATCTATACTGTGTACCCTGTCCCAGCTTAAACAACTGTCAACAAATGTCCAATTTTATTTTATATGCACCCTCAACATTACCTCACTTCCTCTGGATTATGTTAAAACAAACTGCATACATCATATTATTTCATCCATAAATTCTTGAGAAAAATATATTTCTAAAAGAAAAGAACAATGGGGAAAAAAAACACAATCACAGTAACATCATACCTGAAAAAAATTATTGCTAAATTTTCATTTCATGAAATATCAATTTATTATTTAACTACCTATAATTATTACAGGGAGCTCTGGTAGCTTAGTGCCTAAGGCACTTGACTGCTAACCGAAAGGCTGGTGGTTCAAACCCACCAGCCACTCCTCGGAAGGAAGATGGGGCAATCTACTTCCATAGTGTTACTGCCTCAGAAACCCAAGGAGGGGTCACTATGAGTCGGGTCTGACCCGACGGCACATAACAACAACATAATTATTACATATCTCTGGATTTCATATAATCCAGATTCTGCTAACATGCATACATGCAAGATTATTGCATACATGCAGTTCATATATATATATTGTTAGTTGTTGTTAGGTGCCATCAAGTTGGCTCCAATTCGTAGAGACCCTGTGGACAACTGAGCAAAACACTGCCCAGTTTTGCAGCATTCCCCAAATCTTTGCAATGCTGCAGCCACTTTTTCAATCTATCCCATTGAGGGTCTTCCTTTTATCACTCACCTTCTACTTGCCAAGCATGATAACCTTCTCCAGGGACTGCTCCTGAAACCAAGTAAAGTTAAAACTATTTCCCCCACCCTGGTTAAGGCAGATAATTTGAACAGATAGGACCCCAGGTGGGAATAAATAGTAAACATAATTACCCTCAACTGTTTCCCCACCCCAGTTAAGACTAATAGGACCCCTGTTGGAGACAGATGAGTAAACACATAGGACCCTGGTTGGAGACAGATGAGTAAACACAATAATCTCAGCTCCTTAAGAACTGAACAGAACAAAAAACATTCTTTCCTTCTATTTCCTTAGGCACAGGTGATAATGTGTTAATGTGTCTTAGAAAACAACTTGAAAATTAACTCTGTCCCATGGACATGCACAGTGGGACAAAGATGAACAAAGTTACTGGAAACTAACACTCTCCCCTCTGTCTAAGTTCTGATCAGCTGATGACAGGAAGCCGGTGTGCCTCATCCTCATCCGGTACACAAGCGTACTGGCTCAAAACATTACTGTTCCTTTAAACCAAGCTGAAGGAAATTTCAGCCAGTCATCAACCATCTCACGCCCAAATTCCTGAAATTTTTATGAATATGCATAGCCCTCTCTTCTGAAACCTAGAAAACTGTAATTCAATGGCGTTTCAGGGAGTCAGATCTGGATACCTGTACCCTTGCCTCCTTGCATTGCTGCTTTGCAGTAAATAAATTTCTCTTCTCTTAATAATTCAGTATGTAAACTGTTTTGGCCTTACTTTGGTCCTATTTCGCTTCCTTCTGTTAACATGACCAAAGTAGGTGAAATGAAGTCTGGCCCTTCTTTCTAAGAGCATTCAGGATGCACTTCTTTCAGGACAGATTTGTTTGTTCTTCTGGCAATCCACAATATTTTTTGTATTCTTCATCAACACTACAATTCAAAGACATCAACTCTTCTTCAGTCTCTTTTATTCATTATCCAGCTATCACATGCGTATGAGGCTACTGAAAATACCATGGCTTGGGTTAAGGGCACCTAAATCCTCAAAGTGACATCTTTGTTCCTTAACACTTAAAAGAGGTCTTTTACAGAAGATTTGCCCAGTGCAAAAGGATATCTGATTTCTTGACTGCTGCTTCCATGGGTGTTGATTGTGGAGCCAACTAAAATGAAATTCCTGACAACTTCAATCTTTCCTCCATTTATCATGACATTGCTTATTGGTTCAGTTGTGAGGCCTTTCTTTTCTTAATTTTGAGGTATAATCCATACTGAAGACTGTAGTCTTTGATTTTCATCAGTAAGGGCTTCAAGTCATCTTCACTTTCAGCAAACAAGGTTGTGTCATCTGCATATTACAGGTTGTTAATGAGTCTTCCTCCAATCCTGATGTCACATTCTTCTTCCTATAATTTGCTCAGCATGCAAACTGAATAAGTATGGTGAAAGGATATAGCCCAGCCACATAACTTTTCTGGATTTAAACCATGCAGTATCCCCTTGCTCTGTTTGAAAGACTGTCTCTCAGTCTGTGTATAAATTCCTCATGAGCACAATTAAGTGTTCTGGAATTCCCATTCTTTGCAATGTTATCTATAATTTGTTATGATCCACACAGTCAAATGCCTTTGCTTAGCCAATAAAACAGTTAAACATCTTTCTGGTATTCTCTGCTTTCAGCCAAGATTCATCGGACATCAGCAATGATATCCCACTTTCCACACCCTCTTCTGAATCTGGCTTGAATTTTTGGCAGCTCTTTGTCAATATATTACTGCAACCATTTTTAAATTATCTTCAGTGAAATTAGGAGCTCTGGTGGCATAGTGCCTAAGGCATTTGACCAAAAGGCTGGAGGTTCAAACCTACCAGCCACTCCTTGGAAGGAAGGTTGGGCAATCTACTTTCATAGTGATACTGCCGTGGAAACCCAAGAAGAGGTCGCTATGAGTCAAATCTGACTTGATGGCAATGTGTTGTTAGTCGGTTTAGTGAAATTATATCTTGTGGTATTATGATTTTGTTTGAAAATTTCTGCAATCTGCTTTATCACCTTTCTTTGGAATGGGCAAATATATGGATTTCTGCCAGTCAGTTGGCCAGGTAGCTGTCTTCCAAATTTCTGGCATAAATGAGCGAGTCCCTCCAGTGCTGTATCCATTTGTTGAAACATCTCAATGGATATTCCATCAATTCATGGTACATTGTTTTTCACCAGTCCTTTCAGTGTAGCTTGGACTTCTTCCTTCAATATCATTGGTTCTGGGTCATATACTACCTTCTAAAATGGTTAAATGTTGGTCAATTCTTTGTTGAACAATGACTCTTTTAATGCTTCCTGCATTATTCAATTTTGCCCGTAGAATCTTTCAAAATTCCAAGTTAAGGCTTTAATGCTCTCTTCAGTTCTTTCAGATTGAGAAATGCCAAGCATGTTCTTCCCTTTTTGTTTCATTATTCCATGTCTCTGCCCATTTCATTATAATACTTCACTTTGTCTTCTCAAGCTACTTTTAGAAATCTTCTGTTTAGTTCTTTGATTTCATTTTTCTTCTATTCACTTTAGCTATTCTCCATTCAAAAGCAAGTGTTTTGGTTACTTAGTGCTGCTCTAACAGAAAATACCACAAATGGGTGGTCTTAAAAAAACGGATTTATTCTCGTACAGTTTTGGAGGCTAGAAGTCCAAGTTGAAAGTGCCAGCTCTAGGGGCTGGGTTAAAGCCCCTCAACTTTGGGTTTCATCTCTGCCTCTTGGTCCTGGCCCACTGGAGCTGGAGATGTCTCTTCACTCAGGCAGCTGCTGGCTGCTGAGACTGACAAGCCCAAAGCCAACACATAAAATGGCACAGTCCCAATATTGCCACACAACATGGCAAGCCAGTAGTTCAAATCCAGAGACAGTCTCAAGATCAGTAGGAAACATGGCAGGCTGCTAAATGAAGACTCGGCTACATGGAGGGTCCAAGCATGCCAAAAAACTGGAGACCATTCCCAAAGCTTCTCCTTAAATATTGGAATCAGACCACATCCCTAAAGCGGCTACTCAGATGCTTATGGGAGATTCCACCATGGAGCTGATTGCCAGTCTCATCATGGGGAATAACTACAATCAGCTGCCCAGCCACTCAATACCAGGCCTAGCCAAGTTGACACATAACCTTAACTACCATAGCAAGTTTCAGAGTCTTTTGTGACATCCATTTTAGTCCTTTCTTCCTTTCCTATCTTTTTAATGACTTCTTGGTTTCTTCATGTATGATATCCTTATTACCATCCCACAACTCGTCTGGTCTTCAGTCATTGGTGTTCAATGTGTGAAATCCAATCTTCAGATGGTGTGTAAATTCAGGCGGGATATAATCAAGGTCTTATTTTACCTCTTGCAGACTTTCCTTTTCTAAATTGTGCTTTGGACACAAATTTACAAAGCAAACTTGTTTTACATTCAATAGTTCATGCACAGCTGATTTCACATTCCAGATTACTGTCCCCAACCATAAAAAAACTCTCCTCCCCCCACTCCCCTCTCTGTGGTCACTCCCTCCCTGTACCCTTCTTAACTATGCATTCCTGTCTGTCCAGCTTTCCTTCTATGTGAATGTTACCCCTCTGGTGTCTCATGGCTGATTGATCCAAGTTGCATATTCTTAGAGTAGGTGGGTACATCGCCCTGGGGTAGATGTTCTGCTTGTAGTCTTTCTACTGTTGGGCTGAGAGCCAATCCATGTAAATGAGTCCATTTCTAGGCCCAAAGGCTAACCTGGGGCCATAGTCCCAGGGGTTCCACCAGTCTCTTCCCAACCAGTAATTCTGGTCATTTTTGTGTTTTTGAATTTTGTTCCACGTTTTCCTCCCACTCTCTCCAAGATCTCCAGTTTTGATCCCTTTCCAAGTGGTTGGCTTTGGTAGCTGGGTACCATCTAGTTCTTCTGGTCTTGGGGTCATGGAGGCTGAGGTCCTCAAGGTCCATCTTATCTTTGGACTAATTATTTCCAGATGACTTTGATTTTCTACACTCTTCTTTGCTCCAGATGAGAGGAAACCAATAGTAGCATCTTAGAGGCCACTTGAAAGCTTTTAGACCCCAGCCACTACTCATCAAAGTAGGTTGTAGAACAAAAATTTTATGTATTATGGTGTGCCAATTTAACATGATGTCCCCTGAGACCATGGTCCTGAGTCCACAGGCCCAGGGATTCTCTCTCACAAGGTGTTTGGTTGTCTCTGAGAAGTTACTCCAACCCTGTCTTTTGTTGCTTCTTTAATGTATGTGGCTAATTTTGTAGTTCAAGTGCATATGTAAGATTATCTTCTATATATGTGTTGAAATGTGTAAAATGTGATCCCCAACTTGTTCAAGATTTTCCCTCCCCTTCCTCCCATCCCTGGTAACCAACAAATCAAATTTTCTTCCCTGAATACAACTTTCCTTGACTTTTTACAATAGTGGGCTCATACAGTATTTGTCCTTCTGTGATCGACTTTTTTTACTAAGCATAATGTCCTCTAAATTCATCCACATTGTGAGATGATTTGCATAGTATCCATCATGTGAATGTACTGGTTTGGTTATCCATCCATCTGTTGATGGGAATTTAAGTAGTTTCCAACTCTTTACTATAGTGAATTGTGCCACAGTGAACATGGATGTTCATATATGTGTCTGTGTCCTGTCTCTCACCTTTTTAGGATATATTCCTAGTAATAGAATTGCTGGTTCAAATGGTGTTTCTATTTTCAGTTTTTTAAGGAAATGCCATACCATTTTCTACAATCGTACCATTTTGCAATCCCACCAGCAGTGTATGAGAGTTCCAATCTCTCCACATCCTTGCCAGCATTTGTTATTTTCTGCTATTATTGCTTGGGTGAGATGATATCTTGTTCTTGTTTTGATTTGCATCTCTCTAATGGTGTGGTGCCTAAGGCACTTGACTGCTAACCAGAAGGCTGGCAGTTCAAACCCACCAGCCACTCCTTGGAAGGAAGGTTGGGCAATATACTTCCATAGTGATACTGCCTTGGAAACCCAATCAGGGGTCTCTATGAGTCAGGGCCGACTTGACGGCACACAACAACAACAACAACAATG
>NW_006921857.1:2646806-2676706 GCF_000298275.1 Orycteropus afer afer | reverse complement strand
TTTTTTTTTTTTTTTAATTATGTGCTTTGTCTTCCTATTGCATCTCATTGGGAGGCATATGTTATCTGCTTATATGTCTTTTGTAATGTTAAGATTGATCAACCAGTTCTGAAGTTGTCAACCTGATTCACTCATTAAAAAAATGCAATCACTTTTAAGGGTACATATGAATGTCCAAGAAACTGGCACAGCCTCAAAAAACACCAAAGCATTTTTCGGAAAGTTGTCTCCCTATTAAGAGTTATACTGGTTTATAGTCTGCTGACAGGATTTAGTTGTTGGTATTCTCACATGAGAGGTGAAAAAAAGCATGAGATCTCCAAGTGTAACTAGGGAACAAAGATTTTCTAAAATACTCTTTTGCTTCCTAAAATTGTGGAGAAAATGGTGTTCAATTCCAGTACCTTCCCCATTAACAATTCCCTCTATCTTTCCAATATTCTCTTCCTTTATTACATGAGGAGTCTCAGGATGGTACAAACAGTTAACGTGTTTGGCTGATAACTGAAAAGTTGGAGGTTCAAGTCTACTTCAAGACACTTCAGAAAAGAGGCCTGGTGATCCATTTCCAAAAACTAAGCCACTGAAAACCCCATAGAGTTTAATTCTACTCTGGCGCCCATGGCGTCACCATGAGATGGAGTTCACTAAATGGCAACTGATTTCTGGTTATTCCACCAACAGGAAGTTGCTCATTTTGCCTATTTCTAACACTAGTACTATTTGGTTTAGTGCTATGTCATATCAGTAGGCTTCTTTTTCTATAATAATAGGTCATTACCAATACTTATCCTCAAGTTTAAAAGTATCAAAGGAACTAGTTCCCCTACTAGTCCAAAATGCTCTATTCAACAGTTGATCGGTCGAAATATGTTTTTTGAACATTTAATATGTATAAACATTGTTCTGGGCTCTGGCTATGTAGGCACAATTCCTACTTTTATGAAGTGTTTCAGGGAAGATTAAATAAAAAACTCACCAAAACCAAACTCACTGCTGTCGAGTCAGATCCAACTCATAGCATCCCCTCCTTGTGTTTCTGAGGGGTATCACTACAGAAGTAGATTGCCCAACCTTCCTTCCAAGGAATGGCTGGTGGGTTTGAACCTCCAGCCTTCTGGTTAGCAGTCAAATGCCTTAGGCACTAGGCCACCAGAGCTTCCTAAAAGGGACCTCTAATGTAATGTTGGTAGTCAAGGAAGGTTTTTCTGCAAAAGCTCATTCTGGGAGAGTAGTAGAACTGTGGATCTGAGCCTACTAATTGATTTTTTACAAAGTTGCAAGGTTAACTCAACAGAGTTGTTTTTTCTTTTTTTTAACAAATGGTGTTGGAACAATTGATGTTCACATGCAAAAAATTAAACCTCAACTCATACTTTGTATCTTATTAAAAAAATTAACCCCAAAATGCATTATAGGCAAAATCTAAAACTAAAAATATAAAATTTCTAGTAAAAAATCTGAGAAAACAATCCATATAAGAAAACACTGATATATGCGTTGCTCTAGGTGAAAGAATTCAAACACAAAAAGTTACACATGATATGATTCAATTTATATGCCATTCTTAAAAAGGCAAAATTACAGAGACATAAAATACATCAGTGGTTGCTGTGGAGTAGGTTGTTGTTATGCGTCATCGAGTTGGCCCTGACTCATAGCAACACCTCCTTGGGTTTCCGAGGCAGTATCACTACTGAAGTAGATTGCCCCATCTTCCTTCCGAGGAGTGGAGTGAGCAGGAATTAACTAAAAAGGGCATAATAAAATTTTGAGAAGGGATAAAACCACTCAACATCTTTATTGTGGTATCAGTTACATGACTATGTGAGTTTACCAACACTAACATAATTTTACACCAAGAAGGATGACTTTTACTGTATGTAAATCATACCACAATAAAAAACTTCTAAATTCTTAAAAAGATAATAGATCTTTCGTGGTGGGAGTACAAGAGCTGTAATAACAGTATTAAGTATTAGTATTTAGAAATCCTATGAGAAATTACTAATAATCCCAAAGTATTTTTAATTTTAGGTAATTAATTAAAAAAAATACAGACCAGAAAACAAACAAAAAATTGACATTACAGGGTACTGCATGGGTTAAATGAGAGAAGGTATGTCCAGCACCTCAGTACATCACAGCACTCAGTGGGCACTGGACAATAGGCTCACAATGAATGACAATTATTATTATTGTTTTTGTTCCCATTGCTGAAAGATACCTCATCTCATACATAAGAAATTTTATTAATTTTACAATAGTCCAGAACAAAAAAAGACATTTAATAGAGACAGAATCCAGTTTCAGAAATACTGGGAAGGACCAAACTGTAGACTAAACTAAATAGGCAGAAATTTGTTAAAAAGAAATATAAATACTTTTATATTTTCATAATTTATGTAGAAAATGCATGATTGAAGCAACTGGTTCAATAACAATATGAGAAAGAGGAGGGAATTTTTGCTGAGAACCAGCTTAATGCAAGTCAGTGATGTGAACTTATTGTTTTAAAAAATATATGGACTGTATTCTTATAAATGCAATAACCATTTCAAGGGAAAGATGGTACACTAACCAACAAACTCAGCAGGCCTCAACCTCAAGTTAAATTGGGTGTCCAGGTGAGTATAACCAGTGAGGAAAGCATGGAAAATCATGCTATAGGAAGGAAAATTGAAGTAATTGGCAATAACTCCCTGCCGTCGAATTGGATCCAATTCACAGCAACCCCTCCTTCAGTTTCTGAGGCAGTATCACTACGGAAGTAGATTGCCCAGCCTTCCTTCTGAGGAGTGGCTGGTGGGTAATTGGCGATACTCAGACTGACTAGTGAATGACAGCAGCCCCCACATCTACTCATGCCAAGTTACTTGTCTCGCTGAAGAATTCTTGTCTCCTGTCAGTTAAAGATTTACTGCCTCAGAAACTCAACCGGGGTCACTGTAAGTCAGAATCAACGAAATGGCAGTGAGTTTGCTTTTTGTTTACAAAGGGTCACTATGAGTCAGAACTGACTTGACAGTACCTAATGACAGCAACAACGAGGACACCAATCAAACAAGGTCACTGTTGCCATAGCTGATGCACGATATTCATTTCTTTTCCTGCTTGAGCTCTAGGCACTGTCAGCACACTTGTCTGTGACACCCACTCTTGTCATAATCCTTCTTATCCCCTATAACATTTTTCAGTTTCCTTTGCAGTTATATTGTAGCAGACTGCTGGTTGACTCCCAAAATCCATTCTACATTTCTTCTATAGAAATTGCTAGGTCTGGCCATATGACTGAGTCTTTCAGAGGAGATATTGCAACTTCTGTATTACCTTCCTCAAAAGAAATTCCTTGATCTCTACTCATTCTCTTTCCCCTTTTGTGGTGAAAAGCAGAGGAAGAGCTGAGTACCACACCCTAAAGAATGGTAGAACAGGACATGGAACCCGGGTCCACGAATGATCTCTCGGAGCAGTGCCGCATCCTCATCTTGATTGCCTGCCTCTCCCCCGATGTACTGTAGAAAGAAATAAACTCCCAACTTTATTGAAGCATTATGTATTTTTATCTTTACATTATGGTCCACTTGTCCTATACCTAACAAAAGCAAAATTTGATACATAAAAGTAGGTTATTGCTGAACAAATCTGAAATATGTTGTATTCTCTTAGTAGTCAGGAAGAAGGTGAGGAAAAAAAAAAAAACTGTAAGTTGGGAAGCTAGTCAGCCTTGTTATTTCTTGGTAAAACTTATGTATCACTGGGGTGAGTAGTTGGAAAGAGTCAGAATGTAAACACATGTTGACTGTTCCTTGATGTTTTCAATAAGACACTATAAAGAGAGAAGCGGATTGATACTTGGCCAATTTTCACACAGCTCTTTTAAGGGAGATCCTCTGTGCCTACAGCCTGTAATCTATACTAACTAGAAACCATTTACTGGAGGAATTGCAGAGTTGGAAAAGCCAAATACAGCTATTCACCAAACAGCGGGAAATAAAACACCAAGCCTTTTCCAAGCTTCTTCCATGAAGCCTATTATGTCTTCTAGCCCAGACCAAAAGTGTTACTTTCATTCTCAAGCCTATTATTTCTCATGATACCAAGGTAGCCACCTAACAGTGTGAATTTTATCCACAAAATCAATACCAAATCTATTCACTTCATTCACTCACTGCACTACATTGCCCCTAGTTCAAACTATCAACATCTTTTGAAGAGAATACAAAGACCCTTAAAACTGGATTTCTTGAGTCCACACTTCCTTAACAATGGTTTGTATCTCAGTGATACCAATACAGTTTAAATAGAGTAAATTTAATGATGTTACATCTGTTTAAAAGACCATGGCTCTAGAATTTATTAGAGAAAAAGATCAAAACCTTAAGCATGGCCTATGCATCCCATACAGTCTGACCTTCAAACACCACCTTGTCAGCGTTACTGTTTCTTTCTTTATAAGCTTTATTTTGAAGACAGTTTTACATTTACAGAAGAATTATGAAGGCAATACAGTATTCTCATTTATACTGTACCTAGTTTCTTTTATTATTAAAATTTTACATTAGCAGGGTACATTTGTCACAATTAATGAACCAATTTGATATATTATTATTTACTAAAACCCATAGTTTATTCTGATGTCCTTAGTTTTTACCTAGTATGCTTTCCCTCTTCCAGGATACCAACCAGATACCATATTCCATGTAGTCATCACGTTTCCTCAGGCTCCTCTTGCCTGTGAGATTTTCTCAAACTTTCCTTGTTTCTGATGATCTAAACAAGTATTTTTCTCTGCTGTACACCTGACAGTATATGATGATCTATATATGGTGATCTAAATAATTTTAAGAAGCACTGGTCAGGTATTTTGTACAATATCCTTCTGTTGGGATTGGATGATGTTCTCCTCATGATTATACTGAGTTTATGGTTTATTGGATGGGGAAGAAGACTATAGAGGTAAGATGCCATATTAATCACATCATAACAAAGATACATACTATCAATATGACTTTTCATTACTGATGTTGACATTGATCACTTGTCCCCAGAATTTTGTTCCATTCTTCACCTTTGCTCTCAAAATGGCTATCTAAAATTTCCTTGAGCTCATCGTTGTCACTTCATAAAATACTGCCTCTGTGACCTGGAGCTCTTATTTCTAACCTCAACCTTTCCTTTCACCTGGTTAGCCCCTAATCATTCTTCAGGTTTCTGCTTATGCCACTTTCTCAGATATTCCGAGCCTGAGTCAGGTGGTTTTTGTTTTACACTTTTGTAATCCTGTTATTTTCCTTTTCCTAGCAAATTTACTTCTTAATAGTATAAACAAGAATGTGATTTATAGTGTATTATTAAGTTTGTATTCTATAACTAAACTATAAACTCTATGTGGAGAACAACTATGTTTTGCGGGTTTTTGTTTTTACCAATCGAGAATCCTCAATACTTAATGGATGCTCAAGAAGTGGTTGATGAATAAACATAAGTAAAACAAAATAATTTTTAAATATTTGGATTAAACTAATAAAAGAAGGAATATTCAATAATTCTCAGTTGACATCTGTAGGAGATAATTTTAATGTGTCATGCCACAGTTTCTTAGCCCAACTGATGTTAGTGGAGTTTTGGTGAAGGTTCAACATACCCTTGATTGAGCATGATGAGTTACATCTAGAGCTGATGGAGAGGACAGGATATAATGCAGAGATACTGGACTTGGAGTAGACTGAGTTAATGTCTCCTTCACATCTGTTTCATGGGAAAATGTCCCAAATAAATTATTTGCACCCAATTCCTAGTCTCAGGGTTTTCTTTCAGAGCAATTAAGACAAAATTCATAGCAATAGTTAAGCTTAGAAATGAAAAAAGATAATAGTATGGGAGTATCTATTAAGATAAGGAGCTCTGGTGCCACAGTGGTATTAACTGTGCACATTCTTGGACCTAGCAATCTCAAAGTCAGACTCCAACTTACATAAATAAGAGGTATGTGACGATATATGTATAAGAGTGCTTGTTGTAAAAGGATTTACAATTACAAAAACCTGAAACAATCTGAACATCCAAAAACAGAACAATGGTTGAAATTTCTAAATATTCATCATGTTGAATATTATACAGCTATTAAAAAAGAATAAGTTAGAGGTAAATTTATTGATCTGGGAAGATGTTACTATCAAGTGGGAAAAATGTTACCACATAATGTATAGAAAATGATCTCATTTTGTTTAAACAAAGTAGTCAATCCTATTTTAAACATATGTATATATGTTTCTATAAGGAGAGAGAAACATAGGAACAGAATTATAAAACGGTTTATATTCAATACCTCAAAAGATAGGATTAACAGAGAGAAAAGGACATTTTTCCTTCACTTTATATCTCTGGCCTTTTAACATTTACAAAAGAAACAGGATATTAAAAAAAAAAGTTGGAAACTAAATTGTTAAAAGAAAAAGTGCAAGTGAAAATAATAAACAAATAAAATTAAGGAGCTTAAAAGCAGTAAATTACCAAATGGATAGAAATTGCACATATATCTGACTTATAAAAATAGAATTTTTATTAGAAAAGATCTAGCAGATACTCAATGTGAGTTGAACATAAATCAGGAATAAAGTACTTCTTCAAAAGTTAAAAGAATAAGAAATGTCAAAAATGAGTATTGAGGTTAAATACTTATTAATGGTATATCCATTTAGTTTCCCAAATGAAAATAGGAAAAGAATCAAATGATAGCAATAATAATTAAATTTTAAAAATTGTAGGAAATGTGAAAGATCATCACACCTAAGGAGAGTAAAATGTGCATCATGAAGCACAAATGTTCAGCATATTCATTGGGTGGATAAAAGTAAAGAGGTGGAGCAGAACTTATGTTGTCTATATTGAAGGTTTTTCGGATTGATATGGGATTTTGTTACTTGCCTCTTAACTTAAGCAACTAGCAATAGCTTGTGCTGTTTCAATGGTCACAAAACCAAATGTCCTGCGTTATCACAATTACAGATCTCAGCATATGCAGCAGTAATCACACTTGCCCTATCCCGCACCTGAAATCACATGAGTTCAGAGTCTTGCAAACTGGCCACACCAGGTTAATTTACACCTGTACCTGATGCCACTTGCTTACTGCCTTGTGGTTCTCTATACTTCCAGATATATTGGATATACATGCATGTGCAACCTCAATGTGCAGAAGAACTAATATTCCCTTAAAGGATTGTCTGTTTATTTTTTCCAAAAGAATATTAGATGGATAAGATAGCAACTAACTAAAACTGTAATCCTTAGAGACACACACCGCATTGTAATCAAGTGAATTCTAACTCATAGCAACCAACTCATAAAACAGAGTATCATTGCCCCCACAGGTTTTCAAGGCTGTAATCTTTGTGGAAGCAGATTGCCACATCTTTCTCTTGTGGAGCATCTGTTGGGTTAGAACATCTGACCTTTTGCTTGGCAGCTGAGCTCTTAACCACTGAGCTACCAAAGTTCTTTATAGAGGAACATAGTGACATCTAAGTATGTTGTTGTTGTTGTTAGTGTGCTGTCGAGCTGTGTCCAACTCATAGCGACCCTATGCACAGCAGAAAGGGATACCACCTGGTCCTGCACCAGCTCCGTGATCCTTGTTATACTTGAGCCCATTGTCACAGCCACTGTGTCAATCCTTCTCCTTGAGGGCCTTCCCCTCTTTCATCAACTCTCCACCTTACCAAGCATGACATCCTTCTCCAGGGACATCTAAGTACAGAAATAAAAATTCTATGGATACTATTTCATACATAGACTTTTGAATGCTGTACATCCTATATACAATCAAAACACAAATTTCAATATAAAAGCAAACTCCAAATTAGAAGCAAATGAATCTAACTTTTCATATAATCAAATGAATAGCCAAACAATGCAGGTAAAATTATCCCAAGTGACTTTAAGTAACAGTACTCTAGCTATACCTCCTGGATATAAGACAGCCTAAAAAAAGAGAGGAGAAAAAAAAAAAAAACTTCTAAAGAAATCTTAAACTTGATTTAAGAAATATTGTTAAATATAAGGAGCTCTGGTAATGTAGTAGTTAAGGCATTTGGCTGCTAACCAGAAGGTCAATAGTTCAAACTCACCAGCTGCTCAGTAAAAGGAAGATGAGGCAATCTCCTTCTGTAAAGATTTATAGGTTTGGAAACCCAATGGGGATCACTACGGGTCAGAATCGACTAGATGGCAGTGAATTTGTGTTTTTTGGTTTATTGTTAAATATAATCAATATATATATAGTTGCTGTTGAGTCAGCTGTGACTCGTGGTGGCCTAATATATAACAGAACAATGTGTGGCCTGGCACTGATGCCATCATCAGAATCATAGGAATGGTTGTCAATGTATGACTGCAATGTATATTATAGGATAAAGCAATTAAGGGAATATGTTAATGCTATTGGGTACTAAGACTTTCAGCATGAAGAGAGATATGTAGAACATAAAAAGTTAAGAAACCCATATAATACTACATTTGAAATGGAAATAGCAATATGAATTCAACACACATACATACATATATACATACATACATACACACAAAGAATTCCTAGGTATTCCACTGAATGTAATGACATTCCTATAGCAATGAGCATACCATCCTTGATCTTGTTCCTGATTTGAGACGTAGGACAGGGAAAATGAGAGGTGAGCCCAAGACATTTTATTATGCCAGAAAGCAAGGAAATAGTAAAAAACTAATGGGACTTTCATTGGATATTATTTGAAAACAAAGGAGTTAAGAAAAGATATTTTTGGACAATTGGGGGAATTTAAACATAGATTGAATATTATTTGTTAATTTGCCAATGCTATTGTGCAGCTGGAATGCTCCTTAAAAGTGAGAATGGCCAGACTCCGTCTCACCTACTTTGATCATGTTGTCAGAAGGGATCATTCCCTGAAGAAGGATATCATGCTTGGTAATGCAGAGGGCCAATGAAGAAGGGGAAAATGCTCAATGAGATGGACTGACACAGTGGCTACAATGACGGGCCCAAGCACAGCAAGGATTGTAAGGATGGCACAAGACAGAGCACTGATTTGTTCTATTATGCATAGGGTCCCTATGAGTCTGAGCAGACTTGACAGCACCTAACAACAACAATAAACAACATTGTAGATATGTAGGAAGATGACTTATTTTTAGGAGATATGCATGCTGAACTATTCAGGGATGGAGTGTTAGAATGTATGCAACTTACTTTCAAATGATTCAGAAAAATGTTTCGTTGTTGCTAGGGGCCATTGAGTCAGTTCCAACTCATAGCGAACCTATGTACAACAGAAGAAAAGACTGCCTAGTCCTGTACAATTCTCACAATCATTACTATGTATGACCCCATTGTTGCAGCCTCTTTGTCAATCTATCTCATTGATGGTCTTGTTTGCAGCTGTTTCTTCTCATTTTGAGTCAGATCATATCAGCAACACTTATTGTACTCACGAGGAACCTGTACATAGACAAGGAGGCTGTCGTTAGTATAGAACAAGAGGATACTGCATGGTTTAAAATCAGGAAGGGAGGGTGTCAGGGGATGTATCCTTTCCCCCTATTTATGCCATTCGTATGTTGAGCAAATAATCCAAGAAGCTGGACTATATGAAGAAGAACATGGCATCAGAATTGGGGGAAGGCTCATTAACAAACTGCAATACGCAGATGACACAACTTTGCTTGCTGAAAGTAAGGATGACTTGCAGTACTTACTGTTCAAGACAAAGGAGTACAGTCTGCAGTATGGACTATACCTCAATATAAAGAAAACAAAAATCCTCACAACTGGACAAATAAGCAACATCACGATAGATAGAGAAAAGATTGAAGTTGTCAAAGGCTTCACATTACTTGGTTCTAAGATCAATGCCAATGGAAGCAGCAGTCAAGACATCAAAAGACGTATTGCATTAAGCAAATCTATTGCAAAAGACCTCTTTCAAGTGCTGAAGAGCAAATATATCTCCTTGAACACTAGGATGTGCCTGACCCAAGCCATGGTATTTGCAATCCCCTCATATGCATATGATAGCTGGACAATGAGTAAGGAAGACCGAAGAAGAGTTGATGCTTTTGAGTTGTGGTGTTGGCTTGGCAAAGAATGCTGTAGACTGCTGAAAGAACTAACAGACATAAGCTACCGCAGTATGACAAATAGATAGATGAGTTGTGGCCAAAAATATATATATACTTAAAAATACAGATAGAGCAAATATGACAAAATATCTGTAATTATTATGTGAATGATGAATATATGTATGTGTGATCATGTGCTAATCTTTAAAATTTTCAGTATGTTTGATGTTTCTATATTTAAAACTTTGGAAAAAAATATGCAAATAAAAATCTAATACAACAAAGAACAGGAAATAGAGCTGACATTTTCCCTAAGGTCCATTTCAGTCCTCTGATTTTAGAGTAACAGAAAAAAGATTAAATAATGGTTTCAGAGAATAAAAGAAAAATGGAGGGGTTAAAACACAGCTTCCTATAAGCCAATATCATAACAGCTTGCTCATTAGATTAGTGTGATTACTTCTTTATTAGGCCTTATTTGAGCTGTCATCTGGTATCAATTAGGTCAGTTATAGTCTGTCAAGTCTACCGGAGGGAAATGGAGCAAGGTCCATCATGACGTGAGGATGGCATAATTAAAGCAATGGAAATAATGGCTACTCTTCATTTAACCCTCATCCAATCAACCAAGCTCATATTGGCCTTCCACTCATGTTGAATTCTAAAGATGTGGAAAGAGGAAAAAGATACTGCCAAAATAGTCTTTAAAATCTTGTATTTGTCATCAAATAAAATCAAATCATTAGTAAGGTGATGAGTTGCAAATAAAATATATTAAATTTTATTGTAGAAATGGAAACAAAATATAAGGGCAAAATTCACTTTAAAATTTCTCTTAATCATTTAATTATATATACCTGTACATATTTTTTTTAAAAAAAATCACTGCTATTGATTTGATTCTGACTCATAGTGACCCCCACTGGGTTTCCAAGGCTGTAAATCTTTACAGTAGATTGCTCCATCTTCTTTCTGCAGCGAGGCTAATGGGTTTGAACCACCACCCTTCTGGTTAGGCCCCAAATGCCTTGCATACTGCACCACCAAAGCTCCTTATATATATTAAATATGTACATACTATAAATAAATATGAGAATGGGACTAAATGTTTTACTAGAGTGCAAAACTTTTGTATAATTAGTTCAAAATTGGAAGAAGATCATTTCAAGAAGTAATGAACTGAATTCAAAATATACTTCTCTGAAACTTCAAGAATCTAGCTAAATCTCAAGACCAAATTGGGTCTGTGTTTAAAACCTTTTCAAAGTAATTTTAAACAAGGTGGATTTTATTCACTTTGAGCTCAGTTTTAAAGTTAACAGAGAAAGCAAGGGATCCACAGAAATCTGTTGTCTAGACATTTAAAAGACAAAATAGCAGTAATGAGATTAGGAATTATTACTACAAAAAAAATTGAACTATGGTGAAATTTCTTTAATATGGACCTGATATGTAATGAGAAGGAGCTCTGGTAGTGTAGTGCCTAAGGCACTTGACTGCTAACCAGAAGGCTGGCAGTTCAAACCCACCAGCCACTCCTCGGAAGGAAGATGAGGCAATCTACTTCCATAATGATACTGCCTCACAAACCCAAGGAGGGATCGCTATGAGTTGGGTCCGAATCGACAGCACGTAACAACAACAACAACAATGTAATGAGATGTTTAGAGTAATATATATATCAGGTATGGCATACAGGGATTATTCCTACTTAATAAATCTCAGTTTTATTAATTTTTAATTTAGATCTAAATATACCCTCAAACTACAAAAACCTTCTTTGATGATTCAGAAAGCTTTTGGAGATTTACAGAGTTACATAGAGTTACATGTTGTGCTGAATACATAATCACTATACACTATATCATCTCAATGGCTTTTCCAATAAAAAGGCTAATAAGAGATTGTTTGATATTTCTTTCTTTTATAAATATACAGTATGTGGAGTTAGGGAGCACACTGTGTATATTTGAGTTTTACTGAAAACCTGGATTGCAAATTAATGAATATCTACCTGAGTAACAAAAAGAAAACACAAATGCTCACTAGACCAGTAAGCAACATTGAGATAAATGGAGAAAACATTGAAGTTGTTAAGTATTTAATTTTACCTGGATCCACAATGAACACGCATGAAAGCGGCAGTCAAGAAAACAAATGATGTATTGCATTGGGCAAATTTTCTGCAACAGACCTCTTAAAAGTATTTTAAACCAAAGAGGTCATGTTGATGACTAAAGTTCACCAGTCCCAAGCCATGGTATTTTCAACTGCCTCATGTTGTTGTTGTTGTTATGTGCTGTCGAGTCGAACCCAACTCATAGCGACCCCTCCTTAGGTTTCCGAGGCAGTATCATTACGGAAGTAGATTGCCTCATCTTCCTTCCGAGGAGTGGCTGGTGGGTTTGAACCACCAACCTTCTGATTAGCAGTCAAGTGCCTTAGGCACTATGCTACCAGGACACCTCATATGCATGCAAAAACTGGACAATGAATAAGGAAGACTGAAGAAGAATTGAGGCCTTTGAATTATGGTGTTGGTGATAAATATTGAATATATCATGGACTGCCGGAGGAACAAACATATCTGTAATAGATGTACACCCAGAATGCTCCTTAGAAGCTAGGATGGTGAGACTTCATCTCATGTACTTTAGCTCCATTATCAGGAGGGACCAGTTCCTATCTTGGTAGAGTTGAAGGAGAGAAAAAAGAGGAAGATCCTCAACAAGATGGATTGACACATGGCTTCAACAATGGTCTCAAACATAGCAACAATTGTAAAGATGGTGTAGGATCAGACAGTGTTTTATTGTGTTGTACATAAGCTCACTCTGAGTTGGAACCAACTCAATGGCACCTAACAACAACAACCTGAGTAAAGTTACATGATATTGATTTGTGCTTTGCACCTGCCTCTTCTATAAAAGTAACTGTTTGATCTGTCTTGGACAAGTAACTTACTCTTTCTGGACTTCATTTTTGTCATTTATGAAATGAAGTGAGTATATTATCAGATGGTATCTAATTATCATTTATTGTTTGTTGTTTATTTGTTTATTGTTGTTTATTTATTTATTGTTGTTATGTAACATTGCGTTAGCTCCAGATCGTAGCAACACTAGGTACAACAGAACGGAACACTGTCTGATCCTTCTCCATCCTCACAAACCCTGCTATGCTCGAGCCCATTGTTGCCGCCACTGTGTCGATCCATCTCGCTGAGGGTCTTCCCTTTTTTACTGACCCTCCACTTTACCAAGCATGATACCCTTCTGTGAGGAATGGTCCCTTCTGACAACACCAAAGTAGGTGAACTGAAATCTGGCTATCTGGCCATTCCCACTTCTAAGGAGCATTCCAGCTACACTTCCTCCAGGACAGATTTGTTCCTTATTCTGGCAGTCCATGGTATCTTCAGTATTCTTCACCAACACCACAATTCAAAGGCATCGATTCTTCTTCAGTCTTCCTTACTCATTGTTCAGCTTTCACCTGCATATAAGGTGATTGAAAATACCATGGATTGGATTAGGCACAGCATAGTCTTCAAAGTGACATTTGCTCTTTAACATTTTGAAGAGGTCCCTTGCAGCAGATTGGCCCAGTACAATACAATATCTGATTTCTTGACTTCTGCTTCCATGTGTGTTAATTGTGGATCCAAGTAAAATGAAGTCCTTCACAACTTCAATATTTTTTCCACTTATCATGATTTTTCTTATTGGTCCATTTGTGAAGATTTTGTTTTCTCTATGCTGCAGTGTGGGAGCTCTGGTGGCATAGTGCCTAAGCCATTTAACTGCTAGCAAGAAGGCTGGCAGTTCAAACCCACCAGCCACTCCTCAGAAGGAAGATTGGGCAATCTACTTCTGTACAGATACTGCCTTGGAAAACCAAGGAGGGGTCACTATGAGTCGGAATGGACTTTGTGGCAGTGAGGTGTTTTTTTTTTTGTTTTTTTTTAATGTTGCAGTGTAATCCACAAGACTGTAGTCTGAAGACTGTAGTCTTTGATTGTCATCTGTAAGTGCTTTCAAGTCATCATCACTTTCAGCAAGCAAGATTGTATCATCAGCACATAACAGGTTGTTAATGAGTTTTCCTCTGATCCTGCTTCTTCATATAGGCCAGCTTCTTGGATTATTGCTCAGCATACATTTTGAATAAGCATGGTAAAAGGATAAAACTCTGATGCACACCTTTCCTGATTTTTCCATACATTATCCCCTCCCTTGTTCTGTTTGAATGACTGTCTTTTGGTCTATATACAAGTTCCTCATAAGTACAATTAAGGGTTCTGGAATTCCCATTCTTCTCAATGTTATCTATAATTCGTCATGATCCCCAGAGTCAAATGGTTTTTCATAGTCAACAAAACACCAGTAAACATCTTTCTGGTATTCTTTGCTTTCATCCAAGATCCATCTAACATCAGCAATGATATCTTTCATTCCACATCCTCTTCTGAATCCAGCTTGAATTTCTGGAAGTTCCCCATCAGTATATTTCTGTAACTGTTTTTTAATTATCTTCAGAAAAATTTTACTTGTGTGGAACATTAATGATATTGTTTGATAATTTCTGCATTCTGTTGTATCCCTTTTCTTTGGAATGGGAACAGGTATTACTCTCTTCCAGTCAGTTGGCCTAATATATTGGCAAGAATAAGTAAGCGCCTCCAGCTCAGCATCCATTTGTTGAAACATCTCAGTGGGTATTCTGTCAATTCTTCTAATCTTGTTTTTCACCAATTCCTTCAGTACAGCTTAGACTTCTTTCTTCAATTCATTGGTTCTTGATCATATGCTCCCTGCTGAAATGGATGGACTTTGACCAATTCTTTTTGGTACAGTTACCAAATTTATTACTCAGCTTTAAATTTTGTACCTTCTATGACTTTGTAACTTCCCTCTAAAGTCTCTCTTCCTTTACAGGAAGGAACTAGATACCATGCACCAAAGAAAGTGAAAGTGACACCTATACATGACCCTTCTTCTCTCTCTCTGACCCTTTCTCCTTCCCTCCCTCCTTCATTTTCTTTTTTTTTTTTTTTAAGATTGAGGCACTATTTATTTAACTGATTAAACTTACTTGCAATGTAGATAAGATATTTTGGTAATTATAATATTCTATCTAATTTTCTAGATTGTCACAAAATTTCCAGATCATATTTCCCATATTATTTTCCTAAATCTCTCATTATCAATAGATATCAATATCTCATTATAAATAGATCTACCAGTAACTCCTTATTAGTGCTAGCCAAAATAAAATATGCCACAGAAAAGCTAGTCACTATCATGATTTATGTGCTTATGGGTTTCCTTTGATATTCTTAAAGATATGGTAAAATATTACTTAATTATTTGACTGTCAAGAAGCTTTTAGTATTAGGTACAAATTTAAAGGTTACATCTAGTTCAATTTTAACCGTAATGCTTTTTTCATACAGTTCTTTCCCTGTTTACTCTGCTAAATGATAGTACTAGGAGAAAGTTTAACTCCAAGTTATGGGAGGAAAAACGAGGCAATTACCAATATTATCACACCTCAATGCCAATTTTATGGCAAAGGCACCATGCTATCCCAATCTCTAACAGTTTTCTCACAGCTTTTCATCCAATTTGATGGGTAGTAGCTTTCCATTGCCTTCCAAGTGAGCCTGGGGAGGCTAGTTCACCAGGGCTCCCTGCAGTTCTAACAGAACATGGACAAGTTGATCTGCATCCCAATGTCTGCCATTGGGGCTATATGAAAACGCAGCCTTACTAATAGAAGCTCAATATGCAAGATGCCAGTGCATCTCTGTGATTTACAATATGTCTAATGAGCAAGCCCAATGAAGAGGTTTGTTGTCTACCATAAAACCAGATGGATGTAAGCAGTGATTAGAAGCAATTAACTCTGTTCAGTACTAAATAACTTTCCATCAGTAATGTACATTTTTCCACCTCATTAGAGGTACGGAGAAGAGCATGAGGTAAGGAGCACTCAATTTGAATTTCAAATATGCATATGTTAGGAAGCAAAATCTACAAATTTGTAAGGAAAACAGAATACATGTTAATAGAAGCCTAGTTTTAAAGTCATTTTTGTTCCATTATGCTGGCATGGGCATATCCTCTCATCCATTAGCCATCCACCACTGTTTAGTGAACAGAACACTTACGAAATTCAGACAAAAAACATAAAAAGCTTTCAATAAACAAAGGATAATGAACACAGGTTTTCTTCCACTTTGCTGCCAATATAATATTAGTATGCTTCAATGAGTGGTAATCATTCAAGAGGCTGAATCTAGAAAAAATTATTGAGTTTCATACTGATTATATCAAGCACAGTTAGACAATTTCAGCCTGAGGCACCAAAAAAGTCTCTGAATCCATCTCTATAGACATGAAGTGTTTGTAATAGCAGTTCAGTCATTTGATAAATTTACTAAGTAGGAGAGTTTTGCTAATTCATAGAATCAATTAAAAATAAATTATATTTCAAAAGAATATTTCAAAATTCACTGATTTCTTAAATAATGTAGGAAATTTTCTAGGTTACATGCTTAGGATATAATATTAAATGAATAAAGGAGATACATTATGATCCCAAATATATAAAGAAAACCAACTCAGGAAAAACGTTGGAAATAAATAAACCAAAATAGTATTAATGAATGCAGTAGACAATGGGATTTTGGATATTTTCTTTCTTTATTTATTCTTGCTTATATTTTCCAACTTTTCTACAATGTACACTTATTCCCAGCTTCTTGTGCTTTTTGGCAATTACTGAAGTTAGTTTGTTAGCTTGATAGCTCAATCTAACACTTCTATAATTGTGATAATAATTAATCAGTTTACTTTTTATTTTTTAATCCTCTGGAATCAATGTATGAGTAAGTATCTATGTGAGTACTGTATTTGGTGTTATAAAGAATGCAGGAAATGATACCTGAAGTGATCTTTGCCCCAAAAAGTTTACAATCTTATTGAGAAGACAAGATTAAGACTTATGAATAAAATTAGCATTGCAAGACACTACACAATTTTATCAGAAGAAACTTCAGATGAACTGCTTCTGAACAATGAGCCCATTAAATCTCTGTGGATCACAATGGTCCCATCCACACTGATCATGTAGATGGTGCAGGGCCTGGCAGCAGTTTACTTCCTTTGTGCAAAGGGTCATTGTGAATTACGGCAGCAAACAACTGCACCGCAATTGTAATATTCAAGCAAAACAGAAATTCCTGTCCATCCAGAATTCAGTCTTTCAGCAATTTCACCTCTTGCAACCCATCTGATAACCACGAAGCAAGTAAAAAGGTTTTCATTACAGTGTGTGTTATAAGACTTTTGCAGGAAAGAAAGCCTTGAGCCCTCACTTGGAGATTATTTCCTGTTTTATAACATCCTAATAAACTAGGTAACATATTCAAGCCAACAGCTGATTTAAAACTAACAAAGTAGATCTTTGGAGAAGTAATGATCCAAAACATAAAAAGAAAAAAAATCTTTAATAATAGGGAAAACAGTGCTACACATTTCAATGGTCTCTAAGAGCAAAATGTTTTACTAACGAAAATTATTGTTCGTAATGATGACCCTGAATCATCAAGAAAGTGTGAAATTAAAATAATTTGCTTAAGAAGGCAAGGGAGCATATAAAATGCTTTCAAAAATGTCTCATTCACAATAGCTATGAGTAGTGCTTATGACAGAAGATCTTCTACCTAGAATCTCTCGTGATCCCAGTGTTTCAGATACCAGTGGTTCACTGTACACTTTTGTTCAAGTAAATTCCAGAGAGATATGAGCAGAGTCTTTTTAGCCTTATGAGAAAAACTCCTGAGTCAGAAAAGTTGGTATTTCTCTCTAGAATATCTTCCAAGATTAAGTGTTTATAAAGTCATACTTCTGAGGATGTTTACCAAGTGAGGAAAAGAAAATGGTCAGTTCTGGAGCCATGAAAATTGATGACATTCTGAAGAATTTTACCTTGGTTCTTCTGTTTTTCTGCAAAGTGAGCCATTCAGGCGTTGCATCTTCTGAAATTTCCTCGCCTCTTTTAGGGAAACATATTGGAGCAGAGCTTGCCAGCTGTCTGCTCCCTTTGCCTTCTGCTGCCATTATCCTGAGGTACCGCCCTACCTTCTGGCCTTCCAGCTTGTGGGGGGTGGGGAATAGAGAGGAGAACAGAACTCTCCCTGCCTCTGACATGCGTAACACAATGAAAAGAGCAGAAGGATATATATCTATACATATATTTGTCTCTCTCTACGTATAGACATACATAGACCAATAGTGCAAGTGTGTGCATGTATATGCATGTGAATCCACACACCCAATGCCAGAATATCTCTATATGTATATATACATGGTGTATATTCCATATGCTGTTTCTTTCTTGCATCACACATATGCAGCTGGGAATAACTACTGTGGAGAAAAAAAATTACATACTCACCAAAGGCAGATTATTAAGCAAAGAAACAAGAATATGGAATTCAACTGTCTTAAGTGGTTCTCATCTGCTATGTTTCTCATACCACTTAAAAAATATCTAGCATTTCATATTTCATGCATATAAAAAGACCTCCTTTCCCTAAACTTAATGTTGTGTACTGCTTAGCCAATGGCACTGAGCTGGTTCTGGACTGACAACTGATATAGGCGAAGGTTTAAAGAAGCATAATAAACATTAAATGCTTTATATGGTTGCTTTGTTGATGTAATGAGCAAAATGCACAGTAGAGTATGAGCAGTTAACAGGTGAGAAGGTTTGATAATAGACAAATGTAATTATTTTGCTATGATACTGAATAGGTTTCAGTGGAGCTTCTAAACTGAGATGAATTAAGAAGAAAGGCCTAGTGATTTATTACTAAAAATCAGCCAATGAAAACAATATGAATCACAAAAATCTGGTCAGCAACCAATCATGGTGATGGGACAGTACCGGGCAGTGTATTGTTCAATTGTGCATGGGTTGCCATGACTTGGGGGCTGACTCTGACTCAACAGCAGCTAATAACAACAACAACATGTAATGATTACTATGTGCAAGACACTGCAGGAAAGCTCCCCACATATACTGTCATTTAATCCACATCATGCTCCTTTGTGGTTACTACCCCCAGTTTCCATATAAGGAAAATCAGGTTTGCTGTTGTTGTTATGTGCTGTCCAGTCAGTTCTGACTCATTGTGATCCCATGTACAACAGAACGAAACTGCCTGGTCTTGTGCCATCCTCACGACCATTGTTACGTTTGAGCCCATTGTTGAAGCCACTGTGTCAAGTCATCTCATTGAGGGTCTTCCTCTTTTTCGCTGACCCTTTACTTTTACAAGCATGATGTCTTTCTCCATGGACCTCCTGCTAACAGGTCCGAAGTACATGAAATGAAATATCGTCCATCATCCTTGCCTCTAAGGAGCATTCCGGCTGTCTGTCCTCTAAGATAGATTTTTTTTATTCTTCTGGTAGTTTGTGCTATAGTCAATACAGTTTTCCAACACCATAATTCAAATGCATCAATTCTTTTTCAGTCTTCCTCCTTCGTTATCCAGCTTTCACATGCATATAAGGCTATTGAAAATACCATGCTTGGGGTCTGGTGTACCTTAGTTCTCAAAGTGACATTTTTGCTTTTTGACACTTTAAAGAGGTTTTGTGCTACAGATTTGCCCAACACAATACATTGTTTGATTTCTTGACTGCAACTTCCACGGGTGGTGATTGTGGATCCACCTAAAATAAATTCCTTGACAAGTTCAATATTTTCTCTGTTATCATGATCTTGGTTATTGGTTCAATCGTGAGGATTTTTGTTTTCTCTATGTTAAAGTATAATCCATACTGAATGCTATATTCTTTGCTCTTCATCAGTAAGTGCCTCAAGTCTTCTTTGCTTTCAGCAAGCAAGATTGTGCCATTTGCATTTTGCAGGTTAGAGAGGTTGAATAACTAACCTGAGGGACCAGGTTCTGGTCACAACATGTCTGCCTTCAGAGTCTGTCTTCATAACCACCACCTTAGGCTGTCTCTCATCCTGAGATTATCACACCATCTAATCTATATAGAGTCACTTTGAGTCAAAATGACTCAATGGCAATGAGTTTTGGTTTAACCTATATAGAAGGTCCCTGGGTGACACAAGCCATTTGCAATTAGCTGCTAAACTAAAAATTGGCAGTTTGAACCTATCCAGTGACATCAGGAAAGAAGTGTCTGGCAATCTGCTTCTGTAAACATTACAGCCAAGAAACCCTATGGAGAATTTCTACTCTATAACACATGGGGTCAACATTAGTCAGAATCTTCTTAATGGCACCACATTTTTTTTTAACCTATATGCTTTTTAAGCATATGCTGTGTGTATAAGAGTGTAGGTACATGTGGTTCTAGTCTAGGTGGTAGAAGTTAAATGATCCTTTTAGATTTTATATCATTTGTTTATTATAAACAGTAGCATGATATGCATGGTTTGACTAACCAGTGTTTTCTAAACAGGCAGTTCAATTACAATGAGTCTAATGTAAAATTTTTACTTGCTTCAAAAATAACCCCAAATGTATAAACAGGAATGAGTATTAAAATAGTAAAAAAAATTCTTGTGCTCTTGTCGAATGATACATTAACTTTTCTTAAAATTTTTCAGGACAATAAAAGCATATTGTATCAGAAAGACAACAATAAGCCAAATCCCACCCTAATACTCCTGGCTGTCCCTCTGGGGAGTTGGATTGGGTATCTTTTCATATTAACATAGCTATATTAACTCTTTCAAGCCACTGGCAATACAATGAATATGCCTTTAGTAGCCTGAATGCAGGTGATTAAACATGCATAGATCAAGTGACAAATGGCAGCAATTTCAGCCATTTCTCAATGAAGACTTCTTGTTTAGGAATTTGTAAGAAAGTAATCAGTTAGTAAGATCTATCGCCCACTTCAAACACTTCAATTATTCATCTCACTAACACATTGACTTCAATTTCCCTTGGTGTCTAAATTGCTTCCTGATATTAATTTAAAGGTTTAGGGAGGGACCCTAACTCATTTAGGCCACTTCATGCTGTTAAGACTTGTAAAGTGTATTTCAGAAAAGGTGTCATTCAGCCCACATTTGCAAAAAATGGTTTAATCCAAAAGCTTCTCACCAAACTGCCTATTTACAAATTCAGACAATAAGGCATATAGCTATTCAGTAAATGAATCCTGCAATTATAGGAATCCTGCAGTTACATCAAGTATACTATTATAAGGAAAAATATATACACAGGCCTAACTATTAATATATACAGACCTAACTATTATGTTTCAGAAACAATTAGAAACCCAAGGAGGGGTCACTGTAAGTTGGATTCGACTCGACAGCAGTGAGTTTGGTGGAGTTATGTATAAAATATATGATACATGTAAACACGCATGACTATTATTTTACTTATTAAATGTTAAGTTATAAAACTATGCATATTAATTTAAGGATAAAACTGAGTTTTTAAAATGATAGTCTAGAACTCTGCCTGGGTTTCATCTCTCCTATTAGATTACATGTTGTTGTTGTTGTTATTTGTGGTCGAGTCAGACCCAACTCATAGCGACCCCTCCTTGGGTTTCCGAGGCAGTATCCCTACGGAAGTAGGACTGCCCAACCTTTCTTCTGAGGAGTGGCTGGTGGGTTTGAACCACCAGCCTTCTGGTTAGCAGTCAAGTGCCTTAGGCACTATGTTCCCAGAGCTACATCTATTGAAGCACAAGTTTGGGTTAGAGGCCTTAACTCAATATGTTAGCTAAAAATCCACTCCTTGTCCAATAGGCATATAGCAGGAAGATCTGCTTTAATTAGAAATGAAGAAAATCTGTACTTCAAGTCCTTCACAGAAAATATAATCTTGATCTCTCAGCTAATCATACTGTTTTATAACTGGCATTTAATGTTTGCTATGTTCTGTGTGATGGCAGCTAATAGCAACAAGCAAAGCAGCTAGTCCTATGTTGTTGTTGTTTCTTATGTGCTGTCGAGTTGGCCCCGACTCATAGCGACCCCTCCTTGGGTTGCCAAGGCAGTATCACTACAGAAGTAGATTGCCCATCCTTCCTTCTGAGGAGTGGCTGGTGGCTTTGAACCACCAGCCTTCTGGTTAGCAGTCAAGTGCCTTAGGCACTATGCTACCAGAGCTCCTGCTAGTCCTATAGTAGGTCCTTTTTAAGTATAATCTCATTTCACTCTTACAACAATCTTGTTGTTGTTGCTGTTAGCTGTCCTCAAGTTGACCTCTAACACATGGTCACTCCATGCACAGTGGAACTATCTGACCATTGTGATTCTAGATTTTTCATTGGCTAACTTTTAGAAGTAGATTATCAACTCTATTTTCCTAGTCTGTCTTAGTTTGGAAGCTCTACTGAAATCTGTTCAGAATCATAGCAACATGCAAGCCAAACTAGCATGCTCAGTATATCAGATAAGCCGGAATGATTTGCAAACAAGACAAACAGGTGATGTGCATGAGGTGCATTGCTCAGGAATTGAACCTCGGTCTTCCACATAGAAGGCAAGAATTCTACCATTTTTCTATCATTGACACTAACAGGAATCTTACAAGTGAAATAATTTTTTTTTTTTTTTTTTTTCAGATGAGGGACTTGAAGCTTAGATAGCTTACTTTCCTCTTTGGAAATTCCTCAGGAGGAGGGTAAATGGGAATAGAAATCAGGGTAACTCCAAAGCTAGAGCTCTAGATCATCTAAATATCCTGTCACTCTCATCCAATTTTTATTGAAAACCAGGCTTTGTGAAATTTATCTATTGAAAATTATCTGAAGGTCACATAGTTCTTATATTTCCTTAAATATTCTAAGTGCAGACGTCACTGGTATTGTTGTTGTTATTTGCCATCAAGTCGGACCCGACTCATAGAGACCCCTCCTTGGGTTTCCAAGGCAGTATCACTATGGAAGTATATTGCCCAACCTTCCTTTCAAGGATTGGCTGGGGGGGTTGAACCGCCCGCCTTCTGGTTAGCAGTCAAGTGCCTTAGGCACTATGCTACCATAAAAAAACCATAATCTTTTCTTTGTATGATTGCTTAAAAAGGGATTGCACTTCAATATTTGACACCAATCTACATATACATTGGGAATCATTATTAGAAACAGGCATACAGAATTTTTGTTTGTATTATAGAAAAGTTGTTTAAGACATCATCTATCTTACCAAAAGAGAATCATCTATTTTTTGCTTTTTAAATGTTAACTTTTTTTTTCCTTTACTAAATAACAACAACAACAACAAACACTAGGTTATTGAAGAAAAAAATAGAAAACACTATGAAAAGTGAATGAAACTCTTACGAACACTCATAATCCCCAGTGTTCCCCATTGATAACCCTATGGAGTATGACTTTCTTGGCCGACTTCAAACACATATTAAGAAGCATGTTGAGTGTAAGGTAATACTTACATTTAAAAAAAAAAAAACAAAATAACCTCACTGCTGTGGAGTCTGATCCGACTCATAGCAACCTTTCCTTGGGTTTCCAAGGCAGTATCACTATGGAAGTAGATTGCCCAACTTTCCTTCTGAGGAGTGACTGGTGGGTTGGAACTGCCAGACTTCTGGTTAGCAGCTAAGTGCCTTAGGCACTACGCTACCAGAGCTCCTAATACTCACATATTGGTGTTTAAACCTGTTTTTTTCTCTATTAGTACATTGTGAACCACTTGCCTTGCCAAGAAATTTGATGTATAGTATCACTTTTACTCCAATATATGAGCTATTCAATAATTTATTCAAATAAAACCTTTATTGTTGAATATTGAGAATGTTTACATTTTCTGTTTTCTGATGTTTTAAGTATTTCTAGTCTTGCCTGTCAAACTCGTCCACAATGATGTCTGCCTCAGGAGTCATGTGCAGAAAGGCAAAACAAAACCAGACCAAACCTGTTACTATCATGTAGATTCTGATTCATAGTGACCCCAAAGGATGGAGTAGAACTACCCCAGAGGGATTCTAAGGCTGTAAATCTTTATGGAAGCAGATCATCACATGTTCCTCCCAAGGAGCAGCTGATGAGTTTGAATCAGAGAGCTTCCAGTTAGTAGCTGAGCACTTTCAACACTGTGGAACCAGGGCTCATCTCCACAGAAAGGTAAGATGATTTAGATGGTCACTCCAGACCAAAAACTGAACATGTTACCATCCAGTCAATTCTTACTCCTGGCAACCCCAAGTGTTACAAAGTGCAATTACTCCACAGGCTTTCCTTGATTCTAACCTTTACAGGAACTGATCACCAGACCCTCCTTCTGCAGCACCTCTGGTTGGGTTCCAACCAACAACCTTTAGGTTAATAGTCCAGCACAAAGAGTTTGCAAAACCCAAACCAAGAGAAAAAAAAAAAAAATACCTGAAACTCACTGCTGTGGAATCAGATCTGACTCATAGTAACCCCTCCTTGGATGTCCGAGGTGGCATCACTACAGAAGTAGATTGCCCGATCTTCCTTCCGAGGAGTAGCTGATGGTTTTGAACTGCTAGCCTTCTGCCTACCAGTCAAATGCCGTAGGCACTACACTACCCAGGGACCATTAAATAGTGTTCTTTTTCAAAAGAACTTAAGAAAAAAATGTTTGCTTCAATCTTAGGATCAGAAAAAATATGCTTCTCCCAAACAATGGCTTGCTGTCTTACTGAGAAGGTACATCATGTGATTTGTTTCTTTCTTTCCTCTGATCTCAAGTAAGTTTAAAAACATATGACCTACAAATTTATGACAACTACAGAAGACACATCATATGTGCATTTCTATATGATAATATAATATTTTACTATATTTTTATATTTATTGTCATTTACCAAAGTTTAGAATATGTTCATTTGATTACCCCAAGGGAGTTGAAATTTATCATTTGATAAATCAATCTAATAAACAAGAGAGGAAATCAACTTCACCTGTTAACTTTTTTTTCCTTTTGGGGGGGCATCTAAATATTTTTCCATGGTTTATAACATTGAAGACAGTTGTGAAATCAAGGCTATAAAAATGGCAATACTAGCACCAATAAAATAGTTAGGAAAGACAGAAATAATTTTTAAAATGGCACAAAAATTTGAGACGCAACTTTTAAGATATTTACTTAAAATCAGCTTTAAGATACTTGTTATAGATTAGTCTGTAGCATTAAATTTGTTTTGCAAAACATGCATGCAATGTTTGCAGAACATCTACATTCTATATGCACAAAAAGCATGGTCTTGAACGAGTTCAGCCCAGTTCAGTCATGGCTGACGAGGTGACACCAGAACAGATACAAATTTTTGAAATGTGGGTAAAGCAAAATAATAATCAGAATGGGATAAATTACAGACTGATGCCCTTATGAAACTTAATCTTCTTCAGCACATACATTGCATAGCAACCAATTCTCTAGACCTGCTGAGTGGAAAACAGTGATGTCTAGCTCAAAGATGGCAGTGGAATGCAATGGTTTGAATGTGTGTTGTTCTCCACAGACCTGCAGGAGTCCAATGTCATGCACCAGGCTCCTGAAAAGGGCTCACTATGCCTTTTCTGAGTCTCTCATTTGAGGGCCTTGACCCATAATTTTTCCTGTTCTGGTTAGCATTCCAGATTACCCACATTTTGAAAATATGAGTCTTTTCTAGTTCTGCTTTGTTTGCCATGACTGAACCAGTTTGAACTGGTTTGAAGCCCTGATAAAAAGCCTACTGAAAATAAATAGCAAGATTGGTATTTGACGCAACTAATAGAAAGACTGCATTAAAGAGCACACAGAGATGACTGTATGACTGTAACAAAAATTTAAGAGCCTTAGAAACAAAATTCAGCTTTCAACTTTTTAAAATCCAATGCTACAATGAAAATATAAGACAATTAAATACATTACATTATATTCTTATATATTTATATTCTTATATATTTATATTCTTATATATTAATAAAGGAGCTCTGGTGATACGTGAGTAAAGTATTTGGCTGCTAACTAGAAGGTTGGTTATTCACCAGTTCACATCTTAATCTTGAATGATTTTTGTTTTATGTATTTTAACATAATGGGTAATGAAAAGATTTTCAGAAGATGACTTCTATTTTATGTTCACATAAAACCAAAGACCTAAAGTTCAGTTAAGGAAAACACTATAAAATTCAGGGAAGGGTAAACACAACCTACACATATCAGGGTTCACCTGTTTGGAAATGTAATGATAATGATAAAGGATATCACAGGCTGGCATTTTCACTTTAATAGCTTCACAATACTGCTCATTGTGAAACTTCTCTGAATGGCTCAAGTCATTACTTGCAGATAGTTTAAATATTCATCATTTATTCTACAAATAAAAGTTTAGGTTTAGATTTAAGGAAAATATTTTAGAGCACTGAAATACCCACATTAAATATTTAAGTGGAATACTTGAGGATGGCAAGTGAATTAACCACAAAAAGAAATGAAAAATAAATGAGTAAAATACTCTATAGATTCCACATATAAAAATGAAAAGGTCCTAAAAACCAAAGCCATCACCCACATGTCAGTTTGTCAGACTGTAGTGAGTTTTGTGTTGATGTGATGTTGGAAAGTATGTAACTAATATTTCAAATCTCAGCAGAAACACCCATGGTGGACAGATTGCAGCAAGTTTCTAGATTAATACAGACTAGGAAGAAAGACCTGGCAGTTAACTTCTGAAAAGTAGCCAATGAAAACCCTAAAGATCACAACTCTTAAGTAGGAAGGCACTCAAAATACACAGTGGCCTCAAGAATGCACTGCAGTACATCAACACTCATGAAGATGGTGTAAGATTAGGCAATGTTCTGTTCTACATGAGTCAGAGTTATGTCATGCAGTGTAGTAAATTACTTAGTGTGACATTTCTACCCATAAGTCTTTGTAAACTCCAAGGTGGGATTTTCTATGAGCAACTGAGGAGCTCCTGATTGCTGAAGTTGTCCACCTGAAGTATTTCTGTTGGAAGTGGCACAAAACAATGTTATGGGAGGTGCCTACTCTCTCTCAAGTGCTTAGAGTTCTGATGCTATGATTGGCTAGTTTGACCACCCTGCCAGGCTCAAAAGGATTCCTCCTAGAGGCAGGACTCTCTCTGACTGTTGGTTGAGGAAGACGTGCTGCCGAAAGAGACACGCGCCCCTGAAAGAGACATGTGCTGCTGGGAAAGAGACGCAAGAGACACGCATCGCTGAGTGAGACACCGAGGGACCAGCACTGCTGGGAAAGAGACTGTGAGAGACTTTTGGCTGAGGAACGGTGGGCTGGGAGAGAGGCTGAGCAAATTTCCTGAACTTGAATTGTAACCTGTGGTGCTTCCCTAATAAACCCCATAATCTGTGAGCTCTGTGTGGCCACTGCAGCGAATTATCGAACCCAGGAGAGAGGTGGTGGGTGCTTTGGGAGGAACGGTTGGAGAAAGGGCTGGAGGGAGGCAGCATGTCTGGCCTGGCAGGAATAGGCCTTGGGTTACTGCTGGTAATCCTGTCTTTCTCTTGTGGGATTAGAGGAGGTCAGAACATGTGGCCCCCTTGTCCTTTTTGCATGTCAATAGTGACTAACAATGTCAAGCATCAAAAATATAAACAACATCAAAAGATAATTGGCAAAACGTTTCCACCAAAGAATTCTACCAAACATTCAGAGGAGAACTGACACCAACTCAAACTTTTACAAAACATAGAAAAGGATGGAATCTTCTCAAATTCACTTTATGAAGCAAGCATAACTGTTATACCAAAACCAAGCAAAGACAAAACTAAAAAGGAAAACAACAGACCAATATCCCTCATGAATACAGATGTAAAAATCGTCAACAAAATACTAGCCAATAGACTGCAACAACATATCAAAAAAATAATTCATTATTACCAAGTGGGGTTCATATCAGGTATGCAAGGATGGTTCAACATTAGAAAAACAATCAATACCATCCACCACATAAATAAAACAAAGGAAAAGAGCCATATGATCACATAAATCGACGCAGAAAAGTCATTTTATTAAAATCCAATACCCATTTCTGATCAAAACTCTCAGCAAAATAGGAATAGAAGGGACATTCCTCAACATAATAAAGGGCATCTATGCAAAACCAACAGCCAACTTTATTCTCAATGGAGAGAGATTGAAACCATTCCTCTTGAGAACAGAAAACTGACAAGGATGCCCTCTCTCACCACTTCTACTCAACATTGTACTGAAGTTCTAGCCAGGCCAATATGACAAGAAAGGGAAAACAAAGCCGTCCAGATTGGTAAGGAAGAAGTCAAACTATCCCTATTTCCTGATGATATGATCCTATACCTAGAAAACCCAAGACTCAGTAAAAATCTATTGAACTAATTGAGAGATTTAGCATAGTCGCATGATACAAGATCAACATACAAAAATCAGTTGGATTCCTCTACTCCAGAAAAGAGATTGCTGAAAAAGAAATAAGGAAATCAATACCATTTATACTTGTTGTTGTTGTTGTTGTTGTTTTGCCATCGAGTCAGCCCCAACTCATAGCAACCCCTCCTTGGGTTTCCGAGGCAGTATCACTACGGAAGTAGGATTGCCCAACCTTCCAGCTACCAAAAAAATAAAATACTTGGGAATAAATCTTACCAGGGACACAAAAGATCTGTACAAAGAAAATTACAAAAGACTACTTGAACAAATCATTAGAGATCTAATGAAATGGAAGAACATATCATGCTCATGGCTAGGAAGGTTGAACATTGTGAAAATATCAATTCTACCCGAAGCAATCTATACATTCAATGCAACCCCAATCCCGATCCCATCAACATTCTTTAAGGATATGGAAAAACCAATCACTAAATTTATTTGTAAAGGAAAGAAACCTTGGATAAGGAAAACATTATTGAAGCAGAAGAACAAACTAGGAGGTCTCACACTCCTGGATCTTAAAACATACTGTACAGCCACAATAGTAAAAACTGCCTGGTATTGGTACAACAACAGACACGTAAATCAATGGAATAGAATTGAGAACCCATAAATAGATGCATCCACCAATGTTCACCTGATCTTTGACAAAGGGCCGATATCTATTAAATGGGGAAGAGATTGTCTGTTTAACAAATGGTGCTGGCAAAACTGGATATCCATTTGCAGAAAAATGAAACAAGATTTTGTAGCTCAGACCATACACAAAAACTAACTCCAGACGGATCAAGGACTTAAATACAAAACCTAAAACTATAAAGCTCCACAAAAAAATTAGTGGTAAATTTAGGGGCCCTAATATATGGCATAGGCTGGTGGTTCAAACCCACCAGCCACTACTCAGAAGGAAGATGGGGCAATCTACTTCCATAGTGATAGTGCCTCAGAAACCCAAACAGGGGTCGCTGTGAGTTGGGTCCGACTCCACAGCAAATAACAACAACAACAACAATATATGGCATAGGAGCTCTGGTAGCATAGTACCTAAGGCACCTGACTGCTAACCAGAAGGCTGGTGGTTCAAATCCACCAGCCACTCCTTGGAAGGAAGGTTGGGCAATCTACGTCCATAGTGATACTTCCTCAGAAACCCAAGGAGGGTTCACTATGAGTCGGGACCAACCAACTCAATGTCACATTACAACAACAACAACAATATATGGCATATATATATATATATATACACACACACACACACATATATTTTTTTATTTATAAAAATATAAAAATTATATATATGATATACATACTATTTTATATTTATAAACATAATATATTTATAT
>NW_006921857.1:2643392-2645926 GCF_000298275.1 Orycteropus afer afer | reverse complement strand
CCCACCAGCCACTCCTTGGAAAGAAGATTAGGCAATCTATTTCTATAGAGATACTACCTCAGAAACCCAAGGAGGGGTCACTATGAGTTGGGATCACAGCAGTGAGTTTGGTTTTAATATACGGCATAAATAGACTATTGAGTATAACCCAAAATGCACAAACAGCAGAAGACAGATGAATGGGACCTTCTGTAAATGAAATTTTTATGTGCTTCCAAAGACTTCTTCAAATGAGTCAGAAGAAAACCTACAGATTGGGGGAAAATATTTGGCAATGACATCTGACAAGGGACTTATGTCTAGAATTTATAAACAACCCCAATAACACAACATCAAAAAGACAAACAATGAAATTAAAGAATGGGCAGAAGACATAAACAGACACTTAAGGAAGGAAGATATTCAGGCAACCAACAAACAGATTGAGATATGCTCATGATCATTAGCCATTAGAGAGATACAAATCAAAACAACAATGACATACCATCTTGCCCCAGCACTAGTAGTAAAGTTCAACAAGACAGAAAGTAACAAATGTTGGTGAGGATGTAGAGGAGAGATTGGGACTCTCATACACTGCTGGTGGGATTGTAAAATGGTACAACCACTGTGAAAAGCAGTATGGCAATTCCTTAAAAAGTTGGAATTAGAAATATCATTTAACCCAGCCATTCCACTACTAGGTATATATCCTAAAGAATTGAGAGCCAGGATAAGAAAAAAATATATGTACACCCATGTTCATTGCAGCACTATTTACAATAGCCAAAAGATGTAACAACCGAGGTGTCCATCAACCGAGGAATGAATAACCAAACTATGATACATACACACAATGGAATACTATGCAACCCTAAAGAATAACGTAAAATCTGCAAAACACTGCATAATGTGGATGAACTTGGAGGACATTATGCTGAGTGAAACGAAATAAGTCAATCACAGAAGGACAAATATTGTATTAGTTCATTATTTTATAAAATCAAGGAAAGGTTTATACACGGACGGAAATATTCTTTGTTGGTTACCAGGGGTGGGAGGGGAGGGGAGGCAACACTGTTAGATAGGTAGAGACAAGTATTGATTTGAGTGAAGAGAAGGACAATGTACCAAATGTAAGTGATCACAATGGTGGCATTGAGGAAGAAGACATAGAGAGGTACATGGGAGGTACAGACAACAAAGAAGAACTCTTTTGCATATACAGTACTGTGTTGTCAGTGAAGGCAAATGTGGATATATGGGTGGACAGAAAGGTGGACAGGCTGAACTATCATGTATGTCTATGCAGGGGGGAGTGTGCCCATGACCATGTATACGGTTGGCAGACAATGATTTGTATGTTCTGTAAGAATGTCCAGGAATATACTAGGGCTGACAAGGGACAAGATTGTAGTAACTTCTTGACCACAGCTAGCTACCCAGAAGGAGCAAGTAGTTGGACCTGTGGGCTTGGAACCATAGTCGCAGGAGACATCAAGCTCAATTGGCATAACACACTACTCAAAAACATTGTTCCACCTCCTACTGTGGCAAGTAGCCACTGGGGTCTTAAAAGCTTACAAGTGGCCCTCTAGATGCAACAATGGGTCTCTCCTCATCCAGAGCAAAGAAGAATGAAGAAAACCAAAGATGCATGAAAACAATTAGTCCAAGTGAGTGGTACACCATATGATCCTCAGCCTATATGACTATGAGACCAGAAGAACTAGATGGTGCCCGGCTACCACTGTCAACCACTCAGAGCGGGCTCTATGTAGGAGATCCTGGATAGAGGGGGAAAACAATGTGGAACAAAACTCAAAATCATTAAAAAAAAAAAAGGACCATGTTGCTGGTCTGACAGAGCCTGATGGAACCACTGAGACTATGGTCCCTAGATGCCTTTCAGGTCTGGAATTGAACCCACTCTTGTGGCTTCCAGCCATACAAAAGACAGGTGTATGAGCTTATCATTTACATTAGGTAAATACACTCCTTGGAGAGATTAATCATGGGAGAATAGAAGGGCAGTGTATGCACAGGGAGACAGCTCAAGGGGCAGGAGTTCATGGGAGGGAAGGACACAGGGAAGAGGTAACTATGGAGAGGAAGTGGGAGGGGAGCTGTTGCATTATGGGAAATTGTAGTCAGTGTCATGAGACAAAGTGTATGTGAGCTGCTGTATGGAAAGCGTAATTGCTCTATAAACTTCCACCTGAATCACAATAAAAATTAAAAGAAAATCAGCAAACTGGAAAAAATCTCCCATGAATATGTCAGACAAAGGGTTATTTTGTTGTTATTAAGTGCTGTTATGATCAATCCAATTCATAGCATTCCCATGTGACATAGTAGAATTGCCCCATAAGGTTTCTAGGGAGTTCTGGTGGTGCATTGCCTATGGCATTTAACTGCTAACCAGAAGGCTGGCAGTTGAAACCCACCAGCCATTCCTTGGAAGGAAGATTGGGCAATGTACTTCTGTAGTGAAACTGCCTCAGAAACCCAAAGAGAAGTTGCTGTGAGTCAGATCTGACTCCAATGCAGTGAGG
>NW_006921857.1:2630248-2643292 GCF_000298275.1 Orycteropus afer afer | reverse complement strand
TTTTTTTTTTTTTTTGGTTAATCTTTACAGAAACAAAGCACCAGGTCTTTCTCCTATGGAGCCACTGAGTGGGTTACAGCCACCAACCTTTCAGTAAGCAGTCAAATACTTAACTATTTGAGCCAATTACCTTTAATATAAAAAGAGCTAATCGGAGTAAAAAACTAATCAGAGTAAGAAGATTGATATCTCAGCAGAAAAACTTGCCAAAGACTAAGTCAGATGATTTATAGAGAAAGTAAAATAAATATGAACAGAACAAGCATTAATAATTAAAGAAATGTAAATTAAAATAAATTTTTAAGTTTTTGTTATCAATACTACTATTGCTGAAAAAGTAGTGCAATCCGTAATCTCATTCACAGCTGGTAAACTGGTATGATGCCTGTAAAACAATTTGATCACATGTACAAAGAACCTTAAAAAAAAAAAAAAGTCCATAGTCCTTGGTAGAGTAATATAATTTCTAAGAATCTAAAGAAATTTTCCTACAGAGTTGTACAAAAATATTTTCACAGCATTATTTACAATGGGAAAAATTTAGGAGCTCTAAATGTTGGATAAATTAATTAAGGAACAGTCATACACTGTATTTAAAAATTGTTAAAACCTTTATCTTCAAAGAGTATCATGAAGTTGAGAAAAGCTCATGAAGAATATTAAATGACGAAAGCATAATATGAAATTCTACATGACATGAAGTCTATTTGTAAAAAATATATATGCTGTAAATCTAATATATGATTGCATTCACATACACACAAATATACATATGTGGATAATATATATATACCCAATTAAACATCTATTGTCATATATTTTTAATTTGGAGTTTTATTTGACTTCTTGAAAACAACACAGTGGAAAACAACTACTAGTAGGAAAAAGGAAACATTGGCACCAAGAAAAAGCCAAGAATTTCTTAGCGAGTTGCATGGATGAAAGTTTTGCAGAGAATGGAAGAGCCCCACTGAAAGCCCAAGAGGAGTGAGTCAATGATAAGAAAATCCAATTCATGTTCAAGTTATTTTTGTAGTTGTTTTCACTGAATGCTTTCCAGCCAAGGGTTCCTGATGGTGAGTTCTACACATCTCTCCACATTAGAGGTTTCATCCTACCTGTAACTTCTGCAGAGGAAGCACTTCACTAAATATTCTCCTAATATTTCTCCTAGATAACTCCTACTCATCCTTCTGGTCTCAATTTAAATATCACTTCCTTTTGGAAACAAAAACCTATCCAAAGCAGGTCGAATCCCTGGCTTGTACATTATTTTTGCATTCTGAACTTCCTTATTGCACTTATCACAATTGCAATTAAAGAATTAAGTGGATGATTGGTTACTAAATGCCTTCTTCCCTCTTCCTCTCAAAATATAATTTCTATGAAAGTGGGAACTATCTTCACCTTGTTCATCTCAATTCCAGCAAATAATAACAATGATACTTAGCATATCAGTATGTGTCAGGTACTCTTCCAAACTGTGTAGGTGAATTAATTTGTTTAATCCTTACAGCAATTCTATAATGGGGATACCATAATCCTTTAACATATGAGGAAACTGAGGCATAGGGGTCTAAGGTCATGCAATAAGTAGGTGACAGAGCCCTGATTCAAACCTAGGCAGCCTAGCTCTACTGTCTGCATCCTTAATCATTAACTATGCTCCTTGTTGTATGAACACCATGAATATTTGAAGAAATGAATAGGAAAATACATTAGCAATGAAATTTGTATTTGCTATGAATTAAGCACCAGCAGAGACATGTTTTGTAACAGCTGTAGCTCATCATTTCATGGTCACCTGATCATAATGGATGCATAGGACTCCAGCCCTGTAATGGAAATACCATGAACAAAGCTCCATAGCACCCTCATTAGAAATTCAATTATAATGATTTTTTTTTTTAGGATAATAGACTGAGCCTTTCTATTTCAATGACAGAAATGTGAAGTTAAAATATTTGACATAAATGCATAAATGATTTTATAATACATATATACTTCCATTCTACTTATAACAACTGACCAACCACAAAGCTCTCCCTTTTTTGCATGCTCTTATTTCCAGTGGAAATCAGCTTTGAAAGGAGGTCTGCAACCAAGTTGTGCAGAATAAACAAGCCATTATTATAATAAGGATGACTTTTTGCTGAGGATTATTTTTGAAAGCCAAATTAGAGACTCACAGACCAAATTATAGACTCACAGTCTAAATTGTATCTGGGTTTTTTTTTTTTTTTTTTCCTTTCTTTCTTTTTTGATCACTTGCTTTCAAATTTGATATTTACTTGCATTTTTCCTGACCTGGTAGTTAGAACACAAGTTCACAGAGCCCCTTCTGAAGCTATAACGAGCTTAGGTAATAACCACCACATAACTGTGTTCAACTGCATACGACTGTTTACTTTTTACTGCTATGCGTCTGCCTCCGAGATTTTTGAGATGTAATTATGCATTGCAAAATTTGCAAGTTGCCAGCCTTGCTTGGACTATTTTTGCTATGTTTCACATTTAAACTGCTTAAGTGCATAAGTGGAGGTATAAAACAGCCAGGTTTTCTAGACTAGAAAATTACTGTTGCTTAAATGGCAGAATTTCTGCTCTTTGGTTTCCTATTTCCATGCCTTGCCTCAGCTACATATCTTTTTTAACCATCTGTTTCTTTCTGGCGACCAGTGACAGGGAGGCAAGCAACTGTGTCTACATTACTATGTGGTTTGACATCTGGTATCTAAATTCAACCACGATATTTATTTGTGAATTGTTTAAATATGAGATCAGATTAGTTACACTTGCAGATCCCTCTTCATTAACATCCTCAGCGTAGCTTGTGCTAGAATCTCATGCCATTTCCCGTAGAGGAAAATATTGCATGTTTTCCTGCAGTTTGCATAGAATATGGGTATGTGAATATAAAAGAAAAAAAATCAGTGTCCAGAATATATGAATTAAAATTGGAAATTTCAAATATGATAGAAGGCAGTTGAACAGATATTGCAATGTGTGCATGCTTTTAAGTATTCCCTAGATGGCTCTTGTTGAACAAATTCAAAAACCCTCTTGAAATTGTTCTCATGATACACATGCATCTTGTTGAACACAGATACTGTTGACCCAGGATCATTTGGAAAGTTATTCTGTTTTTTTCATAGAAAGGAAAGACTGGATATTCTTCTTTTTCTCTTGTAGCTAAAACTGTGCATTTTCATAAAGGCTAGGTCCCTTGGTGACCCAGACAGTTTGCGCTAAACTCATAACCTAAAATGTGGATGATCAAACTCACCCAGTGACCCCACAGAAGAAAGTCCTGGCAGCCTACTTTCTTAAAGATGGCAGCAAAGGAAATTCCTTGGAGCTCAATTCTACTTTGAAATGGAAGCAGAGCTGCCTCAGCCTGAAAGGGTAGGACCATGGCCTTTAGCAGTGCAATGATCACAGGACCCTAGAACCAGGCCTTCACCAACTTGATTCTGGAGTGTGGGGCTGTTTGTTCATGTGAGCCAGTGGGATGGAGCCATAGTCGCTGCCCAAGAGTGAGTGGGCGGAGCGTCCATGCCCAAGAGTGAGAGGAACTGGCCCGCCAGGCCAAGGGGGTGAGGTTGCCACCTAGAGGAACTAGGGGATTGGAACCACACAGTGAGGAGATCTGTACAGATGCCACCCAATGAAGATCTGTACAGATGCCAAGTTGACAAGGGGTGGAATTGTGATAGTTTGGTTTGTGTGTCAACTTGGCTGGGTCTGGTTGAGTGGCTGGGGAGCTGGTGGTAGTTATTCCCCATGATGAGACTGGCAATCAACTCCAGGGTGGGATCTACCACAAGTAGCTGAGTAGCTGCCTTTGGGAGGTGGTCTGCTTCCTGTATATATGGAGAAGCGTTTGGGAATGGTCTCTAGCCTTTGGCACGCTTGGACCCTGAATGTAGCCATGTTGTTACTCAGCAGCCTGCTATGCTCTGCCGACCTTGGGACTTACAGTAGACTTAAGCCTGCTGTGTGGATTGGTAACATCGGGACTGTGCCTTTTTCCTTGTCAACCTTGGGGCTTCTCAGCCTCAGCAGCCAGCAGCTGTCTGAGTGAAGAAACACCTCTACCTCCAGTGGGCTGGGAGCAGGAGGCAGAGCTGGACCCCAAGGTTGAGGGGCTTTCACCCAGCCCCTAGAGCCTGGCACTTTGAACTTGGACTTAAAGTCTCCAAATTGTAAGAATAAACTCCTGTTTGTTAAGGCCATCCCATTTGTGGTATATTTCTTGTCAGAGCAGCACTAGGTAACCAGAACTCCCAGTGACTCCACAGAAGAAAGTCCTAGCAGTCTACTTTCTTAAAGATGGCAGCAAAGGAAATTCCATGGAGCTCACTTCTACTCTGTAATACATGAAGTCACCATGGTTCAGAATCATTTCAACAGCAATGGGTTTAGGGTTGTTCTTTTTCTTTCTTTTTTTTTTAACTAGGGTCAGGGTACAGTAGCTCATTGCCATCAAATTGATTCTGACTCATGTTGACCCCCACTGGGTTTCCAAGGCAATGAATCCTTACGGAAGTAGATTGCCCCATCTTCCTTTCTTGGAGCGGAGGTTTGAACCACCAACCTTCTGGTTAGCAGTCAGATGCCTTATTCACTGCACCACCAAAGCTCTAGAGTACAGTAGGATGTCCCAAATCTAAGTAGAAACTCAAACACTGTGGTAAGAAAGCAATGTCTGGTTTCTGTGCTAGTTAAGTTTGTGTGTCAACCTGGCTGGGCCTGGTTGAGTAGCTGGGCAGCTGGATGTAGTATCCCCCATGATGAGACTGGTAATCAACTCCATGGTGGAATCTACTGTGAGGAGCTAAGTAGCTGCTTCTGTGATGTGGTCTGCTTCCTGTATATAAGGAGAAGCCTTGGGGAATGGTCGCTAGCTTATGGCACACTTGAACCCTGCAAGTAGCCCTGTCGTTGTTCAGCAGCATGCCATGCTTTGCCAACTTTGGGACTTTCAATGGACTTGAATTAATGGCTTGCCATGTGGTTTGATATCATCAGGACTGTGCCATTTTATTTGTCGACCTTGGGCTTGTTAGTCTCAGAAGCCAGTGGCTGCCTGAGTAAAGAGATGCCTCTAGCTCCAGTGGGCAGAAGCAAGAGGAAGAGCTGAAGCGCAAGTTCAAGCTTTCACCTAGTCCCTAGAGCCTGGCACTTTGAACTCAGACTTCTAGCCTCCCAAACTGTAAGAGAATAAACTCCTGTTTGATAAGGCCAGCCCATTTGTAGTATATTCTTGTCAGAGCGGCACTAGGTAACCAGAACAGTTTCATTATCACCATTCATGACATAGTCTACAATTACAAATAATGATAATAATATGATGATCATAATCTTCCTATCAATCTGTTAATTCTTTTTATTCTTTATTGACTCCCATGCTTAACTAAGATGACTATCAGTCAGCCAGGAGCAACTCAGATGGAAAGAACAATTCTGCATTAAAAATAATCTCAGAAAAAAGTGGTATGAATTTGATAATGTCTTCTGGAGCATAGGAGGCAAGATGGGGAATGAACCCTGCCTTGAGAAAGGGACATTGAATGAATCCTGACCACGAGGAGCTTCTTGAAATTCGTCCACCTTCATTTTGCACTCCTTCCGCTCTCTTGGTGTATTACAGAGGTATTCCTGAATCTCCTGATTATCATCTAAGAAAGCAGACATAACACCTGTTTAATAAACTCTTCACAAGTTGTATGGAAAATAATGATGAAAAAGCAAACCCAAAGTAAATCAAGTGCATGTTTACTAGCTCCTTCAACTGAATCTCTGAAAATCCTTTAAATTTCCTTAAAGGTATTATATTTGCCCTGCAAATCCTATGCATTTATCCACCCAGACTATTTATCAGCATAGAGAAATAATATGCATACTTTATGACTCAGCTCAAGGAGCTCTGTTGGCATAGTGGGTAAGACATTTGACTGCTAACCAAAAGGTCAGCAGTTCAAACCCACCAGCTGTTCCATAGGAGGAAGATGAAGCAATCTACTTCTGTAAAGATTTACAGCCTTAGAAATCCCATGGAGGTCACTATGAGTCAGAATTAACTTCATGGCAGTGGGTTTGGTTTGGGTTTGGATGATTCACTCAATTGTCACTCTATATGTGAAACTTTCCTTGATAGAAAGAGTTAGGGGCTTTGATACAGGTCTTTTTTATACTCTAAAACGTCTCTATTATACTGCATATACCTCTATTACAACCGTTATCAAAGTATGTTTACATCATTTGCTTGCATGCCAGTATCGGCCATTAAACAACTGCCCTAATAATGTTGATAGCAAAGTCAAAAATACCTGTGACATACAACAAATAGTGTTTATTTTATTCACATGTCTGGGGGTGCTCTATTCTAAGTGTTCATTATGCTATTCAGCCTGGGTACCTGATGACCAGAGGAAGCTCTCCTTCAGGCAATGAAATGACAAAGCATAACAGAGGAGGCAGAATTATGTGAGATCTCTTAAGGTTTGGCTCAAAACTGATACCCTGTCACTTCTGTCCATATATTATTGGCCCAAGCAAGTTGCACATGTTGTTTGTTGTTGTTATGTGCCATGGAGTCAGACCCAACTCATAGCGACCCTCCTTGGGTTTCCGAGATGGTATCAATGTATGAGAAAGTACACTTCATCTGTAATGGGATTATGGTACAAATATGGATACAAGGAAGGGTGAAAAATTAGGTCCAATAATCCCATGTATTACAACACCTAGTACAGCAAATGTCATGCATACAATAGAGATTTGTTGAATAAATGAATGGATAAAACCAGAAATGTTCAGAATAATTCCAAAATCTGTAAAACTGGAATGCATCCTTATTTATTCCCCTTTAATAAACTCATATTAGGAAAAGCACAGATTGAGAAAACAGAAGCTCTAGTGTGAGTTCTAGAACTAACTAGAAATAGTAAATTAGGCAAGTCCCTTAAAATTTTAGCTGTATTTAGTAAATGAAAGTGTTGTCTCACTGATCTTTAAGGTCCCTTTCAATACAATTCTCCCTTTGATGCTATGAATACAGTACACCTAATAAAACTTTAGAGTTAGAAGAATTTAAACCCTAGTTCATCACCACAAATGATATCATGTGAAAGTTTAGCAAAATTACGGGAACACAGTGGAGGGTCATTGATAATTCTTTCTGGGTGGTTATAGAGGGCTTCATGTAGGAGGTGAGATGTGAGATTACACACTCTTGGAGAATAAAATCGGAGGCCTGCTAGGTATGGAATTGCATGTACAAGGCATAAGAATTGAAGGAGCATGGGCCATGTGGAGAATGGGAAAAATTCTGCACGTACAGAGCAAATTGATGTGAGAGAAGACGCTGGAGGCGTAGAGTTAGGCCAAATTGTGGAGTTCAGGCTGTAATGTATAGGCAAAGAAAAGCCACTCATAATTTTTAAACAAGGCCATAAGTTTTGTGTTTCATGAAGATAATGCAGGAATAAGGAAAGAAATATTTTTAGCTGCTTAATTCCATATTACATTGTAATTAGTAGTTTATGAATTTCAACTGTGTTCCCCAAAAGGATATGTTGCAGTCGTAAGCCTTGGTACCTGTAGATGTGACCTTGTTAGTAAATAGGGCCTTTGAAGATGTTTTCAGTTAACATGAGGTTATGGTACAGCAGGTTGAGTCCTAATCCATTCTAAATAGTGTCCTATAAAGACGGAGAAAGACAGAAGGCAGATGGCCATGGGACCTTAGAATTGTGCTCTACCTGCTGGCCAAGGAATGCCTGAGGCTACAAGAAACTAAGAGACACAAGAAAGGATCTTCCCCTGAGAGAACATGGCCCTGCAGTACTCTGAATTTAAATTGCTAGTCTCCAGACTGTGAGAAAAAATGTTTCTATTCTTTACAGCCACCTACTTGTGGTATTTCTGTTAGAGCAGTACTAAGAAACCAAGACAATGCTCTATTCCTTCATTTCCTCACCTGTAAAATGGGCACAAAATATACATACTTCAAAGGGCTGTTAGAAGAATCAGATGTGTTAATATCTGTAAAGCACTCAAAACACAGAATTGTTTATCAAATAAACACCACAGATTGCCCATAAGTGAGAAAGCCTAAACCCCTTACTTGCTTTATTCCCTACAGTAGTAGTTTCTGTTACTTATATTAGAATACAGTGCTGGTCTTTTGAACTTTAACCCATTTATTCCTTTCCCATTTCATCCTTATTCCTCTCTCCCTCCCTCTACCCACCTTTGTACCTCTCCTACTCATACCCGAAGCATTCACAGTCCCATCGCTACAATTTCCTATTTGTCTGTCTTTAAAAACCCACGCTTAAACTCTAAGGTCAAATGTTTCATAAAGTCTCTCTTACCACTTCCTCAACACACTATGTTGTAATTATTTCTTTACAAATGTGTTTCTTCTATTAAAGTGTCAACTCCTTCAGGGAAAGAATTATTTTTCCTTTATCTTCAGTATTTGATGCAGCAACTGGCAGAGAGCTAAGTTAGTTGTCAATAAATGCTGAATGACCGAGGGCATCACTTTCTTACTGTTTCTTGTATCAGGCCATCAGTGTGAGTTATTAAGAGTTTACTCTATGCCTTTAAAATTAAAAATGAGAAGAAAATAGAGTTGATGAATGTTTAAAATTGCCATATACCATTTGTTATCTGATATTTTATTCTTGTGGTATTTGAGAATCATTGATACTTTATTTAAATAATTTCACATATTAGGCCAAATAGAGATAAGAAATCTATGTTAAAATACTTTCCAAAGCTCTCATGTTGGTAAAAATAATCCAAGAAGAATAAGAAGTGTTTATCTTATAAACACATTCAATTTTGTTCTTTACTCTTGCAGTTCACAGAAAAATAACTTTTCAGTTTCTATTATGTTTGAAGTGGAGTTTACCCCCAAAATTATGGGATTTAAAATATCTACAGGGCAAGATGATAAATACTTTCTGTAACTCAGTGTTTGTGATGTGCTTTATGCATGATAATTTAATTGTCCTTTTGCTAACCCATCTCAATCACTGCATTAAACTAACCTGAGATCTCTTATATTTCTCTGCAAGTCTTTCATACTTTTTCATTCCCAATTATAGTTTCATTACTCTCAAGATTCCTTATCACTCCACTCCTCTATCAACTTTTGAAGTCTTCACTCTATCAGATATCCCCTCTCTTTTCATATCTTCAAACTTGTCCTTTTTGTAAACAACTGCCTCCCAACAAATATACCTTCTGTCTTAGTTTAAGGAGCTCTGGTGCTGTAGTAGTGAAGGCATTTGGCTGCTAATAACAAGGTCAGTGGTTAGAACCCACAGCTGCTCCACAGAAAAAAGATAAGATAGTCGGTTTCTGTAAAGATTTACAGCCTTGGAAACTGAATAGAGCTGCTAGGAGTCAGAATGGCAGTGAGTTTTTTGTTCGTTTGTTTGTTTTAGTGTGGGATTCTCAGAAGCAGACTCTTACACAAGGACTTGAGTGCAAGCATTTTATTTGGGAAATAATCCTAGGAAATAAGTAATGGGCTGGGAATATGATCCAGAGAAAGAAAGAAGTCAATAAAAGGGTGTTAAAAGGCAAGTTACTGTAGTGTGCAGCTGAAGCTATATTCTTCTGGGGAACTCTTAGGGACAGGAAAACACATACACCTTGGAATTATTCTCCTCCTTGGGAGCAGGAAGCTCTGGTGGTGTTGTGCCTAAGGCATATGACTGCTAACCAGAAGGCTGGCAGTTTAAACCAACCATCCACTCTTTGGATGGAAGACTGGATAATCTATTTCCATAGAGATAATGCCTCGGAAACCCAAGGAGGCGTTGCTCTGAGTCAGGATCTACTAGAGGTCAGTGAGTTTGTGGGTTTTTTTTTTTTTTTTTTTTTTTCCGTTCTGGGAGGAGGGAGCTGGGGAACTATTCCAAGTGAGCTCTGGTGGCTGAGAAATGTCTCACACCGAAAATCACAAGGGCTCCCTCTTAGCTGTTAGGCCAACATGTAGTGAAGGCTGCAAGAATGTGAAAGGGACCCCAGTCACATCGTCCACTCCTTCTTACAACCCCATTTCAGTTAGTATCCATCCACTCTCTCTCCCATTTCAGCCAATCTTTAGAAAGAATAGTTTTTACTTACTGTCTCTTTGGCTCAAGATGCTACCATCTGGCTATTCTTTTTACAAATCTGAAAACATTGTTCTTTACAAAATATCCCACAAATCTAATACGTTAGATCCTTTTGATCCCTTATTGCTTTTCATTTCTTCTATATCACACATCTTTTTCCTCTTAAAATTCTCTAGTTCACTGGTGTTCATGTCCTCTATCCTAGTTCTTCTCTTGCTTCCTTGGAATGTCTGTCTCTTCAAGGCTTCTTATATTTCTCCTCTCCTTGAAGACGTTCTCCAGGACTGGGCTGGACATGTCATTTTTCTCTTTGCACTTTACTCTTTTTTTTGGAAGAGGTGATCCCACCATAAGCTTCAACTACTACCTATACGCTAGGGACTCTCGAAGTTCTGATCCATGTATACACCCTGCTCTAAATTATTACCCCTTGAGCATCATCAGCACCTCAAATGCAACAACCTTCCCCCACTACCATCCTCCTCCTCCTGTATTCCACCATTCTGAAACTGGTCCACTATCCTCTCAGCTTCCCAAGCCAGAAACCTGGGATTAATCCTCTACTCCTCCTTCTTCTTATCTCCCAGTATCCAATTGGTTGGCATAACTCATCATTTCTAGTCATAAAATGTCTTGTAAAACCATTTCCTTCTTTATAGTTCACTGACCATTTTTTAGTGCAAACACTGATTAGTATTCCTACTTCTGATCTTGATCCCCCTCATCCATGTTCTCACTCTAACTGTAAGAACTATCACCTGCTGAAAATCCTCTATGGTTCCTATCACCTACCAGTATAATCAGAGTTGCTATAAAAGACCCTTCCCAACTTGCCTCCCGATTGTCGTTCCGTGTATTTTCACTACTCCCTTATAAAGCCATATGAAATTTTCCGAAATAAGCCACACTTTCTTGTACTTTCATTTCTTTGCACATGATCTTATTTCCTCCTCACCTCTATAACTGGATTCCACTATTTAAATTTTTCAAATTTCAGATCAGCCTTTTATTTCTCCTGGGATGTCTCCCCAGTTTCTTCAGGTAGACTTATGAGCAGTTTCTACCATACATTCAAATCCAAGCCCAAGCCCATTTCATGGTCATTGTTTATTTGCAGGTCTATCTCCCTTTTAACCTAATAAATCAAGGATTGTCCACACTAGTGTTATGCAGTCAGCCACAGGGATCCAGGTGAGGAGAGGAACTCAGGCACACCCAAAGCAGCAGTGAGGGAGAGGAGGAAAAAAGGGATTAAAAGCCAGGAACTCAGACAGAGAAGCAGTCAGTTGCAGGGATCCAGGTTAAGAGAGAAACTCAGGCACGCCCAAAGCAGCAGGGCGGGAGAGTGGGAGAAAGGGGATTAAAAGGCCTAGGAATCTGGACAGAGGAGGAGTCAGCCACAGGGACCCAGGTAAGGGTGGTACAAGAGGTTTCCAACAGGGAGGCAAATTTGTCTGTTGGTTTGTCCTACTGCGGTGACATGTTGATGTGAGTTTTGAGGCTGAGCCACTGGTGTTTTTAACCCAGCGGGATGCACATGGTGCACAGATATCAGCCCAGCTTACAGACTGAGACAGACTAGGAAGAAGGAGGACGCCATCCACTTCTCAAAGAATTGGCCAGGGAAAACCTTATGAATAGCAAAGATACTGTTTGATACATTACCGCACAACGTTATGAATAGTCTGGTTAGGTTATAAGGTTCTCAAAATAGGACTGGGAAAGAGCTGCATCATCAGAGTAAACCCAGCCTTAGTCCTATGGATAAGTTAAAGCTTTTGAGACCTCCATTTGCTGATGTAGCACCACTCAAATTTGAAGAGAAACAGCTGCAGACATCCATTAATCATCGGAATGTGGAATGTACAAAGTATGAAACTAGGAAAGTTGGAAGTTGTCAAAAATGAAATGGAACACATAAAGATTGATTATTAGTGAGCTGAAATGGACTGATTTTGGCCATTTTGAATCAGACAACCATGTGATCTACTATTCTGGGAATGACAGTTTGAAGAGGAATGGTGTGGCATTCATCATCACAAAGGATGTTTCAAGATCTGTCCTGAAGTACAATGCTGTCAGTGATAGGGTAGTATTCATATGCCTACAAGGAAGACCTGTTAATACAACTATAATTCAAATTTATGCCCCAACCACCAAAGCCAAAAATGAGGAAATTGAAGACTTTTGTCAACTTCTGCAGTCTGAAACTGACCAAACATGCAATCATGTTAATTATCACTGGTGACTGGAATGCAAAAGTTGGAAACAAATAAGAATCACTGGTAGTTGGAAAATTTGGCCTTGGCAACAGAAATAATGCTAGAACTTACATGGTAGAATTTTGCAAGACCAACAACTTGTACATTGCAAACACCTTTTTTGAACAACACAAACGGGGGCTCTACACATGGACTTCACCAGATGGAACACACAGAAGTCAGATTGACTACATCTGTGGCAAGAAGCGGTGGAAAAGCTCAATCTCTTCAGCCAAAACCAGGCCAGGAGCTGATTGTGGAACAGACAATCAACTGCTCATGTGCAAATTCAACTTGAAGTTGATGACAATTAAAATAAGTCCAAAAGAGCCAAAATATGATCTTGAATATATCCCTCCTGAATTTAGAGATCATCTAAAGAATAGATTTGATACATTGAACACCAACGACCAAAAAGGAGAAGAATTGTGGGAGGATATCAAGAACATTATCCATGAAGAAAGCAAGAGATCACTAAAAAGACGAGAAAGGAAGAGAAGACCAAAATGGATGACGGGAGAGACTCTGAAACCTGCCCTTGAGTGGAGAGAAGCTAAAGCCAATGGAAGAAATTACAAAATAAAAGAGCTGAACAGAAGATTTCAAAGAGCAGCTCGAGCAGACAAAACCAATTACTATAA
>NW_006921857.1:2615168-2628502 GCF_000298275.1 Orycteropus afer afer | reverse complement strand
GGATTGGGCATTGTTTCGTTCTGCTGTGCATGGGGTCGCTATGAGTCAGAAATGACTCGAAGGCACCTAACAACAACAACAACAACAACAGTGTTATGCAGCTCCAAACTTCAAAACTGTGAAAGACTATATGAAAATAAGCTTTTATTTATTTAACAATTACTGAGCTGTCACCAAGGCATGAAGAAGTCACAGACTTGACCCCAAGGAGTTTATATTTCACAAAGAAAAGTAAGAATGCATGCAAATGACTTAAAGCCAAGCATATGGCTACACATTTTATAAAGGAGGAATAAATAATTATAGAAGTTCATGGTAGGGAGCAAGAAGTTCTGGCCAGAAGTGTCTACTTTACCAGAGTGACATACTCTTCAATCATCAGAAAATCCCCTCTTTGGAAGAAAATGTCTTTATTTAGAAAAAAAATAAAAAACAGAGCTCTTGGTTGTCTTGACTGATATTTATGGTTATTCTCTAAGGCTCGCTTTACAAATCCAGACATTTCCCTTTATTTAGTTCCACTAGTGTCGTTTCCCCACAATGGTAAATTATTTATTCATTCACCCAATAAATATTTCTTGGGAATCTTCTTTTCAAAATAACAAAGGACTAACCATAGGAACAATAGTAAATTAAGTTTTCAGCACATTTACATCTCCGAAGTTTATTTTTTTTTTTACATTAACAGTTGAAATTGTATATTTCAGATAGAAATGTGTGCCTTACAATTGGTATTTTAATACTCTTTTCACTTCCCTTTCAAAATAATTCATTTTCCTTATGTTATTTGCAGCTTGCTGTTTCGATGGCAACTTTGTAGTATTCAAAATAAGACTGAATAGCTAGTCTAATTTTAGATTTTACAAAAGGGAAATAAACAGATTCAAAGAAAAAGGAGAAAATAGCATCACAGTGAAGCCATAAACAATCCATACCCAACACTGGGTATTTTGTTAACACTCTCTCTCACAAATATTTGTAAGTGTCAACTATTAAAAACAAGTTCAATTTACTAAAATGTATGAATGGTCTGGATCTTAATACTGCAGGTTAGAAAAATAAACACATCTTTCAAAAAACCTTCCATATCAACACAAAGGAAAACTACATATCCTCAAATATAATCTGACACAGCTGGAGATACAGAGTCTCTCTAAGTAACAGCAATTGTTAACGTTTTACACTTCAGGAGTAACTGGCCTGCTCAGCATTTAAACAGCCTTAGTCAATGAGAAGAACTAAAATGTTATTTTTCTTTATGCAGCATTTTTGATTTCTTATTTGTCTTGAATAATATGAAACGCTGCAGTTACGCTGTAATGCCTGTGAACTGAATTATTAAATAAATGACTCCAGCCCTGGCAGCAGTGGGCCATAACATGCAGCTATTTGCACTCACAATGCAAATTCAGCTGGATAGATGAGCCTGGCACCGTACATCCTCATTGGGACGTTCGTTAGCCTCACTTTACAGCTGTCAGAAATGATTCTGTTATTCAGCCCGACCCAGGCTTCGCAAAAGAATTCTCAGGCAACTGATGGTAAAACATGGAAAATTATTTGAGAGAAAAAGCCAACCTATTTAAAAGGCTGACAAACCAAAAGGTGAAAAAAAAAAAAAACCCTCAATCTTAGGAGATTAAAATGTAATCATAAAGATAATAATTACAGATTAGAGTCAGACAAAGGATATGCAGATAGGCACTCAACCTTACCTAAAAGTGCTCTGTGACAGTTTGTTATACTAGTCCCCAAACCATACATTTAATTTGTATCACTGAGAGTAACTCAATACATAAATACTATTATTCTCATTATGCTTTTCCATAGCTATTATACGTATTCTCATACTCAGGAGAAGATAGGCGCCTTGTAGGTGCTACTAAATACATTCCAGATAATTTAGGGGGCTTTGAGGAAAGAAGAGGAGACAAGAGAGAAGCCAGTTTGTCAATGGCTCTCAGCAGGTCACAAAGACCTCTCCATCCTCAGAACATTCATACAACTTTTATCTCTACTTCACACAAAAACTCGCTCTTAGTTATCTCATCTTTGTTACCATCTGTGTCTCCTTCTCCCAACTAGAAACTCTGGTAGAGCAGTGGTTACAATATCTGACTGCTAGCTGAAAGGTCGGCAGTTTGAACCTACCAGCCACTCCGCAGGAGAAAGGTGCCTTACCCACCACGCTACCAGAGCTCCTCTCCTAAAGATTTAGAGCCTTGGAAACCCTACAGGACAGTTCTACTCTATTCTATAGGGTAGTTATGAGTCAGAATTGACTAGATGGCAGTGCTTGGGTTCTCCCAACTAGAATTACATTTTTGGTAATACTGAGAATGTGCCTCTTTATTTCTCAGTCTCAGTGCTTGACAGAGTGTTGTGCACAGACTGGCCTTTAATAAATAGTTGTTTAAAGCCTTTGAAAAAATTAGTTGTTAAAGCATAAAAAGCAATGATGATGCCCAAATTGATAATCTCTCTGTCCACGTTCTTTATCTATAAGGAGGTCATTTTTGCTTGCAAAACATTTGATTTACCTTACTTTAACTTCATTGGTTGCCACCAGGTTGGTTTCAACTGATACTGACTCCATGTGTTTCGGAATAGAACTATACTCCACAGAGTTTTCAATGGCTGTGACTTTGGGGCCACATTATTTACATTAGTAAATGTAAAAGAAAGTTGTATCCTCTGCTGAATTAAATGGCAACTCAGATATTTCTGTTGACAGAAAGGAAATCCTGAATCATTCCAAACTATTTCTGTACTCAGAGATATCTAGATTTATCTTTGGATTCACCTTCAACACACAATATCATTACAATTGTACCCAGACTCAGCAGATATTTTCATAATGTATTCATGATCTCTTAAAGGAAAATTTCAGTATGTCTGGGGGTAGGTGGTAGGAGAAGGGGAAGACTTCTTTTCAAAATGACTGGCCTCATAGTGTTTTCCTTGCAATGTTTCCTGAACAGCAACTGACCTGCAATATCTCCACACGGATCATATGAAACCTTTAACAAGACATTTTTCAAGAAAGTGGCACCCCAGAAACACATACATGTGTGAGGACACACACCCCACTCACACACAAAACACTGTTTTTAATAGCCAAGGGCACTTTGGCACAGTATGGGGCGGTGGTTGTCAACATAAACAGATGGTCAAAGAAGTGGGCAAACACTTTGTGTGAACTAGTTCCATAAATGAAGTTTTTTGGTTTCTTTTTTTTTTAAATTTCATTCTAAATGCCATACTTACTTAACCAGCTTTCAGACAAGATGATACATGTAGCCAGTTGGAAAGAGTTCCCTGCCAGGCTTCTGTGTTTTTATGACAAAATTAAAAGTCCACAGATGGAATAACTCAAAGCTAATTCTTACAGAGTTTGTTTAGTTAGAATGAGGGGAGAAAAAAAAGAATACCATATTGATTCAAATTAAAGCCACATCTACAAAATGAGAGACTTTTAATTGAGGGGAGAAAGACTTAGAAACAGCTTTTTAAGGAAATCATATCTCTGCTCTTTAAAAGTGTGGATTTATGTATCCATTAAAGTAGCAACTTCCTTCAAATAGTTTGAGGATATGTAGGAAACTCCTGATTCCAAATTCAATTCCCAAAGATCTCAGCATCTCTTCTTCCAGGCTTTGCAAAGTATCACAATTTGCCACTTCAGTTACCTTCTAGAGACATACAATCTTTTCCATCATGTCTTCACTTGCCAGTCGGTCTCAAAAGCATAAAGAAAAGTGCTGCCTTAGGGTAACTGTAGAGGTGACCAGCTGTCTGAATATTTCTTGTTCTGGGATATATGTGTGATTTTGTTAGATTTTGTTAGATTGTAAATATCACACATTTAGCTAGTTTCTTTGGTGAGGAAGTGAAATAGAATTATAATACAAATATGAAGCATAAAAAGTACAGTACTGCCTGTTGGAGAAGAAATAGAACAACAACAATAACAAAAAAAAAACAGAATGACGGAAAATTCTCTTGTATTAGCTATATCAAATGGCGGTATGTTACCCAATCTTCCAATTAACTAGAACAAACAAACTTAGGCATGTAAAATTCAGTTTCAAAAACTAAACTCTTCAAAGAAATATTATCTATACCTTTTTTTGAATATAGAAGTGTAAATGTAAAAGAGAAAAAGAAGAAATATTCGATAAAATAATGGCTTTGGTCTACAAAGGAGAAAAGGAATTGTTTTCAATTTTTTTTTGCCAATTGACTAATTTGACTTGACATCACTAATCACTAACCCATTGGTTTCAGGACTGTTTCAGTATCTGTGTTACATAGAGGAACCTAACTTAAATACCAGCTTTTATTTCTCTTCTAGAAATATATGTTCTTATTTCTACAAAAGACATTTTTTCTCTGCCAAAAGCAGAAGGAGTTCTTAGCATAAAGCAATGTACACCATTTGCTGGGAAATAGCTGGTTTTCTTCCAGAATACCACTCTGTTCTTCCAGACTCGCAGAACAAGAGTAACATTGAACCAAGGCATAAATGAAGAGACAGACAGAAAGAAATCCAAAGACAGTGGATTTATTTCTCCTCATTATCCAGCAATTAAAGCCAGAGAGATCCGAGTGAGTACAGCCAACCTAATCAGGAGTTATGTTTTAGTCATGTAAAGGTTCACCTGGGATCTCAATTTCATTGGGAAAAAACATTAGCCCTGTTTTCTCATATTCTCTGTTTTAAATTTGATTAACTTTTCTTTAACAAATTCTTTTAGCGACTCCCCTTGTTTCTTCTAGGTTACTTTGCATAGTAATCTCAGGTAGTGTCATTGTGTCTGTTTAGCATATTTAAAACATTTTCTTGCCACAGAAAAGGGCTGTTTCCTGAATCTTTGCAAATTATTTGAGGAAATCAAAATAGAGTTAACTTAAAATTAGCATTTATCTTAATACAATATGGACTTTATCAAAATAAGTTGCAATATTTCACTATCTATTTGAAAAGTGTTCTGCAGACATTAGTGTGCCAGGAGAGAAGAATTTGGATATGTTTTGATTGTTAAAGAATCATCATGTCTTTAAATAAAAAGCAGAAGTCATTCCTGTCTTGTGTAGTTTCCAATGGAAATATAGATGATGTTGAGGATGTGAAAGCCAATATTTCAGATGCTGATGTTCAAAAGGTGGGGCAGATTTTAAACTGTGAAAGACAAAATCAGCCTGTAACACATCTAATACTCATTTAGAAATTCTTAATAAGGACTAGAAATCATTAGAAATATTATGAAATTTAAAACAACCAAGATATGCTGGAGGAACATGTATACTGCAAAGAAGGTTGAATTCAATAGGATAAAATGTACCTTATTTAGGAAGAGGGAAACAAACACATAACAAAGGGAAGCCGAACAGATTAGTATTTGCAAGGGCAGGAAAACATAGCACTGAGGGAAGAAGAAAACTCAATAATAAACAATGGAGGTAGACAATATTATAACTATGCACTTCCTCAGGACACTAGGCCATATGACCAGACAATATCTGAGTGAAATCTTGAGGAAATCCTTGTCTGCAATGATCAAAGGTACATCTTTTATTGAAAAAGAGTGTTCTCAAAATTATTGACTAATTATTGGTATATGCAGTGGGGATGGGGGTAGATTTTCCTGGTCAAACATGTTTGTAAAATGCTAAATTACAGAGGTTTCGTCCTTTCAGGACTTCTTAAAATGTTAATATATGTGTACTTCTTTTTCAGTTATTTTACCATAAAACCATCATTCATCTGTCAGTTTGTCATACTGTGGTGGCTTGCATGTTGCTGTGATACTGGAAAGTATGCTACTGATATTTCAGATACCAGCAGAGTCACCCATAGTGAACAGGTGTTGGCAGAACTTCCAGACTAAGACAGACTAGGAAGAAGGACATAGCAGTCTACTTCTAAAAATTTGGCCACTGAAAACCATTGTCTCATATAGTGCCTGAAGATGAGCTCCCTCAGGTTGCAAGTCAGAAAACCAAGGCAACTGCCACTGAGTTGATTCTGACTCCTAGAAACCCTACAGAGCAGAGTAGAACTGACCCATAGGGTTTCTAAGGCTATATATAAATCTTTACAGAAGCACACTGCTCATCTTTCTCCCCCACAGCACCTGGTGGTTTCAAATTGCCAAATTTTTGGTTAGCAGCCCAATGCTTTAACCATAGCACCACCAGCAAACCTTTAAAAACATTAAGATTATAGATAAATATTCTTCGTCAAATAATTTTATTTCTTCCATTTTATACACTTGCAATCACATGCAATTCCCAAACAGGAACTTTTTTCCCAAAGTGACATAATGTGTCAGGAAAAATAAAAAGGAGAGTAGAAGCTATATTATACACTCCAGCAACCACCCTGAGATTTGAAATTTTACAGCTATTAGGGTTTTTGTATATAGAGAGGTGGCTGTTGTTGTCGTTAGGTGCCATAGAGATGATTCCGACTCATAGCGACCCTATGTACAACAAAAGGAAACACTGCCCAGTCCTGCACCATCCTCACAATCCTTGCTGTGCTTGAGCCTATCATTTCAGCAGTTGTGTCAATCCGTCTCGTTGAGGGTCTTCTCCTTTTTCTCCAACCCTTCACTTCACCAAGCATGATATAAGGAGGAGGACTCATATTGCTTGTCTTAGGCTAGTTACCTAGAGAAGCAAGATCAATGGAGCTTATATATGTAGATAGAAAGAAAGAGTGAGACAGAGAGAGAGGGAGAGAGAAAGATTGATTTATCACAAGGAAATGGCTCACTCAGATGTAGAGGCTGGCAAGTTCCAGGTCCATGGGTCAAATGTCAAGCTAGACACTTCTCTTGATTCATACAGCTGCAGGGGCTGACTAACTCAAGATCAGCAGGCTTCTGGTTTGGAGGCTGATGAATCCATGATCAGCAGGTAAAATGGCAGATTGTTGGCTCACAGGCTGTGAAGGCAACGATTCTAAGATCTGCAGGCAACATGGTTGGCCACTGGTTAAATCTAGGAGCCAGAGATGATGTTAAGCCAGATGCAAGATCCAAATCTAGCAGAAAGCCAGAGACCTTTCCCAAAACTTTTACATATACACTGGAAGCAGGCCACGTCCTGAAGGAAACAACCTTTCAGTTGATAGCAACTCATAGCAGATCTCATAATGAAAGTGATTACGTTATATCAGATCTCATCATGCGGGATAACTACTTCATAACTGTGAAGACATTTAGAATCATGGCTCTGCTAAGTTGGTTGACACACAACCTTAACGATCACCTTGCTTGAGATGTTGTTAGGATCTATGCAGTTGCTTTAATGGGTTCCAAATTCCATGCTCAGTGTGATAGTTGGAGCTGCGTGTCAACTTCGCTGGACCCCAGTTCTGTGTGGTTGTTCCCATGATGGGATTGAATGACTGTGTTCTGAGTGGCCAATCTGCCCAAGGGGAGTTTCCCTAAGGGGAAACTGCGTCCAGGATGTCTAGGGACATCCTGGGAAGAGAGACATTCTTTGAGGAATTGGGACCCTGGTGTGCTGACTACAACCTTCTGTGAGTGAGCAGCCCACCGCTCAGCCTGGAGATCTTGGATTCGTCTTTTGTTGGAGTCAACAACCAGTGTACTGTCTGCCAGCCTCGAATTTCTCGGCCCCCTGCACTTGTGGAAGCTAAGGCTGCCACCAGCCCGATGTTTCCTCCAGGGACTTTGGATTTGCTGGCTTCTATATGTTTGTGAGCCATTTTCCTAAGATAAATTTCTGTCTCTCTCTCTCTCTCTCTCTCTCTCTCTATATATATATATATATATATATACGCTTTGCTGGTTTTTGTGTTTCTCTAGAGAACCCAATCTAACACATTTGGTACCAGGAGTGGTTATAGAGAGACAAAATCATCAGAAAGAAGACAAATTATAGCCACAAGGACAAGAATTAGATTCATAAATGTATATATTCTTAATTATATCTAAATAACTCCTGTAAAGACATTCCATAAGATTAGGGACTTTGGACACCCCTTTTTTTATCAGCATCTAGATCAGGGCTTGGTACATAGAAGAAGCTCAATAAATATTTATTAAATGGCTGATTGAATAAATGAATCCAAAGTAGTTAATAAAATGCATTATATTATATAATCTTAGTTTACATTGGACACTCAGATATTTTAAGCAGTTAAGTAGACTAGGGAAATTTTTTAGCTTCTGCCTATATAGAGTTGCTATTGGCCCCAGTTATTGAGTTATTATTCTTTCTCGTCATGAATGCATCTATCAGAATGGTGTGTGAAGTGCTCATTAGTCAACCTGAATACAAAAAGTGGTGGAGGTTAGCTCACTAAAAGCCTGACATTTCCAAACATTTTGCTTCTTGAAAAAGAGAGAGAAAAAAGACACTTCTCTCCCTAATCTTCATTGTTTGATCATCTAGTTAATTGGGGAACAAACCCTTTTTTAACTTTGTCAAATATTGCAGAGTATTTTCAGTAAATGTCACCACAAATTGAAAGCTATGCTAACATGGTAGCTGTGTTTTATTTTTGTGATAGTCATTGCTGTTGTGCTTCCCTTATTAGTATTGATTTTCCAAGTTGGTAATAAATAGCAGAAAAAGACTCATTTAAACATTCTCACCCTTGGCCTTACCAGAACTTAATTGTTGCTATGAATACACAATGAGATTTTTTAAATCGTAAAAATAAATGTTTTTGCTATTATTCTGATTGTGTCCTCATTATCTCTACATTTAACATTGCAGAAATGATGAGTTTAACATGTTGGTGAAGCTAGGGAAAAACAAACAGATCTGTGACTCTTAATGTTGTCCAGCCGTAGGAAAATCCCTACCTCCAGAAGTTATTAGTTGTGACTCTGGATGAGTCATTTAATTTCTCTGATCCTTGGTTTTGTCCATGAACTGGGATATTATCTAGCACATACAGTTTCTTTAAATATTAAATCAGAAAACTAACATAAACTTATTTCATTGAAGATAGCTCTAAGTATTTCCATCCAGATACTTTGTCTAGAGTAGTGAATCGGAGCCGACTCAACAGTACCTAACAACAACACATGCAAAGATTATGTGAGTATTATATTAGGAGATGAGGAGCTCTGCTGGCATAGTGCCTAAGGTATCTGACTGCTAACCAGAAGGCTAGCGGTTCAAACCCACCAGCCACTCCTTGGAAAATGGGGCAATCTACTTCCATAGTGATACTGCCTCAAACCCAAGGAGGGGTCACTATGAGTTGGGTCTGACTCGAGGGCAGTGAGTTTGGTTTTGGTTTGATTAGGAGATGAGCCTCAACAGGAGAATTATAATTTTATAAAAATTAATCCTATACAAGCCACAGATTAAATGGCCAAACAACTTACCCACCAACTTCAGCCCCACGTTTTAGTGTAAAATTAATATCATCATAAGTAAAGTGTTTTATCTTTTTCCCTCTTTCAAAAGTAGGCAAAATAAGAGAGCACAGAATCACCAGCAGGTTACATGGCTTCAGATCAGCAGCACAAGGTCAGAGACTAATAAACTATGAGACTGTTAACCAAGAAACTTAAGTATAATGTGCCCCTGGAGTAAAATTCCCCCTTAATGGGAATCACCTTATGGTTTCTCCATCTCCTTCCTGCTCACTGTAGTCAATCATAACCACTGCGTATGTTATTTCTTCTTCGAACTTTCAAAGGAGATAACTTTCTAAGGAGTGAAAGAAAATCTCTTAGAACTGGCCTTAACTTGCTACTCCAAGCCTTGAAGAGGATCGCAGAGTCCACAGAAAGTTGGACAGCAGCACCAGGGCTGAGCAGACTGAGTTTAGCAGACTCAGGAAAATTTTCAGACAGCAGGAGAGTCGAGAACAGGTGGCTCCCGAACTACCTCATCTTTGTATATGAGAAAAGTCTGGACAGGAGAAGTGGGCACAGATTGTTGGCTTGTCCATGGTCACAGACAGAACTGGGACTTAAAGACACATGCTCTGTAGCAAGTAGGAATTCATTACAGGCAAGAAGGAAAAATGATGATTTTACTCTGGGGGCCAAGTGCCTGAGGCATTTGACTGCTAACCAGAGGGCTGGCAGTTCAAACCCACCAGCCACTCCTCAGAAGGAAGATTGGGCAATCCTACTTCCATAGAGTCACTGCCTTGAAAACCCAAGGAGGGGTCACTATGAGGCAGGACCGACTAGACGGCAGTGAGTTGTTTTTTTTTTTTTTTTTTTTGCATATTTTTGTTTTTCCTCTTTTTTTTTTTTTTTTTTTTTTTGTAATATGAGGAAAAGCAGGTTGCATAAATATTAATTTATGAACTTACAAATATTTTGCACTTGTAGAGAAACCATAAGTAGTCCACATATATTATTGTCTTGTATTTCATAATTCCTTTTATTAGTATAAGGTACCACTATTTGTTAAAAGATTACTGTTGTTAGTTATTGTGGAGTGTATTCTGACTCATGTGGGCACAGTAGAACTGTCCCATAGAGTTTTCAAGGCCATGGTCTTTTGGAAGCAGACCACCAAGCAGTGGCATCACTGGGGGTGGGGAGTAGTTTGCACCCCCTGACAATGTCAGAGTAGGTGACACCAAAATGACCCCAGGGTGTGCAGCAGTGAGGTGCTGGGCAAATAAGTGATGCAGGGAGAGGGGCCAAGGCAATGGCATCACTAGGGTTGGTGTCACCTATCAGCCAGTCACCCTCCTCCTCCCTCACCCACCAGTGAGAGTCCAGGGCAGCAGAACAAGAAGTCCAACATTGAGAAGAAAGAAGGGTCCCCATCTTGGCCAGTGGGAGTGGGGAGAGGCTGCTTGGAGCCATTGGTGGTGAGTCCAGAAGGGGCAGGCCATATAGCCCACCAAGGAAGGGTTTGCTGGCCAGCACCATCTGTGGTGGTGGTGGCGGGGCACGACATCATAAGTTACCATACTGAGTGTACCAACACTTGTGAGACCAGGCCTATCTTTCAAGGCACCTTTTTGGTGGGTTTAAAGAGACAATCTTTCAGCTAGTAGCCAGCATTTAATTCTCTATAGAGTTTTGTGTCTTTATTCTTTCACCTAAATCAATAAACTCCATACCTTCATTTTCAACAAGTTAACTTAATACCACCAGATAATCTCCTTATATCTTATCTTTTATTGGGAAATAAAAGATATTATATATACTTTTGTTAGGATAAGGTACCACCATTTGCTAAAAGATTACTGTTGTTAGTTGTTGTGGAGTGTATTCTGACTCATGTAACCCCATGTGGGCACAGTAGAACTGCCTCAAAGAGTTTTCAAGGATATCATCTTTTAGAAGCAGACCACCAGGCAGTGGCATCACTGGGGGTGGGAAGTAGATTGCAGATTGTAGATTGCAGTGGAATACTTTTGTTAAGTATTATATATACTTTTGTATACTCTTGTTAGGAGCTCTGGTGGTGCAGTGCCTAAGGCACTTGACTGCTAGCCAGAAGGTTGGTAGTTCAAACCCACCAGCCACTCCTAGGAAGGAAGGTTGGGCAATCTACTTCTGTAATGAAACCCTATGAGTCAGGTCCGACTTGACCGCACATAACAATAACATACTCTTGTTGCCACATTTATCCTGGGTTTCTCCTTGGCTCAGAACCACAGGAACATTTCCTTTGTTGTTCTTGTTGTTGTCAGGTGCAGTCAAGTCAGCTCCAACTATAGAGACCCTATTATGTACAATAGAATGAAATACTGCCCAGTCATGTGCCATCCTTACAATCCATGCTATACTTGAGGCCATTGTTGCAGCCACTGTGTCAATCCATCTTGTTGTTCCCCTTTTTCGCTGACCCTCCACTTTACTAAGCCATGATATCCTTCTCCAGGGACTGGTTCCTTCTGACAACATGACCAATGTCGGTGAGATTAAGTCTGGCCAGTCTTGCTTCCAAGGAGCATTCTGGCTACACTTCTTTCAGGAAAGATTTGTTCGTTCTTCTGGAAGTCCATGGTATTTTCAGTATTCTTCAGCAGCACCACAACTCAAAAGCATCAGCTCTTCTTTGATCTTTATTCACTGTCCAGCTTTCACATGCATATGAGGTTATTGAAAATATCATGGATTGAGTTAGGCCCACCTTAGTCTTCAAAGTGATGTCTATGTCCTTTAGTATTTAAAGAGGCTTTTTGCAGCAGATTTGCCCAGTGTAATACAATGCCTAGTTTCTTGACTGCTGCTTCCACGTGTCCTTCCATTGATTGTGAATCCAAGTAAAATGAAATCTTTGACAACTTCAATCTTTTCTCCATTTATTGTGATGCTGTTTACTGGCCTGTGAGGATTTTCATTTTCTTTATGTTCTGGTGAAATCATTACTGCTGACTGTAGTCTTTAATCTTCATCAGTAAGTGCTTCAAGTCATCCTCACTTTCAGGAAACAAGCTTATGTTGTCTGCATATCACAGGTTGTTGATGAGTTTCCCTCCAATCCTGATGCCACATTCTTCTTCAGTTAGTACAGCTTCTCAGGTTATTACTCAACATACAGATTGAAGAAATATACTGAAAGGATACAACTCTGAGGCACACTCTTTCTAATTTTACCATTCAGTAGCCTTTGTTCTGTTTGAATAAGATTGTCCTGGTCCATGTACAGTTTCCCCATGAACACAATTAAGTGCTCTCGAATTCCCATTCTTCATAATGTTATTGGTAATTTGTTATGAACCACACAGTCAAATGCTTTTGCATAGTCAATAAAACACAAGTAAACATCTTTCTGGTATTCTTTGCTTTCAGCAAAGATCCATCTGATATCAGCAATGATATCCCTTGTTCCACGGCCTCTTCTGAATCCAGCTTGCATTTCTGGATGTTCCCTGTCAATATACTGCTGCAACTATTTTTGAATTATGTTCAGCAAGCCTTTACTTGAATGTGATATCAATGATATTGTTTGATAATTTCCACATTCTATGTCTTAGAAAGCATTATTTTATCATGATATATTCAGTCTTCTCTCTCATGTTCTTGCCTTACCCAAGAGGTGCTGAATATTAATATTAAATATGATATTTCTTTTAAAAAAATGTATGTACATTTTTCAAAGCAAATATCCTTGGATAACTGTCTTTTAAAAATATTGCTTTAACATATCTTTTTTTTTATTATTGAGATTTGGGTGAAGATTTACAGAGCACTTTCCATACAGCATTTCACATATACTTTGTCTCATGACATTACCACAGTTTACCATAATGCAACAGCTCCCCTCCCAATACCTCCCCATAGTTACCACTTCCCAGGGTCCATCCCTCCATGCACTCCTGCCCCCTGAGCTGTCTCCCTGTGCATAAGCAGCCCTTC
>NW_006921857.1:2605868-2610944 GCF_000298275.1 Orycteropus afer afer | reverse complement strand
AGGTTTTTTCTGTGTTTTCTTTGGTCTGTCTCTCAATCCTTTGAAGATATCTACAGATAATTCTTTTGAATTCCTTATCAGAGAGTTCCAATGCTGCTTCTTCCTCAGGGATGTGTTCTGGGTCTGAAACCTGCTCCCTTGTTTCTACCACTTTATCTTGCTTCTTTTTTGTGGACTGTGATGATCTGTTGTCTCCAAGGCATCGTGGCATTGTTGTATTTAGATATCTGTTAACTGTTTGTGAAGAGCAACCAAGGGTGATTCAGGCCTTCTTGGTGGTTTTTTTTAACATTGTCCCACTGTTGGAGAAGGGGTAGTGTATATCACTCAGTAAGTGAAGTTTCACGAGATGTGGGTGTAGTTGTGTCTTATGGGGACTGTTTCTGTCTCCCACTCAGTTAGACACAAATTACAATTGAATAACCATCAAAAAACTAAAAGTGCATGGACAAAAAAATATGCCATGTTATCACATAGGAACTGTAACCAAAAAAAGGAAAAAGGGAAAAAGAAGAAGAAAAAACAAGAAAACCTGCAATATCTCAGGATAGGGCACTAAGAAAAAAAGTACAGAAGGAGAATAATGAAGGAAAAAAAATGGGAAAAATGCAAAGTAAAAAACAAGGAATAGCGTTAACCATGAGAAAAAATGGGGGATAAAAATCTTAAAAAAAAAAAAAAAAAAAAATTCAACCAGGAACAACCTGGGAGGGGAAGATTAAGAATAATAGTAAAAAGGACAAAAATATTAATAATAATAGTTGTTTTAAAACAGAGAAACACAAGGAAACTAATCACCAGAAAAGAAATTGAAAAAGAAAAAAATAAAAAGAGAAAATAAAAATCAGTGGAGGACAGGGCAAGGCATCCAGGCTCTGTCTGAGCACACAGACTGTGGTGGAGTTCCTTTGGGCCCAGAAGTTGGGTGGGAGTGGGGGATGGCCACACCTCCATTCACCAAGCAGGTGTGGGGTATAAGAGTAACAAGAGGAATGTCACACCTTGTCAGTCTTGCAGTCTGTAGTACCCTTGGGGTTGCTGGCAAGCAGAACATGTTCTTAAGCCCCAGGAATCTGTGAGAGTGCTGTCTCTTTAAATATCCAAATAGTCAAGCCGATTTTAAACATTCAAAATGGCTGCATCCTCTGGACCGGCAAAAGTCCACAGCTCAGCTCGCCTTTCTCTTCACCTTCTTAGTTTATTCCCCAGCCACCAGAGTAGTCCTCCATGCAATCCCTGGCTAGCAGGGCTGATTTTTAGGTTAATTCTTAGATCCTATCACCACTCAGTCCTCTCAAAGCCGTCTGTGCCATGCCCTCAGGATTGCTCAGGGTCGCTGCCAGACCGCAGCTCCATCTGTCTCCTTTTTTGGTATTTTCATGCAAATTCTTCTGCTAGTTGGGGTTTAGTCCACTTCTATATCCTTCCCTTCAAGGTTCAGGGGTCCAGGATTATCTTCTGTGTCTGTGTTAATTGGTTTCCCTTTTCTTTGTTGAAGAGGGTCTGTGCAGTCTTTTCCCTAGTATGCCATCTTCTGCTTTACCATATCTTATTTGTAATATTCAGAGCTCTGGTTTGGAAAAGAATGGCTAAGTAATTTTCCAGTGTCAAACTGGAGAATTTCCCCTCTCTCCTAAGTAATTATTATGGATAACTGTTACTTCTCTGTTGAAAATTACTCCAAAGGGGGAGAAAACAGTACAGATCATATTAGGTATAAAAGAATATGGAAATTTGATACTTTTAAAACTGTGAAATAAATTTCAGGAATTTTCAGTTTTGTTTCCCTAAGTCATACCATATACACACTCTTGTATAAAACCTTTCAGTGGCTTTTACTTGCATTTAGAATAAGATCCTAATGTTTGCAGTGGTCATAATGATCGGAATACTGCCTACCTGCCTGAACTCTTCTCTTCTCTCCCACTCAGCACTCCATTATCCCTCTTGTTCATTGGCTTCTTTCAATTTCAGGAACTCCCCAAGGTTGTTCCTGCCTTAAAGCTTTCATACATGTTCTTCTTTCTTCCTGAAACACCCTTGCTTCCATTCATTGCATAAAATCAAAACAAACTCACTGCCTTTAAGTCAATGCATAACAACTCTTCTTTGGATTTCCGAGGTGGTATCTCTGGAAGTAGATTGCCCAGTCTTCCTTCCAAAGAGTGGATGGTAGATTTGAACCATCAGCTTTCTGGTTAGCAGTCAAATGCTTTAGGCACTACGCCACCAAAGCTCTTGTGACATTGCATGGCTGTCTTGTTATCCTTCAGATCCTACCATAAATGTCTTATCAGATAGATCCTTTTTGACCTTCCTACTTAAAGTATACTATTGTCTTAAGGAGCTCTGGAGGCACTGTGGTTAAAAGTATGTGGCTGCTGACTAAAAGATTTGCGGTTCAAACCCACTAGCCACTGTGTGTCTAAAATGCTCTTTTTATAACTCAGAAGTGATTAGGTTTAGCACCCACCCTATTCTGGTATGAGCTTATTAAAATGACAAAAGAAAAATTCTATTTCCAAATACTATCATATTTATAAACACAGGCGATAGGATTTCAATACATAATTTTTTTTTTTGGAGGGGGAACAAAATTTAATCCATAACAATACCGAATCCCATGACCATAACAAAAGTTATTCTGTCTCACAGCACCATTTTTTTTTGTATTATCACATTGATCACAAAGTTTATGTGTGTGTACATTCATGTGTGCTTGTTATTGCGTATCTTCCCCATTAAACTTGAAATTCCATGCTTCTACTATTTAAAATGATGTGGCGATAACTAGCAGAGCATGCTAAGTACATACTATCCACTGCCATCGAGTCCATTCTGACTCATAACAATACTATAGGACAGAGTAGAATTGCCCTATAGGGTTTCCAAGGCTGTAAATCTTTATGGAAGCAGACTGCCTCACTTTCTCCCATGAAGTGGCTGGTGGAGCTGCCAACCTTTGGTTAACAGCTGAATTCTTTAACCACTATGCCAGCAGAGTTCCTCAAGCACATAGTAAAGATTTAATAAATATTTGCTGAATGAATAAAAGCTCCCCATGATCTATGATTATCCTTCCTCATATACTACTCTAGAATATTTGAGACAGGTCATCAGTTGAACTATTTTCTAGGTACAGTGTAGTAAATTACCTGATATGGCTTTTCTAGCCATAAGTCTTTGTAAACTCCATGGTGGAATTTGCTGTGAGCAACTGAGGAGCTCCTGATTGTAAAAGTTATCCACTGGGGTATATCTGTTGGGTGCAACACAAAGCAATGTTCTGGGAGGTTCCCACTCTCTCTCAGGTGCTTAAAATTCTGATGTTATGATTGGTTGGTTTGGCCACTCTGCTGCGCTCAAAAGGAGGACTCCTAGAGGCAGAAGTCTCTCTCTGACTACTGGGTGAGAAGGATGTACTACTGAGAAGAAACGCACTGCTGAAAGAGACATGTACTGCTGAGAAAGAGATGCGTTGCTGAGCGAGACACCGAGGGACATGCACTGCTGGGAGAGAAACTGTGAGAGACTGTTGGGTGAAAGACGGTGGGCGGAGAGAGACTGAGCGTTTTTCCTGAACTTGAATTGTAATCTGGTGCTTCCCTAATAAGCCCCATAATCTGTGAGTTCTGTGTGGCCACTGCAGTGAATTATTGAACCCAGGAGAGAGGTGGTGGGTGTTTTGGGAGGAACCGTTGGTAAAATGGCTAGAGGGAGGCAGCTTGTCTGGCCTTGCAGGAATAGGCCTTGGGTTACTGATAGTGACTCTGTCTTCCTCTTGTGGGGTTACAGGAGGTCAGGAGATATGGCCACCTTGCCTTTTTAGCACTAGGCTTTGTATCAAATTAGAAAAAGGAACATTTAAAACTGTCCAGTAACTGGCTTTAATAATACTCATATTTTGTGACATAATTAAATATCCCAAAATAAGTCTGTATCATGATGCATGTTATACAAACCACACAACTACTTCCATTTCAGTCATTTTGCAGATAAAAAATTAGTGATTCCAAAACATGTTTTACCATTATATGGAGACAAAACTAAGAACAAAATAGGCTTTGACAATAGTCAAATTTCTGGACCATGCATGTGAAAGCTGAACAACGGATAAGGAAGACGAAAGATGCATCTGAATTACGGTGCTGGTGAAGAATATTGAATATGCCATGGACTGCCAGAGAAAGGAACAAATCTATCTTGTAAGAAGTCCAGCCAAAATGTTCCTTAGAAGTGCAAATAGCAAGACTTCTTCTCTCATACTTTGGTCATATTATCAGGAGGGGCCAGTCCATGGAGAAGGATATCATGCTTGGTAAAGTAGAATATCAGTGAAAAAAAGGAAGATCCTTAATGAGATGGATTGATACAGTGTCTGTAACAATGGGCTGAAACACAGTAACAATTGTGAGGATAGTGCAGGACCAGGTAGCATTTTCCTTCTGTTGTACATAGGTTGCTATGAGTCAAAACCAACTCAACAGCACCTAACAAGAACAGTAGTCAAATTGTGGGCTATGGTAGCTATCAAAATATGTTTAAAATTCATTTTAAACTTTAAAGGGAAATGTTTCTAAGTATTATTGTCCAAAAGATATATTAATTCATTTATCTCTAGTTTTTCTCAATTTTACTACTCAGGTTTAACTTAGATGCTGATAAATAACAACTATCATCTATAAGAAAAACTAGATCAGACTAGACGAGAAATGTCTCCAAAAAGTTATTAATCCCCCCAAAATGATATTAAGGAGCTTTAGTGGTGCAGTGATTAAATCATTTGGTTGTTAACCAAACGTTGGCAGTTTAAACCCACCAACCACTCCTTTTTTTTTTTTTTTTGTGGAGGGCCCAAACTAGTAGGGAAGCCTGGGAAGTGGAGAAAGACAGCTTTCTAGAGGACTGGAACTGGTAGGGAAGGCCAGGAAGTAGTGCCAGATGGCTTTCTGGAGGGTTGGAATGGGTAGCTTGTTGTTGTTGTTAAGTGCCATTGAGTTGTTTCCCACTCATAGCGACTCCATGCACAGCAGAACAAAACACTGCCTGATCCCATGCCAGCCCCACAATCCCTGC
>NW_006921857.1:2603251-2605003 GCF_000298275.1 Orycteropus afer afer | reverse complement strand
TAAGATCCATACACCTATGAGGAAGACAAGTTATTATCACTACTATTCAAATTTGCACATCAACCACCAAAGCCAAAGATGAGGAAATTGAAGATTTTTACCAACTGCTGCCATCTGAGATCAACTGAACATGAAATCAAGATGTGCTAATTATCACTGGTGATTGGAATGCAAAAGTTGGAAATGAAGAATCAACGATAGCTGGAAAATCTGGTCTTGGTGATAGAAATGATGCTGGATATTGCATGATAGAATTTTGCAAGACCAATGATTTCTGCATTGCAAACATCTTATTTCAACAACACAAATGGCAGCTATACACATGGACTTTGCCAGACAGAATACACAGGAATCAAACTGACTGTATCTGTGACAAAAGGTGATGAAGAAGTTCAATATTTTCAGCCAAAACAAGGCCAGGAGCTGATTGTAGAATAGACCATCAACTGCTCATATGCAAGTTCAAGTTGAAGTGGAAGACAATTGAGACAACTCCATGAGAGCCAAAATACAACCTTTATTTTATCCCTCCTGAATTTAGAGACCATTTGAAGAATAGATTTGAAGCACTGAACACCAATGACAGAAAACCAGAACAATTGTGGGATGACATCAAGAACATCATCCATGAAGGAAGCAAAAGGTCATTGAAAAGACAGGAAAGGAAGAAAAGACCACAGTAGATGTCAGAGGAGACTCTGAAATGTGCCCTAGAATGCAGAGTAGCTAAAGCAAATGGGAGAATCAACAGGATAGAAGAGCTGAACAGAAGATTTCAAGGAGTAGCTCAAGAAGACAAAGTCAATTATTTTATAATGAAATGTGCCAAGAGTTGGAGTTAGAAAACCAAAAGGGAAGCACACACTTGGCATTTCTTAAGCTGAAAGAACTGAGGAAAAAAAATTTAAGCCTTGAATTGCAATATTGAAAGATTCCATGGGCAATATGTTGAATGATGAAGGAAACATCAAAAGAAGATGGAGAGAATACACAGAGTCACTATACTGGGAAAAAAAGAAAAAATAAATAATTGGTAGATGATCATCAATTTCAGGAGGTGACATATGATCTAGAACCAATGGTGCTGAAGGAAGAAGTCAAAGTTGCACTGAAGGAAGTGGCGAAAAACAAGACTCTGGGAATTGATGGAATACCCATTGAAATGCTCCAACAAATGGATGCTGTGCTGGAAGCACTCACTCAACTATGCCAAGAGATTTGGAAGACAGCTACATGGCCAACTGACTGGAAGAGATCCATATTTGTACCCATGCCAAAGAAAGGTGATCCCACAGAATGTGGAGATTATCAAACAATATCATTAATATCACATACAAGTAAAATATTAATGAAGATAACTCCAAAATGGTTGCAGCAGTATACTGACAGAAGACTTCCAGAAATGCAAGCTGGATTTAAAAGGGAACATGGAGTGAGGGATATCATAGCTGATGTCAGATGTATCTTGGCTCAAATCAAGGAATACCAAAAAGACATTTACTTGTGTTTTATTGACTATGCAAAGGCATTCTATTGTGTAGATTGTACAAATTATGGATAACTTTGAGAAGAATGGGAATTCCAGAACACTTAATTGTACTCAGGAGGAACCTGTACATAAACCAGGAAGCTGTCATTCAAACACAACAAGTGGATACTGCATGGTTTAAAATCAAGAAGGGAGTGTGTCAGGGTTGTATCCTTTCATCATACTTATTCAATCTGAATGCTGAGCAAATAATCCAAGAAGCT
>NW_006921857.1:2599458-2602961 GCF_000298275.1 Orycteropus afer afer | reverse complement strand
CAAGCCATGGTATTTTCAATTGCCTCATATGCATGTAAGAGCTGGACAATGAATATGGAAGATCAAAGAAGAGTTGATGCTTTTGAGATGTGGTGTTGGTGAAGAATGCTGAAAGTATGGACTGCTAAAAGGACTAACAAATCTGTCCTGGCAGAAGTTTAGCCGGAATACTCCTTGGAAGCAAGAATGGCCAGACTTTGTCTGACCTACTTTGATCATGTTGTCAGAAGGGACCATTCTCTGGAGAAGGATATCATGCTTGGTAAAGTGGAAGGTCAACAAAACAGGGGAAGGCCCTCAATGAGATGGATTGACACAGTGTCTGCAGCGATGGGCTCAGGTATAGTAGGGATAGTGAGGCTGGCACAGGACCTGGCAGTGTTTCATTCTTCTGTACATAAGTTCATTGTGAATTGGAGCCAACTTGACAGCATTTAACAACAACAACAACAATAACCACTTCATGGGAGAAAGGTGAGGTAGTCTGCTTCCATAAAGATATACAGCTTAGAAACCCTATAGGGGAATTCTATTATGTTGTATAGGATCACTATGAGTCAGAATTGACTTGATGGCAGTAGATTTCATTTGGTTTGGGACATGATAATAACATCTATGCCTCTGTAATGTTTTTTTTTTTTTTTTTTTTTTTTTTTTTTCTGGTAATTAGCACAGGTATTATGGAAAAAGATTGCCCAATCTTCCTTCCGAGGAGTGGCTGGTGGGTTTGAACTGCCAGGCTTCTGGTTAGCAGTCAAATGCCTTAGGGACTGACTACACCATCAGCGCTCCCAGGTATTATGGAACCTGGTCCTAAATAGACTAAGGCAATTAATAATCTTTTCCTTTTATTTCATTTGAGAAAAATTTTCTCCCCTAAGAAGCCAAACTGCTTAAGAGATCATTTGCTTCAAAGGAACAATTTATTGCCCAAAAGATACCACCTAAACTGTCACCTTTTTACTGTATAAACTGACCTTTTTTTAATTACTAAAAATATGTCTCATGGGACACAAAACTAAATTAGGCTTGGTACAAATCCACCTCAGAGAAACAATTATGCTAACTTCATTTTCATATTATTGTTGTTGTTAAGTATCCTCAAGGCAATTTCAACTCATAGATACCCATGTGACACAAGTAGAACTGCCCCACAGGGTTTTCTAGGCTATAATCTTTACAGGAGCAGCTTGCCAGGTCCTTCCCCCACAGAGCCACTAGATAGGTTTAAACCACCAACCTTTTGGTTAGCATCTGAACTCTTAAGCATTGTATGACCAGGGCTGCTTATTACTAATATTAACTGTACTTCTCAGAGCTGACAGCTCTAAGAACAATAGAACACTGTTACCATTTCCAGTGTGTCCAGAAAAGAACATTTTCCTAGCCCTCAGTGAAATTTTTTCTTTTCTTTCTTTTTTTTTTTTTTTGCCAGCATCGTATTTCTTTCCAAATTTGTATCATTCATCTTTTGGGGTAAAGTAGAAAGGCAAGAAGGCCCTGTAGCTCAGTTAAGAATGAAGAAGTCAAGGGAGGAAGCCAAAGATGTAACAGATGAAGTAGCATCTTCTGAATCCAGGGCCATCACTGGTTCAGACATTCCCAAAAGAAAGATAAAATCCAAACTAAGGTAAAATGTGGTTCTTCAAAGCACTATGAGCTAAAGAAACTCCAATTATAGAAACTTGGTGCCTAGTTTTTAAAAAATTAACTATATATACATACATATCACATATGTAATACGTATGGATTACTTCTCAATATAAAGAAAACAAAAATACTCACAATGGACCAATGAGCAGCATCACAATAAATGGAGAGAAGATTGAGGTCATCAAAGAATTCACGTCGCTTGGTTCTACAATCGATGCCAATGAAAGCAGCAGTCAGGACATTAGACGATGTGTAGGACTGGGGAAGTCAACCATGAAGGAACTGTTTCAAGTGCTAAGGAGCAAGGATGTCTCCTTGAGGACTAAGGTACGTCTGACACAAGCCATGATATTTCCAATCATCTCATATGCATGTGAGAGCTGGACAATGAATAAGGAAGACTGAAGAAGAGTTGATGCTTTTGAGTTGTGGTGTTGGTGAAGAATGCTGAAAGTACCATGGACTGCTAAAAGAACTAACAGATCTGTCCTGGAGGAAGTGCACCCGAAATGCTCCTTGGAAGTGAGAATGGCCAGACTTCATTTCACCTATTTTGGTCATGTTGTCAGAAGGGACCATTCCCTGGAGAAGGATGTCATGCCTTGGAGGGTTGACGAAAGATGGGGAGGCCTTCAAGGAGATGGATTGACAAGGTGGCTGCGATGATGGGCTCAAGTATAGCAGGGATTGTGGGGCAGGCGCGGGATCAGGCAGTGTTTCGTTCTGCTGTGCATGGGGTCACTATGAGTTGGCAACAACTCGACGGCACCTAACAACAACAACAACACAACATCACAGATACATATACATATAAATATACACACATGCACATGCAAATATATATATTTGTATACACGAACAGTGTTTATATTTGGTAATTGTGGTAGTTTAGTGTGTCAACTTGACTGGGCCTGGTTGAGTGGCTGGGCAGCTGGATGTAGTATTTCCCATGATGAGACTGGTAATCAACTCCATGGTAGAAGTGAACAGCTTTAAGACTAAGGTGACTTGGGTTAGGCCCACCTTAGTCTTAAAGGAGATATGTTTGGTCTTCATCATGTGAAAGAGGTCTTTTGCAGCAGATTTGTCCAATGCAATATGTTGTGTGATTTCTTGACTGCTGCCTCCATTAGTGTTTATTGTGGAAAAGTAATATGAAATGTTTAACAACTTCAAAGTTTTCTCCATTTATTGTGATGCTGCTTATCAGTCCAGTTGTGAGGATTTTAGTTTTCTTTATGTTGAGATGTTAGGCCTAACCCAAGCCATCTGGCGGTTCAAACCCACCAGCCACTCCTCAGAAGGAAGGTTGGGCAATCCTACTTCCGTAGTGATACTGCCCCGGAACCCCAGGAGGGGTCACTATGAGTCGGGTTTGACTCAACGGCACATAACAACAACAAAAACAACCCAAGCCACGGTATTTTCAATCACCTCATATGCATGTGAGAGCCGGACGATGAACAAAGAAGACCAAAGAAGAGTTGATGCTTTTGAGTTGTGGTATTGGCAAAGAATACTGAAAGACTGCCAAAAGAATGAACACATCTTTTCTGGAAGAAGTGCAGCCTGAATGCTCCTTGGAAGAGAGAATGGCCAGACTTTGTCTCACTTACTTTGGTCATGTTGTCAGAAGGAACCATTCCCTGGAGAAGGCTATCGCGCTTGGTAAAGTGGAGGGTCAGCAAAAAAGGGGAAGGCCCTCAATGAGATGGATTGACACAGTGGCTGCAACAATGGGCTCAGGAATAGCAAGAATTGTGAGGCTGCCATAGGACTGGGCAGTATTTCATTCTGTTGTGCATAGGGTCGCTATGAATCAGAGCCTTCTAGACAGCACCTAACAACAA
>NW_006921857.1:2597604-2599243 GCF_000298275.1 Orycteropus afer afer | reverse complement strand
CCGTAGTGATACTGCCTCGGAAACCCAAGGAGGGGTCGCTATGAGTCGGGGCCGACTCGACGGCACATAACAACAACAACAACAACAACAATCCAATTTGGTTGTACATACAAAAATGTTTTATAAAATGTTGGCAATTGAAAGTCATCACTATTATTTGTAGAAGGTAAACAGTAAACAACAGGAACAGATTACTTGTACAAAGCAAACAGTAGATAACAAAAATAGTTTTGAGGTGAACTGGTCACCTTCACCCCCTATGAGTATACTACTTAACATCATAGGTGAGGAACTTACTTATATCTAAAAGTGGACTCATTAACCCTTCCCAAATTACCTATGTCCATTTGTGTCACTGGGAGGGCATGAGGTGGATCAGGGGTCAGCAGGTGTCTCTGTTTCCTCAGTAATTGTATTGTTAGCTCAGGTTAGTGCAGCATGGTGCATTTGTTCTTTCTCTCTCTCTCTCTTTTCCTGTCTCTCTCTCTCTCTCAATGTTTTTGTTTGTATGAGACTAGCCCCTTGTGCTTACTGGCAGTTTTCAATCAGTAGCTTTGGAACACCTCTGGGCCACTGCTAGGATTAGACTAACATTATGACAGCTCTTGAGGCAACAATGTTTTACTGCTACTCACGTACAGTGTATGCTCAAGCCTTTGCAGGTAACCTCTCAGTCCCTTCAGGACTGGCCCTTCTCAGCCTTAGTGTTACAGCTCTCAGCACAGCCACGTCATCTTCTGCTGCCAAAAAGCAGGCCAGCTCAGCCTCAACACTACCACTTGCTCTAGTTAGGTGACCTCCTGCATGGGCCCAGGACTGAGACTATGTCCCCCTTATGGGGAACTCTTCTCCACTGGTGACTCCTGCCTGCAGATGCCCAGCTCCACTCCAAGGGCCAACTCTGCCCACTATTGACGTCTCTTCCATGGGCTTGACTTGTCCACGGCCACCATCTGCCAGTCTCATGGTTCCCACCACTTGCACTGCTGTTGCCATTTCTCTGCTACTAGGGTCTGTTGTGTTTGCTTCCATTTCTCTTTTTCTTCATTGTTATCAACTCAGTGTTAACAGCTCAGCACTGTTTCTTAATTCAGATCTAGGATGTTCTTAGGGCAGGGATCGTAGGACAAAGAGTGCGATCCTCTCCAGATTCTTGTTGATCAGAGGTCCCCAAGATACCTCTGTCAGATTGGCTGCTTATATAGGAAAACCCCTTGTTAATTTCAAGACATGGCTTTCATAAACTGACCAATTCATTAGGCAGCCAATCTTATTGGGTGGATTACAAGCCACTTATGCAGATAGCAAACTGATGAGTCCTTGTAAACTATTTCTATATACAGCAAATCAACCAATTCTTGAAAGCCACTTATGAGAAGAGCAAACTGACCAACTCTTTGGCAGATTGTGTTCAAACAATCATTTTGAGAGGATTGCAAACTTAGGGCCAGAAAGACCACATAAAATAAAACCAATACACCACAAAATTTGAATCAGCAACCTAATTTCTTGCTTGAAGATGGAATTTATAAATACTTATTTAAGGAGCCTTATGTTGTTAAGTTGTTGTTAAGTGCCGTCGAGTCGTTTCCGACTCATAGCGACCCCATGCACAGCAGAACGAAACACTGCCCGATCC
>NW_006921857.1:2586565-2595389 GCF_000298275.1 Orycteropus afer afer | reverse complement strand
TACCATACGAGTTCCAGCATTATTCCTGTCACCAAGGCCAAATTTTCCAACTACCGGTGATTCTTCTTTGTTTCCAACTTTTGCATTCCAGTCACCAGTCAGCATTGTACTTCAGGACAGAAAGGAGCCTTATAGATATCCATTAATACAGAAAACACCCTCCAAATGAGCAGAGAACAATAGAACAACAAAAAACATGACCTAAGGTAGACACAACAGAGGACTTCTTTACTGTAAGTTCAGTAAGAGACTATACTAACATAAAAAATATAATCTCTTGTATTTGGGATGTCTATGGAAAGTAAAAGCAATGCCCTTCCAAGACACCCTTCTGAGCTTTCATAAAATTCCTAAGTGATGTCTAATTATACGCATTGTTTATAGAGCCTTAAGGGATATATTATGCAAAAAAACAAAAACAAAAAACCCATAAACATCTATTTTAGATTTTTTTTTCACTTTTTATATTGATTTTATTTCAGATATACTTTTATAGCTGATTTTAGACATTATCCCCATACTAAAAAAACGGAAACAAAGCAGTTGCTATTACTTCAATTCTGACTCATGGCAACCTCATGTGTGTCAGAGTAGAACTATGCTCATAGGGTTTTCATAAGAAAAAATATTTTGGAATTTTGATATTTTGGAAATAGATCATCAGGCCTTTCTTATGAGGTGCCTCTGGGTAAACATCCAGACTTTTAGTTAGTAGCTGAATTAATGATTTGAGCCACACAGGTGCTCCATCATAGCTACCAATCATTTCAACATCACAAATACTTGAGAGCAAACCAGCAGGCTCTGGAGAGCTACGTGTTGTTCTTAGTTATTTATGAAACCAGTTGGTGTAGACAATTTTATTTCTCATCTGATTCCTTTTCACTTGTGGCAAGATCTGTTCAAGGAGATCTAGTCTATCCAAAAGATAAACAGCTTCTGAACCCTATTAGATAAGGCTTGATTCTATGAAGAGGAAAAACATAGCTCTACAAGCAGGTCCCGGGTTACAAACATCTAATTTAAAGACCACTCCTACTTGCCCTTTAAGCAAGGCTTGGAACCAATTTGAACTGGTTCCATCATGGCCAATGAAACAAAACAGGAACATTCCCAAATTTTTACACTTTGGGTGATTTGTCATGGTAAGTAGAATAGGATAAGTTATGGGTAGAAGCCCTGGAATGGGAGACTACGAAGAAGCATAGTGTGCCCTTTCAAGATCCTGATGCATGAAACTGGATTATTGGCATGACTGTGGAGAGCCATACATATACAAAGCAGAGTGGTTGGATTGTCTTCTTTGTATGGGGCACCTCCATATTTGAGTGGGGCACCACTGTTTTGTCTATGCTCCCCAGCTGGCAGTTTAATGTTATATAAATTCACCTTCACTTTAAAACCATTGAACCAACCCCCTACTTACAACAAATTCTTCATCACAATCATCTTCACTTGCTGCATGTGCAGCTTTTAAATCATTGAAAAGACTTTGAGACTTTTCTTGCACTAAAGTAAGACTAAATAAGAACAGTATACACCTGTTCCAACTGACCTACAAATTCTTAAAGACACAGTTAGGAATGGATCTTGTCTATAATCCCAGGACTGCTTGTGGTAAGAACATTTTCCTTCCAGCTCCATTAAATTTAGCAGTGAGAATATCTGTAACCAGAGGAGAAGACAGCACTAGCACCCAGTAAGAGCCTTAGATGTAGCTTCTATTGTCAGGCAAAATGTCTTTGGCTGAATTCCTGTGAATGCGCATTGCATTAGATGTATAAAAAGGAGCAAAATTATAACAGAGAGGAGGAGTAACAGTGGAGCTGATTTTTTTCTTTTTTCTTTTTTTTTTTTTTTTTACAGCTGTTACCTCTGAAAAAGCTGTATGCACAGTCTATTGAGCATTGTGGCCAGAACTCTCGGTTTCAAGGTCTCTATGTCACAGATGGTTTATCAGGAGAAAAATGATAATGGCTGAGAACTGCATGGGTTTTTATTGGTAATGGGGGCAAGGAAAGGAACAGACTGATATACCAAGAACAATGAAAACATCATTCTCATTGTTACACAACACAAATTACAGAGGAAACAAACTGCTAATTTCAGCTACAATGGTTGCTGAAATAAAAAGTTTTGCAATTTTAAGGACAAAGGAAGAAGACGACTTGCTGCTTATTACCATAACTCTCTGCATCTGCTATTTTTTAGACAACTTGATTAATTTCAGATGTCATTATCCTAGGAAAAGGAAAGGGCATGGTAACTTGGGAATTTCTCTTCATATCTCGTGATATGCACTCTCAACCATCCTTGCTTCTTATTTATTGCTACTAGAAATATCAGAATGTATGTAACTAGACACATAAGCTCTTCGATGCCAAAAGGTACTTATAATAACCATGACTGAAAAAAAAAAAAAGCCCATTTCTTTTTATGGGGCACTCAGGACTCACCTTTCTTCAAAATTGACCCAGTCAAGAATTCTAGAGGCAGAGTATATGTCCAGAAAAAAGCATCCAGCTGCCCCAGCAAACCTGCCAGGCACAGCATGTGACTTCCTAGATACCCACAGGAGCATTTACCAGCAATTATGTTCTTCAAGAAGAAATTATTTTTTCCTTCTTTTCAGAGGAAACCATTTGTTTTAATTCCTTGCCTGTATTGTTAATTATGTCATCATTCCATTTGTCTAAAACCAAACCAAACCAAACCTACTGCCAATGAGCCAATTCTGTCTGACTCATAGTGACCCTCATCAGGTTTCCAAGGTGGTAAATCTTTATTGGAGTAGATTGCCCAGTCTTCCTTCCGCAGAGTGGCTGGTGGGTTTGAACAGCCAGCCTTCTGGTTAGCAGTCAAATGCCTTAGGCACTAAGCCACCAGTATTCCTTAAATGCTCAGAAAAGAAGGAGATGACAGATAATCCCTTTTGTACATACAGTTTTTGACTTGGCATAAAAGGTCTATTTCAACTTTTTTGTCTGTGAGTTCCTGGATACCTTCTGCTTTTATGGAAATTATCATACACTGTGCGGTAACTAATGTGACTTTTCCCTTATTTAGAATCCACAGACACTTTATACAATCAATTGTTAATGAACAGATTGATTTGTGTCAGATGTGAGGTTTCAAAGCTGAGAAGCCAACTGCTGAATGAGCTGATGTAATTCAGCCCTAGTAATTTTGCACCTAGGGCACTATGGAGTTTTTAAGTTGAAGTACAGTAAACTTGCAAAAGCTGGCAACTGTGTAAGGAGGAAACCTGTCAGAAGAGGAAAATTCAAATATTTGCCACCAATAGAGCACAACAGAAAAGTCTTATAATAGCAAGACTGCACATGCCAAACTTAGAAAAATCATAAAAACAAGCCAGTCCCATTGAGCTCTGGCTCTCAGAGATTCATTGGATTTCCTTGATTTCTCTGGTCCATACATACTAAAGTCTGGTAAATTGTAAGGAAAAGGAACCACAGATGAGAATAACCTTTGCAATCTCTATCTGACACATTAAAGTATGTTGCTCCCAGTAATCTGCAACATAGAATCCTTCACATGGGCTTTCAAAGATGTGGCTACCTAGGGAGTTTTTGTATAGTATTAAGTTGTTTTTGTGCCCTCTCTCTTTTCAACATTGTAATAAATAGCTTAGCATCAGAAATATGTTGCATTTAAGGAACACGTAGTCAGATATCAATATACAGTTCCAAAAATGTTTATCTGAGAAAATGCCTCAATTTTTCCATTTTTTTTAAAGGATTCCAACTAATAATTCCCTCAAACTTGATTATTTTATCCCCAAATCATATTCTATCTAATATACAGTAATTTTTAGAGGGTGCCTCAATTCCTAAAGAGTTTGTTCTTCAGTTAGATTTATGAACTTTGAGCCCATGCCTAAATGCTGAGAGGCTTTGGACATAGCAAGTAATGGGCAGTAGGAGAGCCCAGGTCTGGACAGACAGGCCAGTGATCAAGAATTCTCCCTCCTCCTACTTGTCTTGGGTCTTCTCTAGCTTCTTATATCCATTTTTAAGGCTACTATAACAAATTACCACAAACTTGGTGACTTAAAACAACAGAAATTTATTCTCTCACCCTTCTGGAGGTTAGAAGTCCAAAATCAACATGTGAGTAGGGCCCTGCTTTCTCTGAAGGCTCTAGGGGAGATTCCTTCCTTGCCTCTTAGATTTCTGGTGAATGCTGGCAATCCTTGATATTTTTGGTTTCTGGGAGCTTAACTCCAATCTTTGTCTCTTTCTTCATATGGCTGCCTCACTCTGTGTCCAAACGTCTCTCTCTTATAAGGACAAAAATAATAGTTTATCAAAATGTAAATTTGCACCCAAAGCATAATTAAAAAAAAATATATATATGTATGACTTGAAGTACTTACTGATAAAAGTCAAAAGTCAAAGGCAGCCTTCAGCATGGATTATACCTGAATATGAAGAAAATAAAAATCTGCATAATTGATCTGACAAAAAACAACATCATGATGAATGAAGATAATATTGAAATTGTCAAGGTTTTCATTCTACTTGGATCAACAATAAATGTCCATAGAAACAGCTGTTAAGAAATCAAACTATACATTGCACTGGGCAAATTTGCTGCAAAAGACCTCAATAAAGTTCTAAAAAGTGAAGTGTCAATTTGATGACTAAGGTAAGTCTGGCCATGCCATAGTTTTTTCAATGGCCTCATATACATGCAAAAGCTGGACAATGATAAAGGGAGATATAGAAGAATTGGTGTATGCAAATTGCGATGCTGGCAAAGAATATTAAAAAAATAAGTTTTTAAAAGAATATAATCAGAATGTTCTTTAGAAGCAAAGATGGCGAGACTTTGTCTTGCTCACTTTCAAATATCATCAGGAAAGACCAATTGTTAGAAAAGGACATTATGTTTGGTAACACAGAGCTTCAATGAAAATGAAGGAAACCCTCAATTCAATAGATTGGCACTACAACCACAACAATGGACCAAAACATACCAACGATCATGAAGGTGGTACAGGACTGAGATGTATTTTGTCCTGTTATACATAGGGTTGTTATGAGTCAGAGTTGAATCAACAGCAACTAAAATCAATGACTGCATTAAGGCCCATCTTAATCTAGTATGACTCATCTTAAACTGATTACATCTGTGAAGACCCTGTTACCAAATAAGGTCACATTCAAACATTCTGAGTGGACTGAATTTTGAGGTGATACTATTCAACCCACTAAACCTTCTATCTTTAAATACTATGGTCCTAGGGTACAAGCTCCAACATAACTAAAAGGCTTCACTGTGATAATTAAATCCTTAACGATCAGTAGCTCATTCTAACTCCAAGGTCAGCCTAGGCTTTAAGGTCCTGCAAATTCTCACCTGACATTTGTAAATAACCACATCCTATATTATTCTAAATAAAAAGAAAGCAAGCTAGCTTTGTCTTACCATTGTTCTCAAGAGCATGAACTACTACTACCACATCCTTGTCCACCTTCTTGAAAGCTGCCTTCTCCTGTTTTCTGCATATGCTCAGTCATCTCATTCTCCTTGACTAGGACAAACTTTTATTTTCTTCAAAGTTTTCCCAAATTATTGCAGCCTACAGTGATTACTCCATTTCCAAACCCCCAGAAATATATTTTCTGTACTCTCTATATGGGATCTTAATCAAATACACAACCATTTAATGGGTATATGGTTATTGAATGCATACTACATACCAGGCATTGTTCTATGTCTTACAGATGAAGTATCACCTTTTACGCATGTGAGAGCTGGACAATGAATAAGGAAGACCAAAGAAAAGTTGATGCTTTTGAGTTGTGGTTCTGGCGAAGAATGCTGAAAGTGCCATGGACTGCTAAAAGATCTAATAAATCTGTCCTGGAGGAAGTGCAGCTGGAGTGCTCCTTGGAAGAGAGAATGGCTAGACTGTCTTACGTACTTTTGTCAGAAGGGACCATTCCCTGGAGATCATGCTTGGTGTGATAGTTGGAGCTGTGTGTCAACTTGGCTGGACCACAATTCTGTGTGGTTTGATCTGTTGTGGTGTTGTTGTTCCCATGATGGGATCAGATGACTATGTTTTGAGCGGCCAGTCTGTTGAAAGGGAGTTTCCCTAGGGGTGTGGCCTCCTTCCAGTATATCTGTGGACATCCTGGGAGAGGAGACATTCTTCTGTGGATCAGGATTCTGTTGTGCTGCCTACAACAGTCCATGAGTAAACAATCCACCATTCGGCCTGGAGAACTTGGATTTGTCATTTGTAGGAGTCAACAGCCAGTGTACTGCCTGCCAGCTCTGAGATCCTCAGCCCCTGTGGCTGCAAGAGTTGGGAAAAGCCTCCAGCTTGACGTTTGATCCAGGAACTTTGGACTTGCCAACTTCTATAAGTGTGTGAGCCATTTTCCTAAGATAAATCTCTCTCTCTCTCTCTCTCTCTGGTTTTGTTTCTCTAGAGAACCCAGTCTAACACATTTGGTACCAAGAGTGGTTCTAAAAAGACAAAATGATAAGTATGGGCTTCCGAAATTGGTTCTCCAGTTTAATTAATCTTAAAGACACTAGTGACCCTGCCTCTGTTAGTAAAGAGGGCCCTACTAATCTGTGGCATGAGGTAGCAACATTAATATGTGAAATAGCACCATCAATAGATCAAGTACTTGTGAGAAGTGATGCTCTGGGTGATCGGATATTTGATATTTTTCTGCAGTTTTGTCAGCATGAGGAGTATAAGGAAGTTGGTTGATTGGTCCTATTTACACTAGACGAAGTGGTGAAAGAGCAAGATGAGTTCAGAGCTGCTGAGTCTCAGCTTAAGTGTCCCATAAAAGACCTCAGTGCTTCCAGCTGTGCTCTAAAAGATTGTCCTGTATCTTCTAGTAACAGAGCAGATATTGCTGAAAACCAAACCCAGAATCTTATTGTAAGGTGGCTGAATTACAACACCAATTAAATTGCCAACCCAGAATGGTGTCTTAAGTTAAAGTGAGGGCATTGATTGGGAAAAAATGGGATCCTGAAACCTGGAATGGTGACATATGGGCAGAAGATAGTCAGCAAGATCAAGACACAGAGCCTGTAAATTCTGTTGAATCCCTCCCATCTGAACAGATTACTGTAAAGCCATTATCCCCTCCAGCTCAGCTTGATGGGATTAGCCCAACTGTTCCTGCTGAGTTCTTGCCTGAGGCAGAGGTCATGGAACACATTGCTGAATGTTCTCAGGAACTGCCCCAACCACCCATTGTTGCTGCTAGACCTATAACTAAAGTTAAGTCCAAGAGAGCCACAAAAGGTGAAATATAAAGTGTGATTGAGGAGGTGGTACACTACACCCAAAAAGACCTACTTGATTTTGCTAATATATACAGGCAGAAGCCTGGAGAATATGTATGGGAATGGCTACTGAGGGTGTAGGATAATGGTGCAAGGAATGTAAGATTGGATCAGTCTGAGTTTATTGATTTAGGCTCACTAAGTATTGATTCTTCTTTCAGTGTTTCAGCTTGAGAGGTTAGGAGAGGATCTAATAGTTTATTTGGTTGGCTTACTGAAGCATGGGTTATGTGGTGGCCTATCTTAAGTCAAGTTGAAGTATCAGACCTGCCATGGTATAATGTAGAAGAAGGTATCCAGAGGCTAAGGGAAATTGGCCTGTTAGAATGGATTTATCAGATTAGACCCCTAGAGCCAGAAATGGAGAGTCCAAAAGACACGCCTTTCACCGGTACCATGAGGAATAAATTTGTGAAGGGGAGCTCCAACATCTTTGAAGACTGCTGTGATTGCTATTTTATGTAAACCTGATTTGACAATGGGAACTGCCCTAATTGAACTCAGACACTTACCTACAATGGGGCTGACTGGACCCCGTAGTAGTAGGGGCAAAATGGCAGCAGTTAATCGACAAAGGCAAGGTGGGTGTGATTACCATAATGGACAGCAGAGTCAGAACAGTAACCAGAATAATCTGACTCATGTGGGATTATGGCATTGGCTACTTGCTCATGGTATTCCTAGTAGTGAAATACATGGCAAGCCTCCTAAATATTTACTCGATCTGTATAGACAGAGAATTCTAGGTCATGTGAACAGCAACCTAGATTGAATCACCAGAATAGAGTCATGACCTCTCAATCAATTCCCAGACTTGAGTCAGTTTACAGACCCACAACTCCCCGAATGAAGGGGAGGCCAGGTCCCTTTGAGGGAGGACCGCACTACATTGCCAAAAATCTATAATGTCAATCTTTCTCCCAGCCTTCCCCAAAGGGACCTGAGGCCTTTTACAAGAGTGACTGTTCATCGGGGAAAAGGAAATAATCAGACTTTTCAGGGATTACTGGACACTGGCTCTGAATTGACACTAATTCCAGGAGACAGAAAGAGTTATAGTGGCCCACCAGTCAGAGTGGGGGCATATGGAGGTCAAGTTATTGATGGAGTCTTAGCTAAGGTACATCTCACAGTGGGTCCAGTGGGTCCCTGATCCCATCCTATAGTGATTTCCCCAGTGCCCGAATGCATAATTGGAATAGATAAACTGAGAAATTGGCACAGTTCCCACATGGGGTCCCTGACATGTGGAGTAAGGGCTATTATGGTAGGAAAAGCCAAGTGGAAGCCATTAGAACTACCTCTACCTACAAAAACAGTAAACCAAAAGCAATACTGCATCCCTGGAGACATTGCAGAGATTACTGCCACCATCAAGGACATGAAGGATGCAGGGGTGGTGATTCCCACCACATCCCCATTTAATTCGCCTATTTGGCCTGTGCAAAAAGCAGATGGATCTTGGAGAATGACAGTAGAT
>NW_006921857.1:2576184-2585670 GCF_000298275.1 Orycteropus afer afer | reverse complement strand
TGCCCATCATGAACTGGGTGTTGTCTGACCCACAGAGTCATAAAGTTGGACGGGCACAGCAGCACTCCATCATTAAATGGAAGTGGTATATCAGAGATCAGGCTCAAGCAAGGCCTGAAGACACAAGTAAGTTGCATGAGGAAGTGGCCCAAATGCCTATGGTCGCCACTGTAGTCACATTACTTTCCCTTTCCCAGTCTGCACCTATGGCCTCATGGGGAGTTCCTTATGATCAGTTGACTGAGGAGGAGAAAACTTGTGCCTGGTTCTGTGTGATATGCAGGCACCACTCGAAAGTGGACAGCAGCAACACACTGCAGCCCCTTTCTGGGACTTCCTTAAAGGACAGTGGTGAAGGGAAATCCTCCTAATGGGGAGAACTTGAAGCCGTGCATATGGCTATTCACTTTGCATGGAATAAGAAATGGCCAGATGTGCAATTATATACAGATTCATGGGCTGTGGCTAATGGCTTAGCTGGATGGTCTGGGACATGGAAGGAGCATGATTAGAAGATTGGTGATAAGGATGTATGGGAAAGAGGTATGTGGGTAGATTGGTTATGCATGGGCTCAGCAACATGGACCAAGGCTGATTTGGCTACCGCCACTGCTGAGTGCCCCATCTGCCAGCAGCACAGACCAATACTGAGTCCATGATATGGAACCATTCCTCGGTGTGATCAGCCAGCAACATGGTGGCAGGTTGAATACGTAGGACCATTTACATCATGGAAAGGACAGCGTTCTGTTCTTACTGGAATAGATACTTATTCTGGATATGGATTCACCTTCCCTGCACGCAATGCTTCTGCTAAAACTACCATCTATGGACTTACAGAATGCCTCATCCACCGTCATGGTATCCCACACAGCATTGCTTTGGATCAAGGGACTAATTTCACAGCAAATGAAGTGCGGCAATGGGCTTATGCTCGTGGAATTCACTGGTCTTACCATGTACCCCAACATCCTGAAGCAGCTGGCTTGATATAAAAATGGAATGGCCTCCTGAAAACACAATTACAGAGCCAGTTAGGTGGCAATACCTTAAAGTGTTGGGGCAATGTTCTCCAGAAGGCTGTATATGCTCTAAACCAGCATCCAATATATGGTTCTGTTTCTCCAATAGCCAGGATTCATGCATCCAGGAACCAAGGGGTGGAAACGGGAGTGGTACCACTCACTATTACCCCTAGTGACCCACTCAAAAAATATTTGCTTCCTGTCCCTGATACCCTATGCTCTGTGGGTCTGGAGATCTTAGTCCCAAGGGGAGGAATACTCCCACCTGGAGACACAATACAGATTGCATTGAACTGGAAATTAAGAATGCCACCCAGCCATTTTGGCTTCCTCATGCTTCTGGATCAACAGACAAAGAAGGGCATTACTATACTATCTGGTGTGATAGATTCTGATTACCAAGGGGAAATTGGCTTGGCTTTACATAATGGAGGTAAAGAGTTATGTCTGGAATACAGGAGATTCTTTAGGACATCTCTTAGTACTACCATGCCCTATGATTAAAGTCAATGGAAAATTACAGCAACCCAATTCTGATATGACTGCTAACGGCCCAGACCTGTCAGGAATGAAGGTTTGGGTCACCCCACCAGGTAAAGAACCACGACCTGCTAAGGTGCTTGCTGAGGGCAAGGGAAATATAGAATGGGTAGTGAAAGGTAGTTCTGAATATCAGCTACAACCACATGACCAGCTGCAGAAATGAGGACTGTGATTGTTATATTTCTTCATTGTATATGTGCATCAAATATTTTTGTTTCCTTCTGTTATGAACTGTGAAATGTAAATAAGGTTAATGCATTTTGGTTGTACATGTGTTAGCGTATCATGTTAGGCACAAATATGACTTTATAATTGTCCTTATTTAGAGATTATATATGGTTAAGAAGATGTGTACAACTGCTAAGTTGACAAGGGGTGGATTGTGATAGTTGGAGCTGTGTGTCAACTTGGCTGGACCACAATTCTGTGTGGTTTGAGCTGTTGTTGTGTGGTTGTTCCCATGATGGGATCAGATGACTATGTTTTGAGTGGCCAGTCTGTTGAAAGGGAGTTTCCTAGGGATGCTTCCAGTATATCTGTGGACATCCTGGGAGAGGAGACATTCTTCTGTGGATGGGGATTCTGCTGTGCTGCCTACAACTGTCCGTGAGTGAACAATCCACCATTTTGCCTGGAGATTTTGGATTCATCATTCGTAGGAGTCAACAGCTGGTGTACTACCTGCCAGCCTTGAGCTCCTCAGCCCCTGTGGCTGCAAGAATCAGGAAAAGCCTCCAGCTTGATGTGGAAAAGGCTCCAGCTTGACATTTGATCCAGGAACTTTGGACTTGCCAGCATCTATAAGTGTGTGAGCCATTTTCCTAAGATAAATCTCTCTCTCTCTCTCTCTCTCTCTTTCTCTCTCTCTCTCTCTCTCTCTATATATATATATATATATAAGAGGCAGCTCTGGTAGCATAGTGGCTAAGACACTTGCCTGCTAACCAGACGGCTGGCGGTTCAAACCCACCAGCCCCTCCTCGGAAGGAAGGTTGGGCAATCCTACTTCCGTAGTGATACTGCCTCGGAAACCCAAGGAGGGGTCGCTATGAGTCAGGTTTGACTCGACGGCACATAACAACAACAACAACAACATATATATAAGCTTTACTGGTTTTGTTTCTCTAGAGAACCCAGTCTAACACACTTGGTAAGGTGGAGAGTTGACAAAGGAGGGGAAGGCCCTCAACGAGATGGATTGACACAGTGGCTACAATAATTGGGTACAAACATAGCAACAATTGTGAGGATGGACAAGACCAGGAAGTGTTTTATTCTGTTGTACATAGGGTTGCTAGGAGTTGGAATTGACTCAAAGGCATGTAACAACATAACATAGAGTCTAGTTCAATATATACTTGACTGAATGGTTGACAGCTAGCACTGCAGTACATCAATGTTCCTGTATTCCTTACCCATCTTGTTCTAATCTCTCGAACAATTCTTTTACCTTGCCTTTTTTATCTAACCCATAGGCTCTTATAATTATATAAACAAAAAATTCCATATAGCATCTTTCATTTCAAAATCTCAAGTTCTTTTCACCAAAAGTATATCCGCCTATGCTTAAAAAGTTTCTATATTGGTGTGGTTTGCTCTATCTAATGTGAACTAATATGAAATATTTAATGTGGTCTTATAGAGAGAAATTGATTGTTGAGTCAGGAAATGGTAATTCTGGTTGAAATTCTACCAGAAGAGTTATTTAAGCTCTCAGTGCTTCAATTTTCTTGACTGTAAAGTAAGGGTTGAACAAGATTATGTCTAATGCCTCTTCTAAATCTGCTTTAGCACAATTATTACTCTATGATTGCTTCTCATTTCTCTATGATTTTTATGAAACTGCCAAGCTCATTCTGGTTTATGGCTTTTAGCTTCAGGAATTAAGAGAAAACTGTTATTGGAGGTTTTTTATTTTGTTTTGTTTTTACATGTACCTTTAATAATTCTTCCTAAATAATTATTTGAATACCATGCCCCAGTTAGAAAATATAACCTTGTCAAGGAAGTTGATGATTGGGTTTGCAGTAGCTCATAAAAACTGGTATTCAACATTACTTTGAACTGAAAAATTAGCATTGGCTGATTTCTCATCCTTGCCATTAATCAGACATTGTATTGCACAGGGCAAATCTGCTGCAAGAGACCTCTTTAGCATGTTCAGGAGCAAAGATGTTACTTTGAAGACTAAGGTGAACCTAAGCCAAGCCATGGTATTTTCAGTCACCTCATATGCATGCGAAAGGTGGACGATGAATAGGGAAGACAAAGATTTGATGCCTTTGAATTATGATGTTGGTGAAGAATATTGAAAATATCATGGACAGCCAGTGGAATGAATAAATATGTCCTGGAAGAAGTGCAGCCAGAATGCTCTTTGGAAGCAAGAATGGCCAGACTTTGTCTCATGTACTTTGGTCATGTTGTCAAAAAGGGCCAGTCCCAGGAGAAAGGTATCATGTTTGGTGAAATGGAAAACAAACAAAAAAAAAAACTCACTGCCATTGACTCAGATCCAACTTATAGTGACCTCTCCTTGGGTTTCCAAGGCAGTATTACTATGGAAGTAGATTGCCCAATCAGTGAAAAAGGGGAAGACCCTCAATGATATGAATTGACACAGTAGCTGCAATGAGGGGTTCAAAGCATAGCAAGGATTAAGAGGACAACACAGGACCAGGCAGTGTTTTGTTCTGTTGTATATAGAGTTGCTATGAGTCAGAGTTGACTCAATGGCACCTAATATCAACAATATGGGGAATAAAAACTTTGGACTTCAAAAATGGCATCTCTCCTGTAGAGCCCATGCTAGTTCCCTTTAGCATCTTAGTGCCTGAAAAACTAGATGCAGAAGTTTGCAATGGGGATTCTGGTGTTCTGAATAGCTCATTAAGTTGGAATACTCCAAACTCAGGGGAGTAGGATTAGAAAGGAGAAAGGGGCAGTGCAATTACCTGGAGGGAAAAAATAACAAAAACAGGTGAATCTGCCATATGGAGTGCCCGCTGGCAGGCGAGAAAGGCCATCAGAGACCTCCTTGAGGGAGTGCCGACTAGCAGGCGAGAAAGGCCATTGGAGACCTTCCTGGCACAGTGAAGAGAAAGCACCACACCAGAGAGCCTGTGGCCACTCCACAGATTTACCTTCAGCACCTGCTTTTATTGGTAAACTTGGGACTGCTGGGTGGGAGCAGAGGTTCTCTCTGGTTCTGGTACCACTGAAGTGCGAGCAGAGAGAACATTAACACCACAAGTGGGTGGGCCCTGGGAGGAACTCCTGTCGCAGATCATGGATTGAGACAGTTATCTAAGTCAGCTTTCTGGCACAGAGGGGCCTGGAGAGCAGGGTTTTTGCATGTGTCTGAACCTGGCAGAAAGTGGCAGCCCCCTAACAATTGGAATCTTTGCTGAACTTCAGCTACGGGCCTGTGAGGAACACTATAACATCATCATTAGCAGCTCACTCAAAGCCCTAGAGACTGCTCCTGGCACCTTGGAGCTTTTCTTTGTTCTCTCTTTTCCTCCCACTTCCTTATCTCTACCCTGCCTCATTCCATAGAGAAACAACATTCACCACTGTAATACCTGCCGGCTCAAATTCTAAACTCCCTTTATGATAGAGACCTGCATCCACACTCCACACGTCAATTCTATCATCACAAAGAAAACTGCAGAGCAACCCAGCACACCTGAATAGCCAAAAATAAAATAAAATACACCATCTCCACCTTTTCAAAATATTAAATCATAAAACCAAGAAAAAACAAATCAATACATAACTAACAGTTAAAGACAACCTCACATATGTAGGAAATAACAGGCAAACCCAAATCAAACAAACAAACAAAAAAAACAGGATTAGACATTGCAAGTAAAATCCCCAAAAAAGTCTCATTAAACATGAAGGAAGAGAAGGCAATAGAATTATCCAAGAAGGACTGTAGAAGGTATGTTTATAGAGCTCTACAAGAGCCTAAGGAAACCCCAAACAGAAGGAGAATACAGAAAGTTCCCTGGAAAAAATCAGGAAAACCATTCAAGAACAAAATAACAAGACTAATGCACAATCAGACCTCATACAAAAACAGCAATTAGAAATCCAGAAGATGAATACTAAAGTTACAGAATTACACAATACAGTGGAAGCACAAAAGAGTAGGATAGAACTGGCTGAAAAATGCATATCTCAACTAGAAGACAAATCCCTGGCCTGTATGAAGAAAAATCAGAACAAAGATTTAAGAGAAATGAAGAGAACCTATGAGTTATAAGGGACAACATGAAAAGAAACAACATATGCTTCATTGGAATTCCAGAACAGGAAAAGGAAAAAAAAAACCTCCAAAAATTGTGGAAGACCTACTAAAAAAAAAAAACTTCTCCCATATCATGAAGAAAGAAAAGATACTTGCCCAAGAAGCTCATAGAACCCTATACAGGATGGATCCCAAGAGAAAAAACACAAAGGCATATCTTAATCAAGCTCTCCAAAACCAAAGACAAAGAAAGAATTTAGCAAGCTGCCTGGGACAAAAGAGATATTACTTATAATAATCAAACAATTAGGCTGAGCTACGATTACTCAGCAGAAACCATTCAGGAAAGAAGGAATTGGGATGGCATATATAAAACACTGAAGGAAAAGAATTTCCAACCAAGAATCCTATATCCAGATAAATTGTCCATCAAACATGAGGGTGAAATCATGTCATTCTCAGGCAAACAGAAATTAAGGGATTTTGTGTAAACCAGACCAACCCTACAAGAAATGCTTAAAGAAGTCCTTTCAATAGAGAACCCACACAGATATCAACAAAATCAGGATACATGACATCAACACTAAAACCAAATCTGAAATAGATGCCCAAAATAAGACCATAAAACATTGTATGCTAAAAATCAAGGAAGCCAATCTGCACACAACAATAGCAACTAACCAAATAGAGGGAATAAAAGACCTAGGTCCAAACTTCAAAATGGAGAGCAAAATAGGACAATGTCCTCATATAACAGGCTGTTCCAAAAATACAGAGACAAGAATTCACTCCAAGATAACCACAGAGAAAATTAACAATCCCCCTAAGCAAATCAAGAAGGAAGGAAAACATGTGGGTTTAATAAGGACAGAACCAACAATAAAGAAGAAAAGAGAGGAAGCACTTGACAACAAAATGAACTCAGCACAGAAAAGTAAATGGACCAAGGAAACTCCAACAACAAGACAAAAAAAACCACAATAGAATGGCAGCAATCAATTCATACCTATCACTAATTACACTCAATGTGAATGGACTAAATGCACCAATCAAGAGAAGGAGAGGCAGACTGGATAACAGAAGAAGACTCATCGATATGCTGCCTACAAAAGACTCACCTTAGACACAAAGATAAAAACAAATTAAGAGTTAAAGGGTGGACAAATATATACCAAGCCAATGGTAACCAACAAAGAGCAGGAGTGGCAATTTTAATTTCTGATAAAGTAGACCTTAAAACAAAAAACAACATAAGAGACAAAGAAGGCCACTATCTGATGCTGAAAAGGTCAGTTGACCAAGAAGATATTATGATAATAAATATCTATGTACCCAATGAAAGCACCCCAAAATATGTGAGGCAAATATTAATTGAATTGAAAGGGAAAATAGACAAATCTACAAGAAGACTTTAACATACCACTTTTAAGGAGGGACAGATCAATTAGAAAAAACTCAACAGAGATACAGAAGAACTCAACAACACAATCAAACAACTTGACCTCATAGATATATACAGAGCATTCCACCCAACAAAAGCACAATTCACATTCTTCTCCAGTGCACATGGATCCTTCTCCAGAATAGATCATATGTTAGGACATAAAACAAGCCTCAATAAATTCAAAAACACTAAAATACTACAAAGCATCTTCTTAGACCACAATGCTATAAAATTAGAAATTAATAATAGAAATATCAAGGAAAAAACATCAAACATGGATGTTGAAAAATTCACTGCTCAAAAACTACTGGGTAATAGAAGAAATAATAAGTGAAATAAAAATTCCTAGAAGTAAATGAGAATAAAGATACGTCATACCAAAACCTGTGGGAGATAGTGAAAGCAGTACTAGAGGTCAGTTTATAGCAATAAATGCATTTATCAAAAGAGAGGAAAGAAACAAAATCAACACTCTAACTCAACAACTCCAACAACTAGAAAAAGAACAATAAAAGAATCCTACAGTATCCAGAAGTAAAGAAATACTAAAGATCAGAGCAGAAATAAATGAAACAGAAAATAAACAAACAAAAACAATAGAGAAAATCAAGAAAACAAAAAGCTGGTTCTTTGAGATGATTAACAAAACTGACAAACCATTGGCAAATCTAACAAAAGAAAAGAAAGAGAAGATGAAAATTACAAGAATAGTAAACAAAAAGGATGTCCTCACAACAGAACCCACTGAAATAAAAAAAGATACTGACAGAATATTATGAAAAACTGTACTCCAACAAATTTAAGAACCTAGAAGAGATGGACAAGTTTCTAGAATCACAAGACCTACCTAAACTATTCCACTCAGAGAGAAGACTTGAACAGACCTATAACAAAAGAAGAAATTGAACAGTTCATTAAAAAAAAAAAAAAAAAAAAACTCCACACAAAGAAAAGTCATGACGCTGATGGCTTCACTTGAGAATTGTACCAAATATTCAGGGAAGAGTTGACACCTTTACTACTCAAGCTATTCCAGAACATAGAAACAAATGGAATACTCCCAAACTCATTTTATGAAGCAAGTATAACACTAATACCAAAACCAGAGAAAGACACCACTAAAAAGAATAACTACAGATCAATATCCCTCATGAACATAGATGCAAAAGTCTTCAATAAAATCCTAGCCAACAGAATGCAACAACATATAAAAAAAAATAATAAATCCCCAAGTGGGATTCATACCAGCTATGCAAGGGTGGTTCAACATGAGGAAAACAATCAATGTAATCCACCACATAAACAAAACAAAAGAACCATACGATTATATCAATTGATGCAGAAAGGGCATTTGATAAAATCCAACACCTGTTCCTGTTCAGAACTCTCAGCAAAATAGGAATAGAAGGGAAATTCCTCAACATAATAAAAAGCATATATGCAAAGCCAATGGCCAATATCATTATTAATGGAGAAAGACTCAAGGCATTCCCCTCACAAACAGGAACCAGACAGGGATGCCCTCTGTCACCACTTCTATTTAAGTGGTGTATTAGAACTTCTTATTAGACGTTCTGGCCAGGCCAACAAGGCAAGACAGAGAAATAAAAGGCATATAAATTGGCAAAGAAGAAGTAAAACTCTATTTGTGGACGATATGATCCTGTACATAGAAAACCCAAGAGACTCAACCAAAAAACTACTGGAACTAATAGAGAGGTTCAGCAAAGTGGCAGGATACAAGGGCAACATACAAAAACAGTTGGATTCCTCTACACAAACAAAGAGATCTCTAATAAAGAAATAAGGGAAACAGTACCATTTACAATAGCTACTAAAAAGCTAAAATATCTAGGAATAAACCTTACGAGAGACACAAAAGACCTATACAAAGAAAACTATAAAATACTACTACAAGAAACAATAAGGGCTCTACATAAATGAAAGAACCTGCATTGTTCATGGATAGGTAGGCTGAATATTGTGAAAATGTCACTACTACCTAAAGCAATCTACACATTTAATGCAATCCCAATCCAGATACCAACAAATTTTTTTAAGGACATAGAAAAACCAGTTACTAACTTCATATGGAAAGGAAAGAGAAGAAGAACAAAGTGGGAGGTCTCACACTCCTGGATCTTAAAATCTACTGTACAACCACAGTAGTCAAAACAGCACGGTACTGGTACAATACCTTATTTCTTATTAGAAAGATA
>NW_006921857.1:2551671-2576084 GCF_000298275.1 Orycteropus afer afer | reverse complement strand
CAAAAAAAAAAAAAGAAAGAAAGAAACTCAAGCTGAATCAAAGACAAATGTAAAACCCAAAACAATAAAATTCATCAAAGAGAAAATAGGGGCAAATCTAGAAGCTCTAATTTATGGCATAAATAGACTATCAAGCATAACTCAGAATGCACAGGAGGTAGAAGAGAAGCTAGATGACTGGGACCTTTTAAAAATTAAATTCTTATGTACATCGGAAGTTTTCATCAAAAGGGTAAAAGGAGAACCTAAAGATTGGGAGAAAATGTTTGCCTGTGACATATCTGATAAAGGATTTATCTCCAAAATCTATAGAAAACTTCAACACCTCCACACCAAAAAGACAAACAACCCAGTTCAAAATTGGGCAAAAGACTTGAACAGACACTTCACTAAAGACGATATCCTGGTGGCCAACAAACGCATGAGGAATTACTTGCGATCATTAGTCATTAAAGAGATGCAAATAAAAATGATGAAATATCATCTCACCCCAGCAATAATAGCAAAGTTCAACAGGACAGAAAATAACAAATGCCGGTGAGGTTGCTGAGAGATTGGAACTCTTTGGCACTATTGTAAAATGGTTCAACCATTGTGGAATATGGTATGGCATTTCCTTAAAAAACTGAAAATAGAAATACCATTTGACCCAGCAATTCCATTACTAGGAATATATCCTAAAGAGGTAAGAGGCAGCTCACAAACAGACACACATACAACTATGTTCATCGCAGCACAATTCACTAAGAGATGGAAACAACCTAAATACCCATCAAAAGATGAATGGATAATCAAATTATGGTACATTCACATAATGGAATACTATGCTACATTAAAGAAAAATGAAGGATACACAAATCATCTCACAACATGGATGAGCCTGGAGGACATTATGCTGAGTGAAATAAGTCACTTGCAGAAGGACAAATACTATATAAGCCTATTACTGTAAAAAGACAAAGAAGTGTTTGCTTAAGAAAGAGAACTCACTTTGTAGGTTACTGGGGTGGGAAGGAAAAGGGAGAGATTAATTTCAAGCTAGTTGGGGGCCACACACTGATATGGGTAAGGGGAGGGATGTATGGAAACAGTCTATGACCACCATGATAAGATTAGGAAAAGGGAGGACAACAAATTGTCACATAAGAGATAGACAACAGAGGCTAATACCAACCAGTAAATCCACAATACTGCATTACCATTAACACCAAACACTAGGCTATAGATAAACACATAAACACCTGAGAGGATAATATGGGAGTCAGTGAACAGGACTATACTCTAGACCAAGGATAGATTCAGCACAGGCTAATCTTGCACAGATACCAGTGATACAAAATACCTGTAATCCTTAAGAAACAACAGAAGACAGACATGGAGTAATCCCTCACAGACACCCAGACACTGTGGGAGAGAGAGCCAACAGATCTACCGACTTAGGACCATAGTCCTGGGGGACACCAGAATCAATTGGCACAACAAAATACATAAAAGTCTTGTTCCTCGTCCTACATCAGTGAGTAGTGACTGGGGTCTGAAAAGCTTTCAAGCAGCAATCTAAGATGCAGCTAATGGTCTTCTATCATTGGAAGCAAAGAAGAATGCAAAATAAAAAACCAGGGGCACTTGGAAGCAATCAGCCCCAGGACAAAATGGCCCTCGACACCAGAAGAACTAGATGGTGCCCGACTACCAATGCTAACCACTCAGGAAAGGATCAAATCTGGAGATCCTGGATAGAGTGGGAGGGAAAATGTGGAACAAAATTCAAAAACTCAACAATGACCAGAATTACTGGTTGGATGGAATCTGGTGAGACCTCCAATACTATGGCCCTGGGATGCATTCTGAGCCTGGCATAAAGCTCACTCCCAAGGGTTGGCTCTCAGCCCAACAGTAAACAAGATGTATACACAGACCACTCAACACAGGGTGACACACCCACATTCTCTATGGAAATGCATCCCTTGGAGCAATCAACTAAGGGACACCAGAGGGGCAACATTTGCAGCAGGAAATGCAGGACACACAGGAGTGCAGTAACTATGAGGGGCACAGGGGGAGGGTTACTGGGCAGGGAGGGGAGGAGACTGGGTTAGGGTTGGGGATGGTAAATAGGGAGTGAAATTAAATGTACACGTAATGTTGAATGTAAAACAAACTGCTCTGTAAACTTGCACCTAAAGCATAAAAAAAAAAAAAAAAAAAAAAAAAAAAAAAAACCTTTGGACTTTCAAACTCCTAAAACACACACACACACACACAAACACACACTTTGTTTTAAAAGTTCTTTAAAATATGCTCTCTCACTAGCATACCTGAAGATGCTTGCTATATTGTACTTCTTGTTATTCTTTTTGGTTGCCATTGAGTTGATTTTGACTCATGGTGACCCCAAGTGTGCAGAGTAAAACTGCTCCATATGATTTTCAAAGTTGTGATCTTTTGAAAACTGATCACCAGGCCAATCTTCCAAGGTGCCTCTGGGTGGATTTGAATCAACTAGCACCGAGGGAAATTAATTAGAGGGAAAGGGACATGGATAGCTGGAAAAATCTGTTGTAGGTAATTCTGACAACCTTTGTTCCTGTCACAATTGAGACTCTCTTGTGTAGATGAAGGAGAGAATGTTAAGGAAACGTTCTTGAAATAAGGTTGGTGTGTTGTTGATTTTCCTCGTGTGTTTAAGTAAAACTCATCTGTGTGGATAACTACACAGGAAAAGGAAAATCCCCAAAATAAAGAGCAGCTTGGCATCTGTAGGGAAGTGCTAAAAAACATGGAATTGAACTGCCAAATGTTTTCTGAAATAAAATCATTCTTTTTCTTAAAAAGGTTAATATTTCTTAGTGAACTTAGTAATTTTAAGCAAAAACACATTCAAGAGTCAATCAAGGAAATTTTCCAAAGTCTGAAAATGGATCTTGAGAAGGAAATTTTCATTGTTAAGAGAAAGCACTTTCCCACTAACTTATATAATATTACATTTTATACACCAGTCAAAATATTAAAAATGCTACTTTTCCAGTGTTTAAACGATAAAACCACAGATTATGACTTAGAATTAAGGAATTTAAACTCAAGCCAAAATGACAAAATTCTTGATTTCATACTTCTTTCAGCCAACTGTTTATTTTCTACTTTACTTATCATTCATAGTCTTCTCAATGTCCTGAAACTGATCAACTTTCTATAACAATTAAGGAAAAACAATAGATTTAAATCCAGAACTAACAATCAATGCAAATTTACTAGGATTTATGCTAGGCATTTTCCCATACAGAATCTCCACAGATTAGATAAACCAACTGTTATTTTTATTTACTTTTTGTAATTTATTTTGGCTAATAGTGTTTTATAGTAGATTTGTCCTCTTAATCATCATTTGCTAAGTGTTCCTAAATACACATCCTAGAAGCTGGAGAGAGGTAATCTAAGATTAAAAACATTGATCATAGATAATCCACAAAGAAAATAATCCATGTATGGACACTAACATTTTCACTGAAATTATAAGGTCTACAGTACCTTATCCAATAATGGAGCTATGTTATATTAAAATAATCCCTGATTTCATCCCAAATCCATATTAGATCCTTCAGCACATTTACCTCTCTCTTCATAGCATTTACTTTATTTTTACTACTTATTTACTTGCTGCCCTCATTTTATCTACAATCTAGATTCTAAACATCTCAAGAGGGCAGTACCAAGCACTAATCCAGTCTGTTCTGGTTACCTAGTGCCACCCTGACAGGAATCTACCACAAATGGGATGGCCTTAACAAACAGGAGTTTATTCCTACAATTTGGAGGCTTTAAGACCGAGTTCGAGTGCCAGGCTCTGGGACTAGGTGAAAGCCCCTCAACCTTGGGCTTCAGCTCTTCCTCTTGCTCCCAGCCCACTGGAGCTAGATGCTTTTCTTCACTCAGACAGCTGCTGGCTGCTGAGACTGACAAACCCAAGGTTGACAAGTAAAAAAGCACAGTCGCAATGTTACCAAACCACACGGCAGGCCATTTATTCAAGTCCATTGAAAGTTCCAAGATCAGCAAAGCATGGCAGGCTTCTGAACAATGACACGGCTACATGCAGGGTTCAAGCATTCCATAAGCTAGAGATCATTCCCAACACTGTTTCTTATATATGGGACGCAGACCACATACCCAAAGGCAGCTACTCATCTGCTCACAGTAGATTCCACCATGGAGTTGATTACCAATCTCATCATGGGGAATACTAACTCCAGCTGCCCAACCACTCAACCAGCTCTAGCCAAGTTGACACACAAACTTAAACACAACACAGTCACATAACAGGAACCTCACAGATATTTGCTCACTGAAGGAAGGAACAGACACTAAAAGAATATTTCATAGCTCGAGTTTCAGTGTATCCTGTAGTATTTAAATATTACTTTAGAGAATCATGCCAATGAGTCAATGATCTGTTTTTCTTACATTTACCTAAAACATTTTTTTCCTTTTTTATCCAGGATTACTTCTTTTAAACACCCTCTCCCCTCAAAAAATATCTCCTATTAGTAATCTCATAGATTACAGATGTAAAAGTAGTGAGAAAGAGGGACAGAGGAAGATGAAAGAAAGCCTGGTCATCACAAAAGAAAGGAATTTTACTTGAAAATTTACTTAATTACTTGAAAAGATAAATAAATAAATTTCTCTGAGTTTTTATGATGCTTTTCTAAGCATAATGTAATATTAATTAATGCCAATAATAATGACAATATTATAGTACAAAAGATCCTGGAAAACCTTTTAAGATGAAAAATTAAAATGATGTAATATGAATATTCAAACCAAAATCAAACTCACTGCCAAATGGATTCAACTCATAGCAACCCCTCCTTGGGTTTCTGAGGCAGTATCTCTACAGAAGTAGATTGCCCAATCTTCCTTCTGAGGAATGGCTGGTGGGTTTGAACCACCAGCCTTCTGGTTATCAGTCAAATGCCTTAGGCACTATGCCACTAGAGCTCTCTTGGCATATGTTTAAAATCTGTTGTTGTTGAGTTGACACTAGCTCATGGTGACTCCATGCATGTTAGAGAAGAACTAAGCTCCATCAGTTTTTCAGTGACTAATTTTTTGAAAGTAGGTAGCCAGACTGTTCTTCTGAGGAACCTCTGGATGACCTCAAACTGCTAATCAACTGGTTAGCAACAAGCACATTAACTATTTGCACCACCTAAATGTGCTCTAATTTATAAAACCTAATCATTCACATCTGTACATATGGGAACTTTGTACAGGCATACATTCAAGATATCATAGGTTTGGTTCCAGACTACCACAATGAAGCAAATATTGTAATAAAGTAAGTCACACAAAATTTTTGGTTTCCCAGTGTGTAACAGCAGTGGTGCTTTAGTTATACTGTAATCTATAAAGTCTGTAAAAGCATTAGGGAAAAGTTAAAAATATTGTGAGAATTATCAGATATGACACAGAAACACAAAGTGAGCACATGCTGTTGAAAAAATTGTGCCAACAGATTTGATCAATGCAGTGTTGCCATAAATCTTCAATTTGTAAAAAAAGGAATATCTCCAGAGTGCCATGAAGTGAAATGCAGTAAAATGAGGTGTGCCTTTGTTAACTAAGACACTCCATTCTCAACCATGGTAGAGAGCCAGCTTTGTTCCCATTATCTATTGCTGTATAAGAAATCACCCTAAAACTTAGGACAGTGACATTTATTTTGCTCACATACCTGCAATCTAAGCAAAAGTGAGCCAGGACATCTGTACTCCACTCAGTGTCAGCTGGTTGTTAAAGACTGGAATTTAGAATCATTTGAAGACTGGTTGACTCACCTGTCAGCCACCTGAGTGGTTGTTGTTGTTGTTATGTGCCGTTGAGTTGGAACTGACTCATAGCGACCCCTCCTTGGGTTTCTGAGGTGGTATCACTACAAAAGTAGATTGCCCAACCTTCCTTCTGAGGAGTGGCTGGTGGGTGTGAACTGCCAGCCTTCTGGTTAGCAGTCAAGTGCCTTAGCCACTACATACCAGAGCTCCCACAACTGAGTGGGGAAAGTCTCAAATACTTTGGAGTTAGAGGAGCTGGGACTCTGGAAACATCTCTCTGTCTCAATGTGACCTTTTCCCTTAGTGTGTCCAGCATTATGGTAGCTGGTTTTCTTACACATCAGAGGTGTATATTCTAAGAAATAGACAGGTGGAAGCAGGACAAACCACATTATTTATAGGACTCAGTGGAAAATGAAAATGTGAGACTCATTTTATTATTATTATTATTATTGTGATTTGGGTGAAGATTTACAGAGCAAATTCACTTTCCTTATAGCAGTTTACATATACTTTGTCTCATGACATTGACTACAGTTTACCACAATGCAACAGCTCTCCTCCCACTTCCTCCCCATAGTTACCTCTTCCCAGTGTCCATCCCTCCATGGACTCCTGCCCCCTAAGCTGTCTCCCTGTGCATAGGCAGCCCTTCTTTCTCAATGATTGTTCTCTCCAAGGAGTGTATCTACCTCAGGTAAATGTTCAACTCATATGCCTGTCTTCTGTTTGTCTGGAAACCACAGGTGTAGGTTCAATTCCAGACCTGAAGGGCAGCTAGGGGCCATAGTCTCATTGGTTCCACCAGGCTCTATCAGACCAGCAAAACTGGTACCCCCTTTTTTTTTCTCCAAATGATTTTGAGTTTTGTTCCACATTGTTTTCCCTCTGTATTAAGGATCTGCTACACAGATCGCTTTTCAAGTGGATGACAGTGGTAGCCAGGCACCATCTAGTTCTTCTGGTCTCATAGTCATATAGGCTACAGATTGGATGGTGTACTGCGCTGGTGGCCTATGACTAGGAAGGGAAACAGTAAGGAGGGAGAGAATCTGACCTGTGGACTTTCTGCTATCTGGAGGGTGCAGCCATTTTGATTGTTTACAAGCAGAGCCATTTTGGATTTTTAAAGTGACCGAAGGTGCAGCCATTTTAAATGTTTACAAGTGGTGGCCATTTTGGATATTTATTTAAAGTGACCAAGGGCACATCCATTTTGCACCTTTATAGGTGGTGGCCATTTTGGATTTTAAAGTGACAGCATTCTCATTTGGATTCCAGGGACCTGTTTGCTAAGGATGGCAGGGACATACAGGAAGCTGACAACAGGAAAGGAGACAGGTGGTGAGTGTATAAGTGCTGTCAACTAGCAAATAGAGGAGCACAGCACAATACCTTGCTTACGTAGATAACATATAAACAAAAAAAAGAAAACAAAAATCATGGGCAAGTCACTCAAACATACAATCACCAATTAAATATAAACACAAAAATGTCACAATGCCTCAGAGACAACAGAGCATCACAATGCACACAAAGAAGCAAGATAAAGCAGGACAAGCAAGGGACCAGGATACAGACCCAAAACACATCCCTGAGGAAGACACAGTATTGGAACATCCTGATAAGGAATTCAAAAGAATTATTCAATTCAATGAATTGAGAGACAGATCAAGTAAAACACTGACAAAATTGAGGAAAACAAAGACAAAACCCTAGAAAAATTTGAAAGACAATACAAAAACAAAATGACAAATAAAAGAAAAATTAGAAATAATACAAAATCTATACATAGAAATACAGAAGATTAATACTAAATTTTCAGAAATAGATAAGACATTGAAAGGGCAAAGGAGTAGAATTGAATCAGTGGAAGACAGAATTAATGAGATTGAAAGAAAATACTTTACTACTTCTTTAGAAAGCAATCAATCAGAAAAAAGATCAAAACAAAATGAAGAAAGCCTAAGGTTCATGTGGGAATAACTTACGTGTCATCGAAATTCCAGAACAGGAAGAGACAAATAAAACCACAGAGAACATTGTCAAAGATTTGTTGGAAGAGGATTTTCCTGGTATGATGAAAGATGAGAAAATATCCATTCAAGAGTCCAACAAACCCCAAACAGGACAGACCTCAAAAGAAAATCACCAAGACATATCATTATCAAATTCACCAAAACCAAAGACAAAGAAAGAATCCTGAAAGCAGCATGGGAAAAACAAAAAATTACCTATAAGGGGGAACCAATAAGACTAAGCTCTGATTTCTTAGCAGAAGCCATGCAGGCGAGAAGACAATGGGATGGTATATATAAAGCCCTGGAAGAGAAAAATTTCCAACCAAGAATTTTGTACCCAGCAAAATTGTCTCTCAAATATGATGGTGAAATTAAGTCATTTCCAGATAAGCAGAAATGATAAGATTGTAAACAGGGAACCAGAGACATCAATTGACAAATGAGGACAACTACAAATGAAAAAGATGGAAAAAATTGTGTAGTTATAGAACTTCTAAATGGTAGGGAAGTCAAGACAACTACAAGGTAGAATGGACTGTTCTAAACTTGGGAAGAAAACTATAAATCACAGGGTAATCTCAAAGAAAAATGATAAACCTTCACATCAAAATAAAAAAAAGGACCAGCACAAATATTTAGCAAATAATAAAACAATAGCAATGAAGGAAGTGATAAAACTATTCATAAACAAAATGAGCTCAGCACGGAAAATTACATGGGACAAAAAAATCAACACCACGAAAAAGCACACAACAAAAATGATAGCAACAAATTCATACTTGTCAATAATTACATATCTGGCAAGATAATTACATATCTCTAAGTTTTATAGAAAACTCCAGTGCCTCAATAGCAAAGGAATTAACAATCCAATTAAAAAATGGGCAGATGACATGAATAGACATTTCACCAAGGAGGATATTCAGGTGGCCAGCAATACATGAAGAGATGCTCACAATAATTGGCCATCAGAGAGATGCAAATCAAAACAGCAATGAGATACCATCTCATCCCAGCACTGATGGCAAAGTTCAACAAGACAGAAAATGACAAATGCTGGCGAGGATGTGGAGAGATTGGGATCCTCATACACTGCCAGTGGGACTGTGAAGGGATAAAAACACTGTGGAAAGTAGTATCACGATTCCTTAGAAAGTTGGAATTGGAGATACCGTTTGACCCAGTTATCCTATTACTAGATATCTATATCCTAGAGAGGTGAGAGCCAGGACAGGAATAGATATATGCACACCCACATTCATCGCAGCACTATTTACAATAGCAAAAAGATGGAAACAACCTATGTGCCCATCAGTGGTAGAGTGGATGACCAAACTATGTTACATACACACAATGAAAAGCTATGCAGCACTAAAGAATAATTTAGAGTCTGCAAAACACCACATAATATGAATGAACTTGGAGGTCATTATGCTCAGTGAAATAAGTCGATCACAGAAGGATTAGTATTTGTTTGTTGTTGTGGTGGGTCAAGGAAAGGTTTATATATGGAGGGAAACTTTGTTTGTTGCTAAGGGTGGGAGGGGAGGGAACACTGCAAAAAAAATGCATTGACTTATGTCACTTTAGTTTTGTATATTTCACTGTACATAAATTATATTTCAATACAATGTATTTTTAGAAAAATTACTAAGAATTAAGAATTTCAAGGTGGCAACCAAACAAAAAAACAAACTCACTACCATACAGTCAATTTTGACTCGTAGTGACCTTCACTGGGTTTCTAAGGCTGGAAATCTTATGGAAGGAGACTGCCTCATCTTCCACAGAGGGCCTGGTAGGTTCAAACCATCGACCTTTTAGTTAGCAGCCAAATGCCTAACTACTGCTTCACCAGAGTGTCTTCAAGATGGCAACAGTAGAGCACTAAACCAAGAGTAGAACCCTTCTAGATGTGGGCCCTGTGCAACTGCACAGGTCACATGCCCATTGAGCTGGTCCTGTGGACAAAACACTGCATCTGGTGATCCAGTCACAGAAGTCACTCAGTATCATATTCTGTTCATCAAGACAGTGACAAAGTCCTATCCAATTTCAAGAAGAAAGAAAGTAATTCCATCTCATTGGGAGTGAAGCAGAATCTGGAAGAGCCTGCATTGCCAGGAATACTGTTATACTGGTTTGGTCATTTCAGGAAAATAGAGTCTACACAGGTTTGTTATCAATGGCTAGCAGACATTTGGAGAACAGAAACATGACAAACTGGAGAAGTTCATACTGACAATTATATATATATATGGGTTGCTGACTGAGTACTTCAGAAACATCATGTCATTTAGTCCTTGTAACTGCCAATTTAAAGTAGGTGCAGTACTGCCATCCCTGTGTGGAGAGGTGGAAAATGTTTTATCCAAGCTCATACACCAGTAACTACACAGGGATTTGATGCAGGGCTGATTCTAAGAACTCTTATCACTTTACAGTGATATTCCAAAAGATAGATCCTGACAAACCGTGCTTTTCCTGTTTCCTGCCAACAGGTGACTCTAGTAGGGTCAGATAGAGTGGACACCTACTTGGTTATCTTTCTAGTGTACAATTTTATTTTCTCCAGTAGCTCCCATATCTCTACCCTCACAGGGTATATTTCCAGCACACAAATACATACACTTGATCCCATTGTCCTGTTTATAAGGTGTGTGTGTGTGTGTGTGTGTGTGTGGCAGTTAAGGTTGTGTATCAACTTGGCTGGGCTGTGGTTTTGAGCGGTAGTTATTCCCCAGGAAGAGATGGTATTCAATCCATAGTGGAATTTTCTGTGAACAGCTATTTAGTTGCCTTTGGGGTGTGGCCTGCTTCCAGTATATATGGAGAAGCTTTGGGAAAGGTATCTACCTTTCTGGAAAATAGTGGGTACTGTATTTGGCTCAGTCTTCATCTCCCATTCCTGGACTTGAACCAGTGGACTGCCATGTTGCCTGCCGATCTTGGGGTTGTGCCATTTTACCTGCCAACTGTGGGATTATCAGCCTCAGCAGCCAGCAGCTTGTCTGAGTTAGGAGATGCCTCCAGCTCCAGCGGGCCTGAAATAAGAGTCAGAGCTGAAGCCCAAGGCTAAAGGGCCATCATCCAGCCTCTAGAGGTAGCACTCTGAATTCTGACTTCTAGCCTCTTAAATTGTAAGAGAATAAATTCTTGTTCATTAAAGCCATCCATTTGTGGTGTTTCTGTTACAGCAACACTAAAGAAACAAGACATAGGGGAAAACCTGGTTCAGAGCTTCATGCCTGAGATAGAAAGAGTGGGAGAGAGACTGAAAGACAAATGGAGATCAGTGAATTTGGTCTGTCTCCCAGCTCTGGACCTGAAATATACAAGTGTGGACCCTGTGAGCAGCCCTGTTTTCCATTCTGTGTTCTAAGGAGAACAGAAAGTAGATTCATAAAAAGAGAAAAAATTAAATGGAGATAGAGCAGGAAAACTTGCAAGAGAAAAAGAGATAGTGATAGCAGCATCCATGCCATTTTTCTCAGTCTATCCCTCAGACTCAATTATACATCTCACCTTGAGATTCCCACATGACGTAAGAATATGCTTTCAGGTTTTGCTACTGTTGGCTTAACTGTTTCTCCATTATTCACTAGCAAAATACTTTTCCTTTTATTACTACTGCCTTCTCAAAAAATTATTGATGTAGGCTCACAAATTCTAATTACTACAATATTGAAAGTAAAACACCAGAAAATTTCATAAAATCAGTGACTGTAAAAACACTGGCAGCAAGGAAAACAACAGCATGTGCTTGTAACATGTGAAAACAAAAACACGTGATTTGAAGCATCTTTGTAATTTAGTAATAATGACAGCTCTGACGGCACATATTAAAAAGTTCAAAAAGTGAATTAGCATAGAGTTTTAGCCTTGTGGGTATACTGATATATGTAAGCTGGGCTTACACAAAGTATTTTAATTGTTATAATTACAGTGATATTTTTATAAAAATTAACAAACTCCTGCTGAAACATTGCACAAAAATTTTATACACAGTCTTTTTGATGTCACTCCTTCTGACAGCATCACTCAGTGTGGTCCACACCCCCCACACCTGGGTGGCTTTAAAGAACAGAAATTTATTTTCTCACAGTTCAGGAAGCTAGAAGTCAGAGGGCCTAATTCTAGGAGGAGGTCCTTCTTTGTCTTTTTCAACTTCTAGCAGCCAGCTCAATCCTTTGGACTTCCTGGGCTTGTAGATTCATCTGCCTCCCTGGTCATCAGATACCATCTAGGTTCCCTATTTGTGCTTGCCTCTGTGTCTAATCTGCTCTTTTTATAACTCAGAAGTGATTAGGTTTAAGACACACCCTACATTGTTATGGCCTCATTAACATAACAAAGAAACTCTTACTTCCAAAAAGGATTTCATCCACAAGTTAAGATTCCAATACAAAATTCTAATACAAAATGCAAGGTGGGAGGGTAATAACTAGGTGAAATGACAGGTAATAAATAGGTAATAACTAATAACTAGGTGAAAGATTCTATATACAATAATTCATTAGCACAGACACACTATGATCAATATTAGGGAGGAAAAGAAGCATGTCCAAACCAGTCTAATTTCTTTTTGTCTACCTACTGGATCTTAAAAGCAAAAACCTTCACCCCTGGAGAAGGAATTTTCCTCCAGTATCTCCAGTCCACTTAAAGGTAAGGAAATGAGAGAATATATTTTGAAAAGAGGGATACTTGGTAAAATCTGTCCTTCCGCCATCCCTAGCACACTCACTTCAATTACTGATTCATCATCCAATTCTACAAGTATTTCATGGTAGCTTTGGCCTCCCTGGAGAAACATTCCATCATGTGTCAACATCACTTCCTCCAGGTTTTGTGCAAAGGGAGAGTAAGGGGAAAAGCTGTACTCCTGTCTGAAGGGCCTTGCTCTCATTCTCTCATGCCTCTCCACCTACCCCAGGGCTCCGTCTTCTTCATTTGGGGAACCATTTCCCAAGCCTGCAGTTTGGGGTAGAAGGGACAGGAGGAGGGGCTCCGAATCTGGTGAACAGCTGGGGCCCATCACTTCTCATTGCAGGTCTTGGGGAGATGTGGTTGACAGAGTGATGCACAGAGCCTGTCCCAGTTAATGACTTCACCATTCTCCATCATTATCCCCATCATTAGGAAATTAGGAGGACAGAAGGTATTTACTGTAAACCTGCCACCTCCCAAGGAGAGATAAATAGAAACTGATAAATGGGCTCTTCTGGTGCTGTTCATCTATTAACCTTCTGCTTCCCAGCTCCGGCATATGCATGTCATCCTGCCATTAATATCCAGTAATTGGCATGGCAGCGGGCAATACAATCATACCTTTACTGTGAGCATTCCCTCCGTGTGGTATGCCTGTGCAAGCACACAATTACATTCATAATGAAGCTTTGCTAAACAGGCTGGTTGAAAGACATTAGGCAGTTGTTCCCCAGCCATAACACCAGCTTCCCACAGTCTTTCAGCACTTAACTCTTCAGCTGCCATTGCTAATCTTTTTGCCATCTTCACACACTTTCCAATTTGTGGCTTAAAGGTACACTCACTTTTTTTTTGTTTTGTTTTTTTAACAGCTTCTCTTTATTAACTCTTACTCCTCTGGAACAAAGTCATATTCAGCCTATTGTTGTTGTTGTTAAGTGCCGTCAAGTCGTTTCTGACTCATAGCGACCCCATGAACAGCAGAACGAAACACTGCCCGATCCTGTGCCAGCCCCACAATCCCTGCTATACTTGAGCTCATCATTGCAGCCACGGTATCAATCCATTTCGTTGAAGGCCTCCCCCTCTTTCATCGACCCTTCACCCTACCAAGCATGACATCCTTCTCCAGGGAATGGTCCCGTCTTACAACATGACCAAAATAGGTGAGACGAAGTCTGGCCATTCTTGCTTCCAAGGAGCATTCTGGCTGCACTTCCTCCAGGACAGATCTGTTAGTTCTTTTAGCAGTCCATGGTACTTTCATTCAGCCTATTAATGGTTTGGAACCACCTCACCTGATTGATGGACAGCTTGGCATGTGGGTAGAATGGAGTTTCATCCATGTTGTAGCCACTGGTGACTACCTGAAGTCTATATCCCTTATTTGTTACCAATTGAGAGCCAAGCTGTTTAACAGTGTTTCCCAAGGAGGTTTAGTGTCTCTTAGTCCATTCCTATATGGACAATAGAGAGGAAGGATGTATTTTATTATATTTATTCTCCGTGTGATAACACAGCAGTCAGTAGTATGATAAAAATGGTTTTAATTTTTTTTTTTTTTTAAATTAGGAAGACAGCATCTTCAACATTCATCTGTTCGAAACACTTAAGGATCTTGAAGGAGCACAAACCCCAGGAGATCCTGAGAGAATTTACAGAAAACCTACTCCCACAAAGAGAGCCACCTCATTCTGGTATCCATCTGCTCACTCTGTGGCTACAAAATGAACATTTGGTCCCTGCTTTCCTGACCTATTTCTTCCCAAGTTAAATTTCAGTGTTTCCTATGACTACTTTACAATAGTGATTGTAGTGGGCAGAATGCTTCACAGGATGAAATATGAAAAGAGGAAGATGAGTAATCTCTTAAAAGCATGGAATGGTTTCTAAGGAATGAATCAAGCTGGTGCTGAACATGGCCCTAAGGAGAGAGAGAGAAAGAGAGAGAGAGAGAGAGAAGACATCTGCATGGGGGAGGTGAGGGTCGGGAGAAGTAATATTAGAAAAGAAATAAAAAGCAATAAAAAGACCAACGAGAAGAAAATGACATGACAACCTTATTACTGGTGTTCAGGAACCATAGCCTCTCTGTCAGAAAAATACCAGATCACCCATTTGAGAACTTCATAAAACTAAATGATCAATAGATTATAGCTCTATCCCTCCTTCCACACAGCATAAAACAAATAATAATATCTCCAATAAATATAACAAATAGGGCAATCTTTCCCATTTTCTGCAGACCCCTGACAGCACATACTACAGGAACTTTTCATTTCCTCTTCAGAAAGATACTAAGCAGCTTGCCAGACTCCCAGTCAAGCACAGCCTCTCCAGCTGTCTTCCAAACATCCACATTTAAATATAGAATCTGGAAGTAGCTGGGAGACTTTGCACTCGTGGAGGCCTCCATTTCACAGAAATACCTGAGGGCAAACACTCTGTCAGCCAGCATTCTATTAACTAACACTCTGTAAGCAGTGACACCAGTATGCCCCTAGTATAACGATAAATAGTTTGTAGTGATGAATTGAAGTCAGGTTAAGAAATCGACATGAATTCTGCCTCTTCACAGCCATTCTTTACCTCTATCGGCCTTTATAATTATTTACAAAATCCTTTCACATTATCTCCACTGGTTCATTAATTAAAAAGGCCTGTGCATTACTCAACAGTCAATATTAGAATTTCTGTTGTTCATCTGTAGAAACTAAGATTCAGAAAGGGTAAGTGCCCTTCACAGGTCACTTCAGGGTCACCATATTGCCCAACTCTAGCAGGTACTACTTATGTTGTATTCTATGTGAATAGCACCCCTGGAGTTGGAAACTACAGCTATCCTGAAAAGTAGTGCTACTATGCTACCAGAGCTCCTGAAAAGTAGTGCAGTATAGTGCAAATTGGAAAGGCTTGGAAATCAGACACTGTGTTACCACTTACGCTGCACTACCTGTTAGATAACATTTTGATATCTCTGAATATTAGTTTCTTGTGAAATGGGATTGATGATAATAACAATTCTTACTTCCAAGATAAATTATCAGAAGGAAGATGGGGCCATCTACTTCCGTAAAGATTTACTGCCTTGGCCACACATGTGCATCTTTGGGCAGGCCTCCTTCATTCTGCCCAACGCCAACAAGATGGTCGGTGTTCAGGCATTTAGTGGAGGTTGGCCTTTCTACATCTCCTTTGGGCCTCATGCTGGAAAACTGGTAGCAACTGTAGATGTCATTGATCAGAACAAGGCTTTGGCTGATGGACTTTGCACGCAGTAAGGAGGCAGGCCATGCCTTTCAAATGCATGCAACTCACTGACTTCATCCTCGAGTTCCCACACAGTGCCCATCAAAAGTATGTCTGACAAGCCTGGCAGAAGGCAGATATCAATACAAAACGGGCAGCCACAAGATGGGCCAAGAAGACTGAAGCCAGAGAAAAGAAAGCCAAGATGACAGATTTTGATTGTTATAAAGTCATGAAGGCAAAGAAAATGAGGAACAGACTAATAAAGTATGAAGTTAAGAGACTTCAAAGGGCACCTCACCTTAAAGCTTCTCTCAAAAAAAGGACTGCTGCAAAGGGGGCTGCCGCAGCTGCTACAAAAGTTCCAGTGAAGAAGGTGACCACTGCAGGCAAGAAGGCCGCAGGCCAGAAGGAGAAGGCTGCAGGCCAGAAGGCTGGGCCTGCAAAAGCTCAGAAGTGTCAGAAAGCCCAGCCCAGAAAATATCTGTGCCAAAGGCAGCAGGCGAGAAGGTTGTTAATAAAAGGAATAAAGTTTCTTTTTGACATGCAAAAAAAAAAAAAAGACTTACCACCTCAGAAACCCAGTGGGGGTCGCTATGAGTCTGAATCTACTCTATAGCAGTGGGTTTGTTTTTTTTGTTTTTTTCCTTAGAAAAATTATATTAATACATTATAATCTATGAAAAATACTTCCTAGAGCAATTTCTTCTCTGTGTTTTCCTTACTCTTCTGTTAACATGTTGCCTTTGTAGTCCAGAAAAGATTAATATATTTTTTATTTTACCTCTTTGAAATCAGTAAATTGTGTAATGTAATGGTGACTCTTCTCTTAAATACTGTGAGATTAATGAATGATAGGATTTCTTTTCCATGCCATGCCAGATTAATATTCTTCTATATTCAAATTGTTCCAATCAAGGAACAAACGTTTTGTCTTCATTTTACCACGTAGAATGTACACAAAGTATGTATGTTATAACCAAAGGAGGTTTGTACACAGCATAAAATAGAAATGTAATAGAAGACATCTGACAATTCCCTTTCCATCCCCAACCCCAGGAATTTCTCTTAACTCTCCTTCTCCTGAATATTCACTTACATCCGTGAGTACAGTAGGTCTAGGTTTACTCTTTTAAGTGTACCCTTGTCATCTACCACTCCTCTTCCATGTCAAGAGGCTCCTCAATCCCAGTTTTCAACACTGACAGCTGACAATTACAAGATTCCCAGTTTTTTATTATGCAGAACAAATTAACTCTCTAGGATTTGACCAGTACCTTTCAGACCATGCTCAGGATCTCTTCATCATGGATTCTCATTTGAGCAGGGCACCACCTCTTCTGATCAGGGAAAAAAAAAAAAGAAAAAGTGCAGCTGTGCTGATTCTGACTCATGGTAGAATAGAACTGTGTCAGAGTAAGGTTGCTCCACTGGGTTTTCAATGGCTGATTTTTCAGAGGTATATCACCAAGCCTTTATTCCAAGGCATCTCTAAGTACACTCAAACTTCCAACCTCTTGGTTAGAGGCTGAGGGTCTTTACCATTTATACCACCCAGGGTTTTCCTCCTGACCAGAAGCTTTCGGGAATAAATGGAAGGATTTTCTATCTGTCAAAATGACAAAAGCCAAGCTCAACAAATTATAAGATTAATATATAAATATCAATTTTATTTCTATATATTAGCAATGAATATTAGAGAATTAAAGAAAATAATTTCATTTATAATAGTATCAAAAATAATTACTAGGCACAGAAACAGACTTAACAAAAGTGCATACTAAAACCTGAAAGCTAAAAATCAGTGTATGCTAAAAACTACAAAACATTGTTGAAATTAATTGAAGAAAATTTAAATGAATGGGAAAACATCCCATGTTTATGGACTGAAAGATTCAACATTCTTCAAATGTAAATATTCCCCAAAACTGATCTCTAGATTCAATGCAATCTCTATAAATATCTCAGTTGCCTGTTTTGTATACACTACCATGCTAATCCTAAAATTCACATAGAGATGTAAGTCACCCAGAATAGCCAAACTAAGCTTATGATGGAACAAATTGGAGGACTCCTATGTTCAATTTCAAAATTTACTACAAAGCTCCAGTAATCGAGACAGTGTGATACTAAATCTTTTTGTAGAAACATATTTTATCTTTCTAGAGTAAATACCTAAAATTGGAATTTTTTTTGTTTTATAAGAAAGTGACAAACATTTTTTTCCAGAGTGGCTGGACCATTTTGGAATCCTACTAACAATGTACAAGAGTTCTAATAGCATAGTGCCTAAGGCATTTGACTGCTAACCAGAAGGCTGACGGATCAAACCCACCAGCCACTCCTCAGAAGGAAGGTTGGGCAATCTACTTCCATAGTGATACTGCCTCAGAAACCCAAGGAGGGGTTGCTGTGAGTCGGATCTGATTCAACGGCAGTGAATTTTTTTTAACTAACAGCGTATGGGAGTTCCACCGCCTGACCAACGTTTGACCTTTTCAGTTTTTTTAGTCATCTTGAGGGGTTGTTATGAATTGAATTGTGCTCTCCCACACACCAAAAAAAAAAAAAAAAAGATTTATTGGAGCCCTAACCTCTAGTGCCTATGACTGACTTTGTTCAGAAATAAAGTCATAAAGTCTTTGAAGATGTTATCAATTAGGTTAGCCTGAGGTCATACTGGAGTAAGATGAGTCCTAATTTTATAAATAGTGTCGTTATGAAAGACCGAAGGCAAACCCAAAGGAAATATGATCACGTGATGACAGAGGTAGAGATTGAAATATGCTTCAAGACAAGGCACACCAGGGGCTGCCAGAAGCTGGAAGAGCCTTTGGAGAGAACATGGCCTTCCTGATACCCTGAATTCAAACTTCTAGCATCCAGACTTTAAGACAATACATATCTGTCATTTTAAGCCTCTTAGTTTGTGGTACTTTCTTTTGGTAGCCCTAGGAAAGTAATACATGGGACTATAGGGGTATTTAAGGAGCTGTGGTGGCACTATGATAAGGTTTTAGCCTGCTACCCAAAATGTCAGTGGTTTGAACCTACCAGTTGCCCCATGGAAGAAAGATGAAGCAGTCTGCTTCCTAAGAATTTACAGCTTTGAAACACTATGGTGGTCACTATGATTTTGAATCATTGATGGCAATGGATTTGGGTTTTATTTTTCAGAGTGATACTTAATTGCACTTTTACTTTCTTTGCATTACCCTGATAACTAGTGATACTGAATATTACATGTGCTTACTGGATATTCATAAAGCAATACATGCGTTGTGAAACATGTATTCATTTGTCCATATTTTATTGGGTTCTTATTTATTATTAAACAGAATTTCTTTAATTAGTGTGAATACATGTTTTGGTCACATACATTTTAGTAGACTTTGTTTTTCAAACAGTAGTTGTAGATACACAGAAATTTTGAGACAATAATACATATAAGGAGTTCTCAAATACCCTCTGTCATGCATTGAATTGTGTCCCCAAAAACTTTGTGTCAACTTGCACTTCACCAAAGAAGATACTCAGGTGGTCAACAAACATAAAGAAATGTTCACCATCATTAGCCATTAGAGAGATGCAAATCCAAACAACAATGAGATACCATCTTGTCCCAGCACTAGTAGCAAAATTCAACAAGACAGAAAATAACAAATGCTGGCGAAGATGTGGAAAGACTGGGATTCTCATACACTGCCAGTGGGACTGTCAAACGATACAACCACCATGGAAAGCAGTATGGTGATTCCTTAAAAAGTTGGAATTAGAAATACTATTTGACCCAGCTATTCTATCACTAAGTATATATCCTAAAGAAGTGAGAGCCAGGACAAGAACAGATACATACACACCCATGTTCATCACAGCACTATTTACAATAGCAAAAAGATGGAAACAACCAAGGTGCCCATCAACTGAAGAATGGATAACCAAACAATGGTACATACACACAATCAAATGCCATGCAACCTTAAAGAATAACATAGAATCTGCAAAACACTGCATAACGTGGATGAACTTGGAGGACATTATTGTAAGTGAAATAAGTCAATCACAGAAGAACAAATATTTTATTAGTCTGTTGTAAAAAGTCAAGGAAAGGTTTGTATATGGAAGGAAATTTTCTTTGTTGGTTACCAGGGGTGGGAGAGGAGGGGAAGGAACACTGCTAGAGAGGTTGAGACAAGTATTGATCTGGGTGAAGAGAAGGGCAATGTACCAAATGTGAGTCATCAACACGGTGATATTGAGGAAGAAAAAGACATAGAGAGGTTCATGGGAGGTACAAACAACAAAGATGAACCTTTTTTACGTACAGTACTGTGTTGTCAATGATGGCAAATATAGATAATGGGTGAATAGATGGGTGGACAGGCTGAAATATTAGGTATGTCTATGCAGGGGGGGAGCATGCTCATGACCATGTATATGGTTGGCAGACAATATTTCTACAAGTGTATTTGTATGCTCTGTAAGAATTCCCAGGTATAAATTAGAGCTGACAAGGGACAAGGTTGTAGTCATTTCTTCATCACAGCCAGCTACCCAGAGGGAGCCAGTAGTTGGGCCTGTGGGCTTGGGACCATGGTCGCAGGGGACCCCAAGTTCAATTGGCATAACATACTACTCAAAAACATTGTTCCAGATCCTACTTTGGCAAGTAGCAACTAGGATCTTAAAAGCTTGCAAGTGGGCATCTAGATGCAATGATGGGTCTCTCCTTATCCAGAGCAAAGAAGAATGAAGTAAACCAAAGACACATGGAAACAATTAGTCCAAGCAACTAGTACACCATGTGATCCTCAGCCCCTATGACTATGATACCAGAAGAACTAGATAGTGCCCAGCTACTACTGTCAACCACTCGGAGGGGGATCTATGTAAGAGATCCTGGATAGAGTGGGAGAACAATATGGAACAAAACTCAAAATCATTTTCAAAAAAAAGGAGACCAGGTTTGCTGGTCTGATAGAGCCTGATGGAACCACTGGGACTATGGCCCCTAGTTGCCCTTCAGGTCTGGAATTGAACCCACTCCTGTGGCTTCTAGCCAAATGAAAGATAGGCATATGAGCTGAACATTTAAATTAAGTATATACACTCTTTGGAGAGATCAATCATGGGAGAATAGAAGGGCTATGTATGCACAGGGAGACAGCTTGGGGGACAGGAGGGAAGGAAACAGGGAAGAGGGAACTATGGGGAGGAAGTGGAAGAGGAGCTGTTGCACTGTGGGAAATTGCAGTCAATGTCATGAGACAGTGTATGTTAGCTGCTGTATAGAAAATGAATTTGTTCTGTAAACTTTCACACAAATCACAATAACATTTTTTTTAAAAAATTGTGTCCACTTAGCTGAACCATGATTGTTAGTGGTTTGGCAATTACGTAATGATGTAATTATTCCTCATGATGTAATCTGATATGATCAGCCAATCATCTATGAGGGGAGGTGGATGGGATGCTACATCCTTACTCAGGTCATAGCCAAGTAAGGAGAGTTTCTTTGGGGCATAGCCTGACCTTTTATCTTACAAGAGATAAAAGGAGAGAGAAGGAAGGACATGATTGCTACCAAGAAAGAGGAACCAGGAGTGAAGTGTGTCCTTTGGACCTGGTATCCCTGCACAGAGAACTTCCTAGACCCAGGCAAAGAATGAAGCCAAGACATTTGGAGATCTCCAAGAGATGCCAGATCCACAGATGTTAGAAGGAGACAAGGACCTTTCACCCAGAGCCTTCAGAGAGAATGAGCTTTACTTAGAGCTGTTGTACTGGATTCATACTGCTAGCTTCCTAAACTGTGAGAAAATAAATTTCTGTTTGTTAAAGGCAAAAAGAAAAAAAAGGCAGTGTGGTACTAAGGTCAACAAATGAAAATCAGTTGGGTTTCTATACACCAGCAATGACAAGCCTGAAAGAGAAGTTGAGGAAACAATTCCATTAACAATAGTATCTAAGAGAATAAAATACCTAGCAATAAATTTAACCAGGGATGTAAGGAACTTATACAATGAAAATTATAAAACACTGCTGAAAGAGATAAAAGAGTTAAATAGACAGAAGAATGTCCCATGTTCATGGATCAGAAGACATAATATTGTTAAGATGTAAATACTATCCAAAGTTATCTATAGATTCAGTGCAATCCTGATCAAAATTCCAACAGCTTTCTTTACAGAAATGGAAAAGCAAATCCTCACCTTATATGGAATGGCAAGAGGTCCTGAATAGCTAAAGCAATCCTGAAAGAGAAGAACAAAGTAGGAGGACTCATACTTCCTGATTTTAAAACATATTATATAGCTCCATTAATCAAAAGAGCCAGGTTCTGGTATAACAATCAACACATACATAAAAGAAATAGAATTGAGAGTGCAGAAATAAACCTACACATATACGGTCAACAGATTTTTGACAAGGGTGCTAAGTCTATTTGATGGGGAAAGAAGAATCTCTGCAATAAATGGTTTTGGGAAAATTGATTTCCAATGCATAAAAATTAAACAGGAGCCATACCTCACACCATACACAAATGCCAAGTCAAACTATATTAAGGACTTGAATTTACAATCTAAAATGATAAAATTCTTAGAAGAAAATGCAGGGCAAAGCTGCTCGGCCTAGCTTTTAGCAATGAATAACCTTATATAATAACAAAAATACAAATTTTAATGAAAATTTCAAAATTTTGTTCATCAAAAGACTTTATCAAAAAAGTAAAAGGAAGATCTACCAACTAGGAAGATATCTTTGGAAACCATATATCCAATAAGAATTTATTAACCAAAAAACATATAGAATTTAGACATATTACCAATAAGAAGACAAATAACCCAATCACAGAATAAGCAAAGGACTTGAATAAACATTTCATCAAAGAGGACATTCAAGAGAGACAGGAATATGGCATCTTACCTTAGCCTACATGTTAGTTCCCTCTAGCATCTTAATGCCTGAAAAATTAGGTACAGCAGTTTGAAGGGGGGATTCTGGGGCTCTGAAAAGCTCATTAAGTCAAAGGAGGCCAGATTTGGTGGAGAAGGAGAATAAAGGAGGGATAGGCAGTGTAAACAGCCAGGAAGAATAAAAGTGAACAAACCTGCACTGCAGTGTGCTGGCCAGTGAGACGGAGCATCGGAGGGCTCCCTGGGCAGTGGAGCAGAAGCACCAGAGGACCAGTAGCCACTCCAGGGATCTACCTACAGTGCCCAATTCTATAACTTAGGGACTGGTGCTAAGTGGGAGGGTGGCATTTCTGAGAAGTAGAGTGGACACTCTTCTGACTCAAGTTGCTGCTGAATTCAGAGCAGAGAAGGAAGAACACCGCAAGTGGGCTGGCCCTGGGATGAACTCACAGCATGTGACAGGGGTCCAGCTCTTCCTGGAAGCTTTTTGGCACAGAGGGGCCAGGAATATGGGGTTTTTGTGGTGCTTTGAAGCTGGTGGAACCATTGGGGTCTTCGACAAATTTGAGCTGCAGGCCTGTGAATGACAGTATAATGTTATCATTAGCAGCCTCCCCAAAGCTCTGGAAATGGCTACTGGTGCCTTGAAGCATTTTTTCTCTTTTCTTCCTCTTTTCCCTGCCTCTTCCCTGCCTCATCCAATAGAAGAACCACACTAAGCCACCACAACACCTACTTGGTCCAATCCTAAACCCCCTTCATGACAAACAGAGACCTGCATCCACATTCCGCACAGTGATTCCATCATCACAAAGAAAACTGCAGAGCATCCCACCACACCTGAATTAATAACCAAAAAATAAAATACATCAGCTCCACCTTTGCAAAAAAAGTTAAATCACAAAATCAAGACAAAACAAATCAATAAATAAGTTAGTAGTTAAAGAAAACAACTTCAAAATGTCACAGAAACAACAGGCAACCTCAAATCAAACAAACAAACAACAACAAAAAAAAAACAGGATAAGACAATAGAAATTAAATCCCAAGCGAAAGTCTCATTAAACATAGAGGAAGAGGTAGCAACAGAATTATCTGAGAAGGAATTTAGAAGATATATTTATAGAACTCTACAAGAGCTTAAGGAAACCCCAAACAGAACCAAGGAGAAAGTTCCCTAGAAGAACTCAGAAAAACTATTCAAGAACAAAATAATAAGATTAATGCACAATCAGAACTTATACAAAACAGCAGTTAGAAATCCAGAAGATGAATACCAAAATTATAGATTTTTTTTTAATTATTTTTAAGCTGTAAATATTTTATATCTTGATTTTGGTGGTTGTTAAAGAGCTATATACATTTGTCAAAACTCATAAAACTAGACACCTAAATTGGGTGAATTTTACTTTATATTTCAGAAAAGTTGACTTTAAAATATAAGGCCTGGTGACTAAGGAAAAGCATGATAAATCTTTAGTTGCATAAAAAAAGGAAAAACAATCCCAATCAATAGAGGACATTATCAAGAAAATTGACAAAATTTAAAAATGCCCTGTTGGTTAGATAATACTATTGCACTAATATTAAAACTCCCAATATTATTATTTTTTTATTTTTATTTTTTTAATTGTGATTTGGGTGAAGATTTACAGAGCAAATTCACTTTCCATACAGCAGTTCAC
>NW_006921857.1:2547630-2551486 GCF_000298275.1 Orycteropus afer afer | reverse complement strand
CTGTCTTTTGTTTGGCTGGAAACCACAGGTGTGGGTTTAATTCCAGACCTGAAGGAAAGCTAGGTAGGGGCCATAGTCTCAGTGGTAAAAATTACAGAATTACATAATACAGTGGAAGCACAAAGGAAAAGTCTAGAACTAGCTGAAGAACACATTTCCCAAGTAGATGATAAATCCCTTGACACCAGCCAGTATGAAGAACAAGAGGTGAAAAAATTGTGGAAGACTTAATAACAGAAAATATCCCACATATCATGAAGGAAGAAAAGATATTTGTCCAAGAAGCTCAAAGAACCCCAAACAGGATAGATCCCAAGAGAAAATCACCAAGACATATCATTGTCAAACTCTCCAAAACCAAAGACAAAGAAAGAATCTTGCAAGCAGCCTGGGAAAAAAGAAATATTACTTATAATAGTCAAACAAGCTGAGTTCTGATTACTCAGCAAAAACCATGCAAGCAAGAAGGCAATGTGATGGCATATATAAAACAATGAAGGAAAGGAACTTCCAACCAAGAATCCTATACCAGCCAAACTGTCCTTCACATATGAAGGTGAAATCAAAACATTCTCAGATAAACAGAAGTTAAGGGATTTTGTGAAAACCAGAACAAACCTACAAAAAATGCTTAAGGAAGTCCTTCCAATAGAGAACCCACAACAGAGAACAACAAAATCAGGATAAGTGGCATCAACACTATAACCAAATCAGAAATACATGCTCAGAAGAAGACCATAAAACAGTGTACACCAAAAAACAAGGAAGTTAATCTGCACACAACAACAGCAACTAACCAAATAGAGGGAATAAAAGTTCTAGGTACAAAACTTCCAAATGAAAAGGAAAACAGGACAATGTCCTTACAGAACAGACTGTTCCAAAAATATAGAGACAAGAATTCACTCTAATGTAACCACAGAGAAAATTAACAATCCCCCTAAGCAAACCCAGAAAGAAGGAAAACATCTGAGTTTACTAAACACAAAACCAACAATAAAGAAGAAAAAGAGAGGAAACACTTGACAACAAAATGAACTCAGCACAGAAAAGTATACGGACCAAGGAAACTACAACAACACAACAACAACAAAATAGAATGACAGCAATCAATTCATATCTATCACTAACTACACTCAATGTAAATGGACTAAATACACCAGTCAAAGAGGAGCAGCAGAGTGGATAAGAAAAGAAGACCCATTGATATGCTGCCTACAAGAGACCCACCTTAGAAACAAAGATAAAAAGAAATTAAAAGTTAAGGGGTGGAAAAAAATATACCAAGCCAATGGTAACCAAAAAAAAAAAAAAAAGCAGAGTGGCAATATTAATTTCTTATAAGATAAACTTTAAAGTGAAAAACAGCATAAGAGAAAAAGAAGATCACTATATGATGCTGAAAGGATCACTTGACCAGGAAGACACTATGATAATAAATATCTATGCACCCAATGAAAGTGTTCCAAAATATTGCAGTGAATTGCTTGATGTGGCCCTTCTAGGCATTGTCCTCTATTTTGTGATATATTGTAAATCTTATATATCCATGCCTCTTTGGGGTAGTGTGGTAGTTAAAGTTAGGTGTCAAATTGGCTGGGTAGCTGGTAGTAGTTGTTCCCTATAATGACTGGCAATCAGCTCTATCATGGGATTTGCTGCAAGCAACTGAGTAGCTGCTGATTGTTAAAGCCATCCACTTGGGTTCTTTCTGTTGAATCAACACAGGTGAAATGTATCTTGAGTTGTGCCTTGCTGGAGGCTATAACTCAAATCACCACCCTTAGCTTCCTTGAGGGCATACCTATGAATCTCCTGGGAAGGTTCACCCTCCTCTTGCTGTTGTCTCTGTTTTGGCTCATCAACATCTCACCCCCGGGTTTGGGACTGCAGCCATCATCTGACCTGCTGATCAAGGTTCGTCAAACCCCGGAAATTGGGAGGATTCTCCAGACCTACTCATAGACCTGGGACTTGCCAGCCTGCCAGCCTCTACTACTACATGAGATGATCCCTTGGGTGTCTGCGAGTTCTGTGAGGTGTTACAGTGAAAAACAGAACTATAGAACAGGGGAGATTACTGAGAGGAAAAGTTAATGTCTGAAATGATGGAGTGTCACAGTAGTTTGGACATTTGGGACATCTTTAACCTCTGCCTCATGGGGACCAGCCTTGTGCTTATCTTTCTAAGACAAATTGTTCAAGCATATGTAAAGGAAATATTAATTGAATTGACAGGGACAATAGACAACCCTACAATAGTAGTAGGAGATTTTTAACACACCACTTTCAAAGAGGGACAGATCAACTAGAAAAAACTCAACAAAGATACAGAAGAACTCAACAACACAATAACCAACTTGACCTCATAGACATATACAGAGCACTCCACCCCCCAAAAAAAGCAAAATTCACATTCTTTTCCAGTGCACATGGATCAATCTCCAGAATTGATCATATGTTAGGACATAAAACAAGCCTCAATAAATTCAAAAACATAGAAATACTACAAAGCATCTTCTTGTACCACAATGCTATAAAATTAGAAATTAATAATAAGAAAATCAAGTAAACAATATCAAATATGTGAAGTTGAATAACACACTGCTAAAAAAAACAAGCTGAGTAATATTCACTCATTGGTATTGTGTCAGTTCCAACTCATAGTGACCTCTCCTTGGGTTTCAGAGGCAGTATCTCTGTGGAAGTAGATTGCCCAGTCTTGCTTCTGAGGAGTGGCTGGTGGGTTTGAATCACCAGCCTTCTGGTTAGCAGTCAAATGTGTTAGGCACTATGCTACCAGAGAAATAAAAAATGAAATAAAAAATTCCTAGTAACAGAAGATAATGAAGATACATCTTACCAAAACCTATGGGACACAGTACTCAGAGGCTGATTTATGGCAATTAATGCATACATCAAAAAAGAGGAAAGAAACAAAATCAACACTCTCACTCAACAACTCCAACAATTAGAAAAAGAACAAAAGAATCCTACAGTATCCAGAAGTAAGGAAGTACTGAAGATCAGAGCAGAAATAAATGAAACAGAAAACAAAAAAAAAACAATAGAGAAAATCAACAAAACAAGAAGCTGGTTCTTCAAAAAGATTAAAAAATTGACAAACCACTGGCAAATCTAACAAAAGAAAAGAAAAATAAGATGCAAGTTACATGAATAATAAATGAAAAGTTTGATATCACAACAGAACCAACTGAAATAAAAAAAGATACTGAGAGAATATTATGAAGAACTGTACTCCAACATATTTGAGAACCTAGAAGAAATGGACAAGTTTCTAGAATCACAAGACCTACTGTGATAGTTGGAGCAGTGTGTCAACTTAGCTGGACCACAATTCTGTGTGGTTTAAGCAATTGTGATGTGCGTTGTTCCAATGATGGGATCAGATGTATATGTTTTGAGCAGCCAATCTGTTGAAAGGGATTTTCCCTTGGGGTGTGGCCTGCTTCTAGTATATTTATGGACATGCTAGGAAAAGAGACACTCTTCTATGGATCGGGATTCTGTTGTGCTGCCTACAACTGTCCATGAGTTGGCAATCCACCATTCAGCCTGGAGACCTTAGATTCGTCATTCATGGGAGTCAAAAGCCAGTATACTGCCTGCCAACCTTGAGTTCATCAGCCCCTGCAGGAGCATGGGTTGGGAAAAGCCTCCAGCTTGACGTTTGATCCAAGAACCTGGGACTTGCAAGCTCCTGTAAGTGTGTGAACTATTTTTCTAAGATAAATTTGTCTTTCTCTCTCTCTCTCTATAAGCTTTACTGGTTTTGCTTCTCTAGAGAAACCAGTCTAACACACCTACTTAAACTATTCCAATCAGAGATAGAAGA
>NW_006921857.1:2544808-2547244 GCF_000298275.1 Orycteropus afer afer | reverse complement strand
TTGAACCGCCAGCCGTCTGGTTAGCAGGCAAGTGCCTTAGCCACTATGCTAGGTAGACTGAATATTGTGAAAATATCAATACTACCCAAAGCAGTCTACACATTTATTGCAATCATGATCCAGATACCCACAAAATTTTTTAAGGACATGGAAACACCAATTACTAACTTCATATGGAAAGGAAAGAGATATCAGATAATCAGAGCACTACTGAAGAAGAACAAAGTGGGAGGTCTCACATTTCCAGATCTCAAACCTACTATACAGCCACAGTAGTCAAAACAGCATGGTATTGGTACAATGATAGACAGATAGACCAATGGAACAGAATCAAAAACCCAGAAATTAACCCATCCTTCTTTAGACACCTGATCTTTGACAAAGGTCCAAAATCCATTAAATGGCCAAGAGACAGCCTCTTTAACAAATGCTGCTGACAAAATTGGATATCCACTTGCAGAAAAATGAAACAAGACCCATACCTCACCCCATAAACAAAAACAAACTCAAGTTGGATCAAAGACTTAAATGTAAAACCCAAAACTATAAAATTTATCAAAGATAAAATAGGGGCAAATCTAGGGGCTCTAATTTACAGCATAAATAAACTATCAAAAATAACCCAGAATGCACAGGAGGTAGAAGAGAAGCTAGATGACTGGGACCTTTTTAAAAATTAAATTCCTTTGTGCATAGAAAGACTTTGTTAAAAGGGCAAAAAGAGAACCTACAGATTGGGAGAAAATATTTGCCTATGACATATCTGACAAAGGACTTATTTTCAAAATCTATAGAAAATTCAACACCTCAACACCAAATAGATAAACAACCCAATTCAAAAATGGGCAAGGGACATGAACAGACACTTCACTAAAGATGATATGCTAGTGGCCAACAAACACATGAGGAATTGCTCACAATCTTTAGTCATTGTTGTTGTTGTTGTTGTTGCTATGTGCCGTCGAGTCAGCCCCGACTCATAGCGACCCCTCCTTGGGTTTCCGAGGAAGGAAGGTTGGGCAATCCTACTTCTGTAGTGATACTGCCTCGGAAACCCAAGGAGGGGTCGCTATGAGTCGGGGCTGACTCAACGGCACATAACAACAACAACAACAATGACTAAAGATTGTGAGCAATTCCTCATGCAAATCAAAACAACAATGAAATATCATCTCACCCCAGCAATAACAGCAAAGTTCAACAGGACAGAAAATAACAAATGCTGTTCAGGTTGTGGAGAGATTGGAACTCTCATACACTGCTAGTGGGATTGCAAAATGGTAAAACCATTGTGGCAAATCTCTACTACCCTATGCTCTGCAGGTCTGGAGATCTTAGTTTCAAAGGGAGGAACACTCCCACCTGGAGACACAATACTGATTGCATTAAACTGGAAATGAAGAATGTCATCCAGCCATTTTGGCTTCCTCATGCCTCTGGATCAACAGACAAAGAAGGGCATTACTGTACTATCTAGTGTGATAGATCCTGATTACCAAGGGGAAATGGATGAACATTACATAATGGAGGTAAAGAAGAATATGTCTGGAATACAGGAGATTCTTTAGGATGTCTCTAGTATTACCATGTCCTGTGATCAAGGTCAGTAGAAAATTACAGCATCCCAATTTTGATATGACTACTAGTGGCCCAGACCTTTCAGGAATGAAGGTTTGGGTCAACCCACCAGGCAAAGAACCATGACCAGCTAAGGTGCTTGCTGAGGGGAAGGGAAATACAGAATGGGTAGTGGAAGAAGGCAGTTCTGAATATCAACTACGACCACATGACCAGTTGCAGAAATGAGGATTGTGATTGTTATATTCCTTCATTGTATATGTACATCAAATATTTTTGTTTCCTTCTGTTACGAACTGTGAAATGTAAATAAGGTTAATGTGTTATGGCTGTATGCATGTTAGTATATCATGTTAGGTACAAAAATGACTTTATAATTGTCCTTATTTAGAGATTATATACGGTTAAGAATATGTGTACAACTGCCAAGTTGATAAGGGGTGGACTGTGATGGTTGGAGTTGTGGGTTGTTCCCATGATAGGATCATATGTATATGTTTTGAGCAGCCAGTCTGATGAAGGGCAGTTTCCCTAGGCATGTGGCCTGCTTCCAGTATATTTGTGGACATCCTGGGAAAAGGGACTCTCTTCTCTTCTGTGGACTGGGATTCTGTTGTGCTGTCTACAACTGTCCGTGAGCAAACAATCCACCATTCAGCCTGGAGATCTTGGATTCATCATTCGTTGGAGTCAACAGCCAGTATATTGCCTGCCAACCTTGAGCTCATCAGTGCCTGAAGCTGGATGAGTTGGAAAAGGTCTCTGTTTGACGTTTAATCCAAGAACTTGGGACTTGCCAGCTTCTATAAGTGTGTGAGACATTTTCCTAAATCTCTCTCTCTCTCTCTCTCTCTCTCT
>NW_006921857.1:2517435-2544335 GCF_000298275.1 Orycteropus afer afer | reverse complement strand
TTTGAACCACCAGCCATCTGGTTAGCAGGCAAGTGTCTTAGCCACAATGCTACCAGAGCTCCCATGTCTTTGCATAGTGCCTGGTATCTTAAAAGCTTCCAAGCGACCATCCAAGCCACAAAAATTGGTTTCTATTTGCTTGGAGCAACAGAGGAAGAAGGAGAGTAGGAAACAGAAGGAAATGGAATGTGTAGGTAAATTACCTCCATGAACTATGGCCTCCATTGCCATGAGACCAGAAGAACCGGATGATGTTCAACTACCAATACGAAACATTTTGATCAGAGGTTCTTATATAGAATCTTATATAGATTCTTTATAAGAATCTTTGATCAAAAGGGGGGAAATGCAGAACAGAATTTTGAATTTTCATGGACTCCAGACTTTCTGGAGCCATGGGGGCTGAATGAACCCTGAAAATATTTCCCTGAGATAATCTTCAAACCTTAAACCAAAAATATCCTCTGAAGTCTGCTTAAAACCAAACAAGTTTAACTTAACTGGTAAAGATCAATATACTTATTTAATCTCTCTCTATATGGGATCAAATAGACAAAAGCAACTTAAAATACTAGATAAGAAGTTTAGGGGTAATGATTTTTGTTCATGGAACAACTTATAAAAAGAATGTGAGAACGGTTGTACAACTCAAAGAATGTAATCAATGCCACTGAACTGTACATATAGAAACCGTTGAATTGGCCTATGTGTTGCTGTGTATATTCACAACAACCACAACAACAACTATGGAAAAAAAAAAAAAAAAGACAGGGTGATATTGGTGAAAGGATAATTACACAGATGAATAGAATAAAGCTTAGAATCCAGAACTAAACCTTTACATTTATGGTGAATTAATTTTTGACAAGGGCACTGACACAATTCAATAGTGGAAAAACAATCTTTTCAACAAATAGTGCTGTGACAATTGGATAGCCACATAAAAAAAGATTGAAGTTGTATCCTTCTCTCTTACAATATATCACCCACCCAACCAACCCCCCCAAAAAATCTCAAGATCAATCATAGCATTAAATATAAAAGCTAATGTTATAAAATTATTTAAAAAAACCCTTAAGAGTAATATTTGTAACCTTGGATTTTATGATGATTTCTTAGATATGATGCTAAATACACAAGTAGCAAAAGAAAAAAGTAAGCAATTTGACTTTATCAAAATTTTAAAATTTTACTTAAAAGGACATCATTACGAAAGTGAAATAAATCTTATGCTTGAGCCCACTATTGGAGCTACTTTTTTTCACTGACCTTCTACCAAGCATGACATCCTTCTCCAGGGAGTGGTCACTCCTGATAATGTGACCAAAGTGCAAGAGATAAAGTCTCACCATCCTCACATCCCAGGAGAATTCCTGCTGTATTTTTTCCAAGAGAGTTTTGCTCATTCTTCTGGCAGTCCATGGTAGACTCAATATTCTTCACTAACACAATAATTCAAATGCATTAATTCTTCTGTCTTCCAGAGTCATGGCTTGGGTTAGGTGCACCTTCGTCTTCAACCTGACATCTTTTCCCTTTTAATACTTTAAATGGGTCTTTTCCAGGAGATTTTTCCTATGAAATATGTCATTTGATTTCTTGACTGCTGTTTCCATGAGTGTTGATTATGGATCTAAATAAAATTAAAACTTTGACAACTTCAATTTTTTCTCCATTTATCATGATATTGCTAGTATTGGTCCAGTTGTGAGGATTTTTGTTTTCTTTATGCTGCAATGTAAGCCATACTGAAGGATGAAATCTTCATCAGTAAGTATTTGAAGTCCTTTTCACTTTCAGCAAGCAAGGTTGTGTCATCTGTATATCACAAGTTGTTAATGAGTCTTCCTCCAATCCTGATGCCACATTCTTCATACAGTCCAGCATCTCAGTTTATTTGTTCAGCATACAGATTGAATAAGTATGGTGAAAAGTATACAACAGTGGCACATACCTTTCCTGTTTTTCAACTATGCAGTATCCCCCTGTTCTGTATGAATGACTGCCTCTTGGTGTATGTACAAGTTACTCTTGAGCACGATTAAGTGTTCTGGAATTCACATTCTTCACAATGGTATCCATAGTCTGTTACGACCTTGCTAAAGGGGTAGGGAACTGGCATCTTCTGACCTCCTCTAACTATACAAGAGGAAGACAGAATCATTATCAGCTACCCAACAAGGCCTGTTCTTATGAGGCCAGACATGCTGCTACCCTCCAGCCCTCTTACTAACCTTGTCACCAACTGTTCCTCCCACGGCACCCACCAAGCTCTGCTGGGTTCAATAATTAACTGCAGTGGCCACATAGAACTCACAGATTATGGGGTTTATTTGGGGAGCAGTAGGCTACAATTCAAGTTCAGAAACATGCTCAGTCTCTCTCAACAGCTAGCCAACTCTCTCAGCAGCCAGCTGTCTCTCTCTAGCACATCTCTCTCTCAGCAGTGCATGTCTCTTGTGTCTCTTAGCAGCATATTTCCCTCACATTTCTCTCTCAGCAGCACGTCTCTTTCAGCAGCAGGTCCCTCTCAGCCAGCAGTCAGAGAGACTCCTTCTGCTTGTAGGAGGGCAGCTTTTGAGCCTGGAAGAGTGGCCAAAACCAACCAATCCCAACATCAGAATTTTACACAACTGAGAGAGAACAAACTTTCCAGAAGATTGCTTCATACTGCTCTAACAAATACCGGATAACTTTAACAATCAGCTACTCTGTTGCTCACAGCAAAGTGGGAGTTTCAAAGATTATGGCTAGAAAAGTATACCATGTAATTTGCTACACCACAAGATCTACACAGTCAAATAACTTTGCATAGTCAATAAAACACAGGTAAACATTTTTCTGGTATTCTCCATTTTCAGCCAAGAGCCATGTGATATCAGCAATGATATCTCTTGTTACACATCCTCTTCTGAATCAATCTTCAGTTTCTGGTAGTTCCCTGTCTACATACTGTTGCAACTGTTTTTGAATTACTTTCAGCAAAATTTTACTTGCATATTATATTAATGATATTCATGATAATGAACAATAAGATACGTTTTTATGTCAACATGATAATATGTTCCACACTGTGTTGGTGACTTTTCTTCAGTATGGGTACAAATCTCTTCCAGTCAGTGGGCAAAGTAACTGAATTAAAGGGGGCAAGGAAAGAAAGATGTAGACCCTCAATGAAATGGATTAACACAGTGGCTACAGACATAGGCTCAAACATAGCAGCTATTACGAGTATGGCGCAGGACCAGGCAGTGTCTTGTTCGGTTGTACATAAGGTCACTATGAGTCAAAACTGACTTAACAGCACTTAACAGGAATAACTCAGTTAAAAATAGGCAAAGGAGTTGAGTGTATATGCCTAAATACACACACACACACACACACACACAAATGGTAAATAAGAATATGCAAAGATGCTCAAAATCAAAATCACAATGAGATACCACTTCATATTGACTAAGATGACTGAAATAATAATAATAAAAAGCAATAACAAGTGTTGGCAAAGATATGGAGAAATTGAAACGCCATACATAACCCATACATACAGCATGTCCCATGCATGTGATGGGAATACAAATTGGAACAGTCTCCACAAAAACAGTTTTGCAGTGCTTCACAAAATAATTACTATGTTGTTGTACACTATTGAAGAGATTCCCACTCATGGTGACACTATGTTGTTGCTGTTGTTGTTATGTGCCGTCGAGTAGAACCTGACTCATAGTGACCCCCTTTGGGTTTCCAAGGCATTATCACCACGAAGGTAGATTGCCCAGCCTTCCTTCCGAGGAGTGGCTGGTGGGTTTGAACTGCCAGCCTTGTGGTTAGCAGTCAAGTGCCTTAGGCACTATGCTACCAGAGCTCCTATAGTGACCTTATAGGACAGAGTAGAACTGCTGATAGGCCATACTCTTTATGGAATCAGATTTCCACATCATTCTCCTGGGGATGAGCTCAGGCCACTGAACTTTTGTTTGCTATATGATCCAGCAATTCTACTTTTCAAAGATAAAGCAATTTCACTCAAGAGAATTGAAAACATATGTCCACACAAAAAAAGAAATGTTCATAATAGCATTATTCATAATAACCAAAAAGTGGAAACACCACTAATATCCATCAACTGATGAATGCATATACAAAATGTAATACAACCATACAACATACTTGACAACAAAACAAAATGAAGTACTGATTCATACTTCAACATGGATGAACATTGAAAACATATGCTAAGAAAGAAGCCATACACAAAAAGCTACATTTTCTATGATTCCATTTATATGAAATATCCAGAATCTTTAGAGACAGAAAGTAAATTAGTGGTTTCCAGGGACTCATGGGAGGTGGGAGAGGAGTGGAGAGTGGCTGCTAATGAGTACATAATAGGCGCAGGGTTTCTTCTGGGAGTGACAAAATATTCTGGAATTAGATGTGGTGATGGTGGCACAATTTTGTCACTATACTAAGAACAACTGAATTTCACATTAAAAGGATGGTTTGAATGGTATGAGAATCATTATCTCAATAAAGCTATTATTCTTTTTTTTAAAAAAAATGATAGTTGGGTATATAGATAGGGCCAGGTATGCTAGATATCTTGAAATGTTATGACAGTCCTGTTTGATATACTTTTTTTTTTTTTTTTAAAGAAATTCCTTTCGCATTTATTTTTTGGCCACCTACTTCTAAACTAAATCCTACTTTGTTTTCTTCTTGTTATCATGGTTGTAAAAAAAAAAAAAATCAGTGTGCTATGACAGAGAACCAAAACCAAAGCAAACTCACTGCCATTGAGTCAGTTCCAACTCATATCAACTCCTGTTGGGTTTCCGAGGCTGTACATCTTTACAGAAGTAGATTGTCCTATCTTCCTTCTGTGGAATGGCTGATGGGTTTGAACTGCCAACCTTCTAGTTAGCAGTCAAATGCCTTAGGCACTACACCACCAGAGCTCCATCATGATAGTATTCTGGTTACCTGGTACCACTCTGACAAGAATATACCACAAATGGGATGGCTGAACAAACAGGAGTTTATTTTTACGATTTGGAAGCTTTAAGTCCAAGTTCAAAGTGCCAGGCTCTAAGAGCTAGGTGAAAGCCCCTCAGCCTTGGAGTTCAGCTCTGCCTCCTGCTCCTGGCCCACTTCACTCAGACAGCTGCTGGCTGCTAAGACTGACAAGCCCAAGGTTGACAAGTAAAAAGGCACAGTCCTGATGTTACCAAACTACATGGCAGGTCATTAATTTAAGTCCATTGAAAGTCCCAAGGTCAGCAAAGTATGGCAGGCTGCTGAACAATGACACAGCTACATACAGGGTTCAAGCATGCCATAAGCTAGAGACCATTCCCAAAGCTGTTTCTTATATACAGGAAGCAGACCACATACCCAAAGCTGCTTACAGTAGATTCCACCATGGGGTTGATTACTAGTCTCATCATGAGAAATACCATGTCCAGCTGCCCAGCCACTCAACCAGGCCCAGCCAAGTTGACCTACAAATTTAACTACCACAGATAGAAAAGGCACCAATGAAGAAATCAGAAGATTTGGATACTAGTGTGAACTCTACTTCCAAAAGCTTGGGCAAGTCATTTCATTTTCTAGGCTCCATTCATCATTTAACTGATGGCGGGTGTGCTTTATAAAGCTCTAAGTTCTCTTCCATCTCCACCAATTTTAGCCTGCAAAATCACATGGGTACTGAAAGATCCAGCTGTTTTCAGAGCACTGTGGAAGTTCCAACTGACTTTTTTAAATCCACAGAGACCAGATAACCAGTTGGCAAGTGTTTATAGAAATAATATTGGCATTGGCTTACCTGAATTATAATTCTCCTCTTAACCTGAAAATGAAGTATAATGGTCCCTAAAAATCTATTTGGCCAAAATACAAAAGCAGATGTTTATATGGTTTAAGGATAGCCAGAATTAAAAACAAAATGAAAGGTAGGGGAGTTCATTTTTATTTTTGGCACACTAAGCTTCCTGATTTTCAGCAGGCTTTGTATGTTTTAATGGTGGAAATTTAAGCACTGAGGGAAGTGAGTGAATGTAGCATTTGAGGAAATAAGAACCAACACACAACACCTGGTACAAGAACATGTATGTAGCCATTTACTTTGCATGAGTAAAACATGCCCCAATATCCTTATAGAAGCAGAAGACAACAGTTTTTTCATTATCAATCACAAACACTAAATTCCCATTTTTTAACATAGTCAATTCTATATTATTCTGTGACTAAGTATCCAGATGTATTTTATTCAGAGCTTTTCATTTTCTCTGTATCTGGCAATATGAGTTTTTGCCATTTCACAGCTCATTTGCACCTCCACCAGTTTCGCTACACTCGTTATGTTACTATCATTAGCATAAGATTTGGTGAGAGAGGCAGTTGATCCAAATGGGATTTTTAGATTATCCACACTCTCCCTTTCTGCCATGACCATGGATAATCAAGAATTGACTGTGCAAAGAGCAAAGAATGCAATTAAGCATTAGGTGAGGAAAGCTTCACATGTGAAATTACTAAGAATGCCTTAACAGGAGTAGCAAGTAGCAAGGAACAACTATAAAATAAGATGTACTTTGCTCATTAATGTTACTTGATGCATTCTAAAATGTCTTTAAAAATGATTAAGAAAAATTAATTTATAATAGTACAGTAAGTCCCCAAGTTAAGAACATCTAACTTAACAGACAATATGTGCTTAAGAATGGACTGCACTAAAGCCTATTGTATTAAAAACTTGAGTTAAATACAATGACTATCAAAGCAAACCTAATTCACTGCCACGGAGTTGGTTCTGATTCATAGAGACCCCTCCTTGGATTTCCAAGACAGTATCTCTGCAGAAGTAGATTGCCCAGTCTTCCTTCCGAGGAGTCATTAGTAATAGTGAACTCCTGCACTACTCTATGATGCCCATGAAAACATTGTCCAGTTTCAGCTGTTCATTGGCTTAAGGAAGAAGTCTGCCTTTTTAAGTAGGATCATGTTGCCATTAATAATGTGTTGAGTGTGTAACTATGTATTTGACTTAAGTTTCCTCTTATTTATCCTTGTTTCCATGCTCTAAAACAAAGATCTGATGCAAGTGCTAGTGACACATCAAAGAAGAGGAAAATGATCACGAGTGAAAATAATAAAGCAATCAGAAAGAGGTGAAACACCATTGGTCACTGGAAATCATTAGGCTATAGTTAGTCAACAACTGGGACAATTTTAGTATGAAGTGAGAATACTGAAGCATGTGAAAAGCTCTGCCCCAATGAAAGCTGATGACATCACTGAAGCCAGACAAGCTGTGCTTGATGTTGGTAATAAACTGCATTCAGACATCAGTGAAAATACTATTGTAGAATTACTTCATTTCCATGCCAAAGAACTAGCCAATGAAAATCTTATGGAAGTAGAGCATCAGATGATAGCATTTGAAGAAGACCAGGACCTAAGCACTCCAGAACCTAAAAGATTTTTGACGAAAGAGTTAGCTGAAGCCTTTTGTCTCATTGAAGAAGGAATGGCAGTTAGAGAAGCAAGATCCTAATAACAGAGATATTCACTAAAGTTTGGGAGCTCTGGTGGCATAGTGTCTAAGGCATTTGACTACTAATCTGGAGATTGGCAGTTCAAACCCACCAGCCACTCCTCAAAAGAAAGACTGGGCCATCTACTTCTGCAGAGAGACTGCCTCAGAAACTCAAGGAGGGGTCACTATGAGTCACTAAAGTTTACAATACAGTTAATGAGGGTCTCAACTGCTACAAGGTCATTTGTGACAAGAAAAAGAAATTCTCTGTACAAACTTCCCTTGATGCCTGCTTCAAGAAATTGACTCCAGTTGTATTTTTACACAAAAAACATTCCTCTTCTACATTTGTGTGCCAACTATTCTTCCCCCCCGCCCAGGAAGTATTTTCATAAGTTCCACTATGCCAGTTATTTTGTACATGTTGCTATATGGTGGAAGACTGAAAGATTTTCCATATAGAAACAATACAAGAATGCCTTCTTTCCCTACTTCTATTCAGCACAGTACTGGGAGTTCTGCCTCTCTCTAGCAGCAGAATCATACTCCAACTCTCCATTCAGCACCAGATCTGTCCTCTCCAATACCAGACCCATCAATTTCAACAGTAGTCATTTCACCATCATCATCTCCTGCATCATCCAATTATGAGTCAAAATTGACTTAACAGCAATGAGTTTACTTTAAAAAAAAATCATATTGTTACATCATGAATGCCACTTCCTGTATCCAAGACATGGATGGAATGAGATAATTGTTAATCTTTAATCATGATATTTTTTCTTTTTTTTGAACTGTTTTAAGAAATGTTCCATGTTTTTTACAGTACTGTATACCTCCACACAAACACATGTACAGATTTAATCTCTTCACTATAGTACTGTATGTAATTAGTTTTATTATTATTTTATTACCATGTACTGTATTGTTACCTTTAAGATGCTTTAGTGTATTTGAAAGTGTTCATTAAGTGTTTTATATGTAAATAAAGGCAAAATATATACTACATATTAAGACAAACATTTGATTGACACTAAATAAGAACTGTATGTCCTTGTCCCAACTTACCTACAAATTTGACTTAAAGATAGACATAGGAACAGATCTTGTTCATAACCCAGGGACTGCCAGTAATTCATCAGCCCATTTCACAGTGGGAAAAATGCATTTGTTGAGTTTCAGTACCCAGAGGATGTATGGTGATTTAGTGGAGCTGTCATGAATCATTCCATTCAATAGGTGTGTAATTAAAGCCAACCAATTTCCAGGTAAGGGAGCTCTGGTGCCATAGTGCCTAAGGCATTTGACTGCTAACCAGAAGATTGGCAGTTCAAACCTAACCAGCCACTCCTCAGATGGAAGACTGGGCAATCTACTTCCCAGGTACAAGGAGCCCAGATGGCACAGCGGAAAAACACTCAGCTGCTAACTGAAAGTCAATGGTTCAAGCCCAGTAGCTGCTTTTTGAGAGAAAGATTTGAACAGTCTGCTTCTGTAAAGATTACAGCAATTGGAATACAGAATTCCTATTGGGAAATCTGTAGGGCAGTTACATTCTGTCTTATAGGTTCGCTATGATTCAGGAGCAATTCGACAGCAATAGGATTGGTGTGGAAATTCCAAGTATAGTGCCAGCTAGACACTGAGGATAAGGTACAGTGCATTTATCCAATTCTATCAAGTCAGACAAAATTTTTTGAAAGAAGTGATACTTGAATTATATAGTACATAATTATTAGGAGATAGACAGTTTAAGAAAAAGGAAAGGTAATTTTACAAAAACGAGAACATGAAGAAACATGGACAATTTGAAGAACTTGATGTTTGGGGACAACTATAAACCAAAAGCCCTGGTAGCATAGTGCCTAAAGCATTTGACTGCTAACCAGAAGGCTTTTGGTTCAAATCCACCAGCTACTCTTTGGAAGGAAGCTATGAGTTGGGTTCGACTTGACAGTAGTGAGTATGAGTAGTAGTATAAACCAAAAATGAAATCCACTGCCATCAAGGCTATTCTAACTGATAACAACCCACATTGGGTTTCTGAGGCAGTAAATCTTTATGGAAGTAGATTGCCCAGTCTTGCTTCTGCAGAGTGGGTGGTGCGTTTGAACCACCAACCTTCTGGTTAGCAGTCAAATGCCTTAGGCACTATGCTACCAGAGCTCCTTGGTGGACAACTATAAGCTGTTCATATTCCTAATTCTAAATTGTGAATTGTGTAGTATCAGGTAATGAGAAAGGAGATAAAAGATAGATAATGGAATAACCTTGATGATCTTTGTTAAGAAGCTTGAATTTTATCCAGTAAATGATGAGAAGCCATTGAAGAATGTTAAGTATGAGTGGTCTGGTTTGAATTGGTTTTAAAAATAGACCATTCCAGACAGGTAGGGTAGATTTGAGTAGTTGGGAAGAGAATCTGTGTACAAGAAAATCTGTTAAAATTCTCAAGAAAGCTAAGATATTCCTGTCTAAGAAAGTTACCAAATGAAGAAACTTTGGATGGGGAAAAAGGTAAGGACTTGAGAAACATGTAGAAGATACACTGGCAGGACTATTGAATAATTTAATGTAGTAGCAGAGGCACAGGAAAGGTAAGGTTATAATTATCTCTAAAATATTTCTGTGTTTCCAAGTAGCAACTGGAGAAGAGCAGGAGGAAAATGTGGATGATGAGTTCAGCACTGGCTTGTTGACATTGGATTTGCAGATTCAAATGTGAAGCTGAAGTAAAATTTGAGATGATGATAAACAGGTGGGGGTCATCAACACGGTTAGTAGTTCAATTATAAGAGTAAATGAAATACCCAAGGAGATAGTGTAAAACACTGGTTCGCAATCCCAACCACACATAAGAATCAATTGAAGACACTACTTATTCTTAGGTGTCACCTCAGTTCACTTAAATCAAAATCTATGGGGATACAACCAGGGTCTGGAATTACTGTTCAAAGTGGAAATACAGTGGATTCAAGACTGCAAGACAATAAAGAAAACCAAAAAGAAATGGTCAGAAATTAGTGAAAAGAATCAGAAAAAACAAATTATTTCACTGCTTGTATACTTCCAATTGTATTTATTAGACCAGGATGAATATGATATAGCCATTGTTGGAAAAGTAAACACCCCAATAGACCACCATGCCAGAAACACCAGAATACTTCTTCAGAATCTCACCTCAAGAGTTTAAGTTCTATATTACCAATATAGCATCTAAAAGGTAGTCATACTCCATTATAAGTTATGTAGTCCTACAAGTTTTATTTACTTCAAAACATGGTGACACACATGATATTTCAATTAATCAGGTATGTTCAATAATTGTAAGAACTCCAAGGTAAAATTTAAGCCTTAGGAGAACAAACAATTTTCTACTTGAGGATTTATCTGTTTAGAAATTTTATTTTTCTTGTGCTTTTAGTCAAAGCTTGCTAGTTGGAGGACAGAATAGAACTTGAATATATTATAAATGGAAATTTAAAAGTTCATGTAAATATTTATATCTATACTTATATATTCAACATCCAAGGCATAAAGGGCCAGTTTGTCCCACAAAATTATATTCTAGTTTTGTTAATAGAGGCAATATAAGTCAGCTGCTTTAGGGAAGCAAATGAAATTGTGATTATGACCTATAACAATGGTAATTTAAGTAATAACTTCCATCCATCTCAGCAATTGGCAATGTCCATCAATTATAGCATTAGCTACCCAACAATTGCAGCTGCAAAAAAATCAGAATTAGCGTTTAAGCTACTGTCATTCACCTGAAATTTCACAGTTCTAATTAGTGAGTTGGGAAGGCTGTCAACAACTAATACCAAATGACTGGCCTGCAGAGGCAGCAATCCCTAAACCTTCCCAGACTCACTCATCCTGCATTATTATGTTATTTCAAGCTCTCTAAAAAAACTCTTCATTTTCATTTCCGGAAGCATTCATTGATAAGTGAGAAGAACACTGGGCAGACAGATTGTTTGAATCCAGCTGCAACATGAAAACGGTTGCTTTATATTCCTTCTTTTATCTCTATGTCACTAGCTTCTGCAAATTCTGATACTGAAGTTATTACTTCAGTCATTTCCAGTAACATTTTTTTTGAGAATTTCATATGTGTTAGACACCTCTCTAGGTATTGAGGATATGCAGATAAATAATAGGAAAAGGTGCTTGATCTATGGTAGATTACATTCAAGAATGAGGAGACAAGTAGGCTGACAGACAAGACAATGAGAAATGAAAGAGAAAAATATCATAACGAGAAAGTCTGTAGAAAGAATCAAAATAGAGTAATATGATAAAGAGTAAGCAGGAAACTACTTTGGATTTGGCAGCTAGAGAAGGCCACTCTCAGCATTGGTATCTGAGCTGAGTTTGGCATGACAAGATAGAGTCAACATTCAAGGGCCAGAAGGAAGAACATTAGAACATTCTAGGAAAAGATACAAAGGCCCTAACTCAAGAATTAATGCAAAATACTTTGCATGTTTGAAGAAAAAAAAAATTGTTCATTAAGGAACATAGTGGGCAACGGTAAGACTGGTCCAAGATGAGGTCACAGACACAAGGAGATACCAATCCTGAAAGGCCTCTGTAAGCCATAGGAAGGAGTTTACAATTTCTTCAAAATGTAATGGGATGTTACTGGAGGGTTTTAAGCAGATGATAATGTAAATTGATTTATGTTTTATAAGATTACTTACACTGTATAAAAAATGGATTATAATTCTTGAGAAATTTTTACACATGATCAGCAAGAACCTAAATAAATATGCTCATGGCAATATTGTGCAGAGTAGCAAAAAGTGCATACTATCTTTCATCAAGTGTAGAATGAATTAATTTTGTTACAGAATTACTATAAACTACTAGGTGGCACTGAAAATGAATGAACAGCAAGATATATGGATGAATCACAAAATAATTATAAGTGGAAAAGCAAATTGCAGAATAGTACCAAGAGGATTGTTCTTACTATACAAACTTCAAAATCATACACAAACTAAACATCTATTTTAGGATACAGGCATATTAGCTAAGTACTCATCTATATACGTCACAAAAACCCTGATAAGGGAATTCTATTATAACTCTGATCATGGTCTATTGCAATAATATGTTTATTTACCAGGTGGTATATTTCCGTGTCTGCTAAATTGTTATCTAAACATTCACATGCATCAATTTTGCATGAATTATTTGTATCAGGAGAAAGAGACAAATGAGAAGTTTTGTTTTGATTTGTTTTTAAGTAGAGATAGGAAAGAGAAGGAAATTGAAAATGTAATGTGAATATCTTCTCTGGACCATCCCCAGAGAATGAAACTGACAGAACTTTGTGAGCTCTGGGGCCTAAGTAGCACTGCTTTGGGGTTCAGATGACAAAGTGCAACACAGAAGTAGAGTTCAGGACATTTTCCACATTCTGTTGAAGAAGAGCACATCACACCAGCCCAGTGGTAGTATGGTGGTGCTTCAAGGATTTTGGAGATCTAAGAGTATGCAATTATATTGCACAGGGCTAATCTGCTGCAAAAGCCCTCTTTAAAGTATTGAAGGGCAAAAATATCTCTTTGAAAACTAAGGTGTGCCTGGCCCAAGTCATGGTATTTTCAATTGCTTCATATGCATATGAAAGCTCCCTTTTTCACCGACCCTCCACTATACCAAGCCTGATATCCTTCTCTAGGCAATGGTCCCTTCTGACAACATGAGCAAAGGAGGTGAGATGAAGTCTGGTCATTCTCGCTTCCAAGGAGCATTCATTCCAGCTGCACTTCCTCAAGGACAGATTTGTCTGTTCTTCTGGCAGTCCATGGTATTTTCAGTATTCTTCACCAATACCACAACTCAAAAGCATCAACGCTTCTTTGGTCTTCCTTATTCATTGCCCAGCGTTCACATGTACATGAGGTGATTGACAATACCATGGCTTGGGTTAGGCACACCTTAGTCTTCAAAGAGACATCTTTGTTCTTCAGCACTTGAAAGAGGTCATTTGCAGCAGATTTGCCCAGTGCTATACTGGTGGAATAGTGCCTAAGGTATTTCACTGCTAACCAGAAGGCTGGCAGTTCAAACCCACTAGCCACTCCTCAGAAGGAAGATTGGGCAATCTACCTCTGTAGAGAAATTGCCTCAAACTCCATGGCAGTTTATATGATATCTGATCTCTTGAGTGCTGCTTCCATTGGTGTTGATTGTGGATCCAAGTAATAAGAAATCTTTGACAACTTTTATCTTTTCTCTATTTATTGTGATGCTGCTTATTAGTCCAGTTGTGGGGATTTTTTTTCTTTATTTTGAGGTGTAATTCATACTGTAGACTGTAGTCTTAAGTCTTCATCAGTAAGTGCTTCAAGTCATCTTCACTTTCAGCAAGCAAGTATGTGTCATCTGCATTTCACAGGTTGTTAATGAGTCTTCCTCCAATCCTGATGCCAAGTTCTTCTTCATGTAGCCTGGCTTCTTGGATTATTTGCTCAGCATACAGATTGATTAACTGTGGCGAAAGGATACAACCCTGATGTACACCCTTCCTGATTTTAAACCATGCAGTGTCCCCTTGTTCTGTTCGAATGACAGACTTCTGGTCTATGTACAGGTTCCTCATGAACACAATTAAGAGTTCTGGAATTCCCATTCTTCTCAATGTTATCAATAATTTATTATGATCCATAGAGTTGAATGCTTCTGCAGAGTCAATAAAATACAAGTAAGCATGTTTCTGGTATTGCTTTCAGTAAAGATCCATCTGATTTCAGCAATGATATCCCTCATCCCATGTCGTCTTCTGAATCTAGCTTGTATTCTGGAAGTTCCCTGTCAATATACTGCTGCAACCATTTTTTAATTATCTTCAGCAAGATTTTACTTGCATATGATAAAAAATGGTATTGTTTGATAATTTCCACATTCTGTGGGGTCACCTTTCTTTAGAATGGGTTCAACAATTTGGAAGGAGCAAGGGGCCATCCACCTGTCAAAGAATTGGCTGGTGAAAACCTTTAGGTATACAATTAATTTACATTAATTACTTATTTGAGGGAAATGAAATCTGTTTTATATGGGTGCCAAAGTTTCATACGGGTGTCTCAGTTTCATAATTCAGTGGGTGAATGAAAGCAAAGCTGCAAGTAGATAAACAATGGTAGGTGAAACTTTCTATTTTATCAGTCTCTGTTTCAAAGCACATCTGTTAAAATACAGTGCTATCTAGTGTCTTAGTTTTCAAATGCCACTATAACAGAAATATACCAGATGGGTAGCCTTAATGAACAGAATTTTATTTTCTCACATATTAGGAGACTTGATGTCCAAACTCAAAACATCAGTTCTAGTTTTTCTTTCTCTGTCAGCTTTCAAAGTATGTCCTTATCTCTTTTCAGCTTCTGTTCTTGTATTTCTTATCATTATGTGGCATAGCATCAATCTTCCCCCATTAGTACTTCTTATTTCTGTACCAAATCTTCTTTTTATATATATATCTCAAAAGCGATTGGCTTGTCCTTATTAATGCAGCAAAGATTCCTTATTCCCAAATGGTATTATGTCCACAAATATACCCATAAAACCCATCCAATGCTGTCAAGTTTATGCTGACTCAAAGCAACCCTATAGAACACAGTAGAACTGTCTTGTAGTGTTTACAGGGCTGTAAATATTTATAGAAGCAGACTGCCACATCTTTCTCCTGCATCTACAAATACAGCAGTTAAGATTTACAATACATATCTTTGGGAGATGTGATTCAATCCATAACATCTGTTAAGAAGAGATAATAAATATAATTATTCTTCAAATAAATAAAATTCATCTCCAATATAATTTGGTCAATTCTGTATGATAAAGTTTTAAAACAGTTGATTTTAAGATTAAAATCAAAGGATATTCTCTTTAATTTCCCCAAAACAATACTATTTAGAAATTAATCTCTTCTCAGTAACGACCATCTTACATGCAACTACATGAAATTACATCTGAAATTTTCTACACATCATATGCCACATTAGATGTTTTATGAATGAAAAGTCACATTAAGAGTGTAACATCTTAAAATCTCAACATATTTATAATAAATGAAGAGACTAAATCAGTAATCAGAAACCTCTCAATAGAATTCCAGTCAATATGATGCCATAGATACTTGTCCCAGAACAACTCCCTGACAATGAAGATCTGAGAAACTAAGGAAAAGGGACACAAAAAGTGTCTTCAGATCCCAGAACACCAAGCAGAGAGTTGAAGAAACAGATCAAGCACAAACTGAAAGGAGAGGCAGAACTAGACGTGCAGGAAAACAGAGACTGGCAGATTGTCGGTGACCTACCTGCAGGCATAAAGCCACACATTCATTTTAGGACCTCATACAACGACAACTCAGAATGAGGAACTCAGGAAAGAGAGCACAGCTGTTGACAGAGATTAAGTGTAAACAACCCCAGAAAGAAAAGACAAGGTAGGCAGGATGTGGCCAAGTACAAGGCACCCCTGGGTGGCAGTGGTGGGGGTGGGGTGCATATGTGGGAATGGTATAGATTTGTAACCAGGGAACCACAGGGAAGTACATCTAGAGCTAGAGAAACAGACTGAGTCACCTAAGCCTTAGTGAAGGAGAAAGTATAGACAGGGAGTATACAACTGCAGGGGAGTAAAGGGAAAAACAAAGGGACAGGTGAGAGTGGCAGTCCCTCTGGTGGATGTAAGGGGGGGGAGTTGCATGCTCACATGCCTACCTCACACTCCCTTGATCTGGTGAATAGTGGCAAAAATGCACTCCTATGCACTTGACAGCCCATCACCCAGACCCCTGACCTAGCAAGCAGCGGCATCCATACTCATACATGTTCACTCACCTGCATCCACTCCTCTGACTTGGCAAGTGGTGGTGACTACATGTTCCCACATACCCCTGTGCACTCACCCACCTACTTTCCCCATCAAGCCAGCAAGTAATGTCTGTGCTCCTGCGTATTTGTCCAATCACCTTCCACTCCACTGACACAATGAGCAGCAGAAACTGCATGTTCCCATGTGCTCAACCTCCTGTCAGCCACTCCCTAACACAGTGGGAAGCAGCCTCCATGGTCCCATGTACTTGCTTACCTGCCACCCACTCCCCAGACCCAGTGAGCAGCAGCAAGCACAGGATCCCATGCATTTGGCCATCCACCTCCCACTACCCCTCACCTCTAACACCTCCAACCTGGAAAGCAGAAGTGACTATACTCCCATGAGTCCAACAACCACCCTCCCAACCAGGCTACCTGATGAATGCATTCCTGTGCTCCACTAGCCCACGATCCACTCCCCACCCACCAACCCAAAAAGCAGGAGAGAGGGCTACTGCCACACATGCCAAACCACAAACTCAGAGAGCGGTGGGGAACATGCACACATGCACTTGCATGCATACTGCATATACTCACTGGCCAACCTGGCAAGTGTAAGAAAACTCACTTCCAATCAACTCTGGTCATCTGTCACACCCAACACTCCCACTGCCCCCAACGATTTGGCAAGTGATATCACCCACTGCCGTGATGTGGACTGATGGCAGACAATGCCCACCAAGCCTGCCCTTAGCTGCCCACACAACCAGAAAATAAGGACCCATGCTCACATTGACAGCTGCTGCTTCACTACACAGAGACAGGTGGTGAGCACTCCAGTGCTGCTAGACTAGTGACCACCATAGCACACTTGCCTCAACCACTTGAATAAATTAAAACAAAACAAAAACACAGAAATAAACAAATAAATATATGAATAGATAAATAATACCTTAGTAACTTAGAAACTATATATAATATCAAGTCACATAAAGAAGCAGGGCAAAATGGCTCAAGCAATCAAATAAAAGGCAAGAAAACCTTCCTGAGGAAGAAATGGTAATAGAATTACCTGATAAGGAATTCAAAAGACTCATACATTGGTTAGGAGCTCTGGTAGCATAGTGGCTAAGGCACTTGATTGCTAACCAGAAGGCTGGCGGTTCAAACCCACCAGCCACTCCTCAGAAGGAAGGTTGGGCAATCTACTTCCATAGTGATACTGCCTCAGAAACCCAAGGAGGGGTTACTGTGAGCCGGGTCTGACTCGACAGCACATAACAACAACAACATACGTTGGATCCTCTAAGAGAGCAAGAAAGAGATCAAGAAAAATACAGACAAAATAAAATAAAACACCAACAAAACCCAAGAAGAATTCAGGAAAGCAATATAAGAAAAAAAAAAAAACAATAAACTAAATAGGCAATCAGAAACTAAACAAAAAACAGTAACTAGAAATCAGAACATTTACAATAAAATTTCAGAAATTGATAACTCAATGGAAGGAAATTGGAGTAGAATTAAAGCAATTGAAGATAAAATCAGTGAAATAAATGACACTAATTTGTTTGCAGAACAATCAGAAAAAAGACTAGAGAGTTATGTGATACATTACTGAGGTAGTTAAAGTTGTGTGTCAACTTGGCTGGGCCTGGTTGAGTGGCTAGGAAGCTGATGGTAGTTGTTCCCCATGATGAGACTGGCAATCAACTCCACGGTGGGGTTTACCACATACAGCTGAGTAGCTGCTTTAGGAATGTGGTCTGCTTCCTGTATATAAGAAGCAGCTTTGGGAATAGTCTCTAGCTTATGGCACACTTGAACCCTGCATGTAGCCAAGTCATTGTTCAGCAGCCTACCATGCTCTGCCAATTGTGGGACTTTTAATGGACTTGAATCAATAGCCTGCTTTGTTGTTTGGAAACATTGGGACTCAGCATTTTTACTTGTTGACCTTGGGTTTGTCAGCCTCAGCAGCTGGCAGCTGTCTGAGAGAAGAGATCCCTCTAGCTTCAGTGGGCTGGGAGCAAGAGGCAGAGCTGAAGCCCAAAGCTGAGGGGCTATCACCTGGCCCCTAGAGTCTAGCACTTTGAACTCTGACTTCTAGCCTCCCAAACTATAAGAGAATAAACTCCTGTTTTTCAAGCCCACCTATTTGTGGTATATTGCTGCAGAGTGGCACTAGGTAGCCAAAATAACTATCAAGAAGAATAATGTGCATATGATTGGAACTCCAGAACAAAAGAAGACCAAAAAAAAAAAAAAAAAAAGCACAGAGAGAATTTTTGAAGATTTGCTGGCAGAAGACTTCCCTAATAGCATGAAAGATTACAAGATATCCATCAAAGAAGCTCAACAAACTCCATATAGTTTAGATCTCAAAAGAAAATCATAAAGACATATCATAATCAAATTTTCCAAAACCAAAGACTCAAAGAAAGAATCCTGAGAGTATTTCAAGTAAAATGGAATGTTACCTACAAAGAGGAAACCAATAAGGCTAAGCTCTGATTTTTAAACAAACTATTCAGGAAAGAAGGCAGTGGGATATTATGTATAAAACCTTGGAAGAAAAAAATTGTCAACCAAGACTTATATTTCCAGCAAAATTTTCTCTTAAATATGATGGCTAACTTGGGACATTTCCAGACAAACTATTAAGGGAGTCTATGCAAACCAGATCAATCTTACAAGATATATTAAATAGAGTTCTTTGGATAGAAAACCAACAATATCACACAATAACTTGAGATTAAGACACATAACAGCATTAGGAGATTCCAACTGAGATAAAGAAATTTCAGAAATAAAATAAAGCCACAAGACTGAAACCAAGGAACCAAATAGTTTAATCAGTGTATGGTGACAACTACAAAACAAAAATGGGAAGAAATGATGTAGTTATAGAACTTACATATGGAGAGGAAATCAAGTCAATACAAAGAAATGAAAAGCTCTTTCAAATTTAGGAAAATAAAGATAAACTTCAGGGTAACCACAATGAAAATTAACAAGCATACTCATGAAAATTTTTTTAAAAAAAAGATAATCACAAAGATTCAGTAAACAAAAAATCAACAAGAACAAAAGAAATGAAAAGAGAATCCCCAAACAAAAAGTACTCAGCATAGAAATTTAAGTGGAACAAAGAAACCATCAACACCACACACACACAGAGTACAACAAAATGGCAGCAGTAAATTCATACCTACCAATAATCACACTGAATGTAAATGGCTTAAATGCACCATTCAAGAGACATAAAGTGGCAGAATGGATTGGAAAAAAAAAAAAAAAAAAAGACCCATAACCATGTTGTCTACAAGAGACACACCTTAGACACAAAGATATAAATAATTTAAAAATCAAAGGATAGAAAAAAATATATCAAGCAAGCAGTAAACAAAAGAAGGCATGAGTAATAGTGATTTTAAGGCAAAATACACACACACACACACACACACAAAATAACAGCATTATATAATGATTAAAGTATCAAATCACCAAGAGTACATAACAATAATAAATATTTATGCACCCAATGGCATATGTCCAAAATACATAAAACAAACTCTAACAGCATCATAAAGAGAAATAGACAGTTCTACAATAATAATAGGTTTTAACACACCATTTTTGATAAAAGGCAGAACAATTAGAAACTCAACAAAGATACAGAAGATCTAAACAATAAAATTAAACAACTTGACTTCAGGACATTTGTGGAACACTCTACCCAAGAACACCACAACATACATTCTTCTCCAATGCACATTCTCTAGAATAGACCATATTTTAGGTCACAAAGCAAACCTCACTAAATTTAAAAACTTTGAAGTAATACACACCATCTTCTCTATCACAACACTATACAATTAGAATTCAATAACAGAAAATAAAAAAAAAAATGAAATACATGGAAACTGAATAATACCTAACTTTGAAACCATAGAGCAATAAAAGAAAAAAAAAAAAACCTAGAATAAACCAAGAATGAAAATAAAACAAACCAAACCTTTGGGAAATAGCAATACTCAAAAGTCAATTTGTAGCAGTAAACACACATACCAAAAGTAGAAGAGTCAAAACCAATACCTTAATCCTACACCACAAATAAATAGAAAAAGAGCCACAAAAGAAGCTCACAGTCACCAGAAGAAGGGAAATAACAAAGATTCCAAAACCCAAACTCACTGCCATTGAATCCATCCCAACTCATGGCAACCTCTCCTTGGGTTTCTGAGGCAGTATCTCTAAAAAATAGATTGCCCAATCTTCCTTCTGAGGAGTGGCTTGTGGTTCTGAACCACCAACCTTCCGGTAAGCAGTCAAAGCCTTAGGCACTATGCCACCAGAGCTCCCATAATAAAGATTAGAGCAGAAATAAATGAAACAGAAAACAAATAGAAATAATCAATAAGACTAGAAGTTGATTCTTAAAAGGATAAATAAAATCAATAAACCACTGGCCAAATGACAAAGGAAAGGAAAGAGAAGATGCAAATAATCTAGATGAGAAATGAGATGGGTGACATTACAACAGAACATACTGAAGTAAAAAGATCATAAAAGAATATTATGAAAAACTGTACTCCAACAAATTTGAACACCTAGAAGAAATGGACAAACTTCTAGAAACAATAATTACCTAAACTAACACAAACTGAAGTAGAAATTTTGACCAGGCCTATAAAAAAGAGGAAATTTAAGAGATCATTAAATAAATAAATAAACATATTCCAACAACAACAAAAAGCCCTGGACCAAATGCCTTCACTGGAGAATTCCACCAAATATTCAGAGAAAATCTGACATCAATTCTACTCAAACTATTCCAGAACATAGAAGAGGAAAGAATACTCCAAAATTCTTCTATGTCTGACCAAAGCCTGACAAAGATGTCACTAAAAAATAAAATAAAATTATAAGCCAATTTCCCTCATGAATATAGAGGTAAAAATTCTCAACAACATTTTAGCCAATAGAATTGAATAGCATATCAAAAAAAAAAAAAAAAAGATACTTCGTGATTCATACTGGGAATCATACCAAGATGCAAGGATGGTTCAACATTAGAAAATCAATCAATCAACATATTTGACCATATAAATAAAACAAAGGAGAAAAATGGCATGATCATTTTAATGCATAAAAGGCATTTGATAAAATCCAACACCTTTCCTAGCTGGGACAGAATCAGTCAGTGTCTCATTGTATTGTATGTATGGTCACTATGAGTTGGAACCGATTCAATGGCACCTAACAACAACAACAATACCCTTTCTTAATTAAAAACTCTCAAATAGAAAATAGCCTCTATCAATAAGACAGGAAAGGTGAATAAAGATTATCCAAATTTGTAAGGAAGAAGTAAAACTATCCCTATTTGCAGATGATACAATACCCTACATAGAAAATCCCAGATATTCCACAAGAAAGCTACCAGAACTAAAAGAAGGATTGAGCAAAGTGGCAGGGTACTAGATAAACAGAAAAATCAGTAGGATTCATCTACTCTTAGAAAAAGAACTCTTAAAAGGAGATGAAGAAAACAATACCATTTACAGTAGCATCAGAAAATATTAAAAAAAAAAAAAAACAAACTTAGGAATAAATCTAACTAAGGACATAAAGGAATTACACAAAGAAAACTGTGCAACACTATTGCAAAAAAAACAAAAAAGACCTACATAAGTGGAAAAACATATCATGTTCATGGATACCAAAACAAAAAACCAAACCTACCATCAAGTCAATTCTGACTCATAGTGACCCCCTTTGGGTTTCCGAGGCAGTAAATCTTTTTGGAAGTAGATTGCCCAGTCTACCTTCCATGGAGTAGCTAGTGGATTTTAACTGCCAACCTTTTGGTTAGCAGTCAAATGCCTTTGGCAGTAAGCCACCAGAGCTCATGGATAGGAAGACTTAATATTGTGAAAATGTCAATACTACTCAAAGTGAGCTATAGCTACAATTCAATCCTGATCAGAATTCTAACAACATTTTTAATCAGATGGAAAAACTAATCATGAACTTTATATGGTGTGACAGTTGGAGCTCTGTGTCAACTTGGCTGCACCACAATTCTGTGTGGTTTAAGCAATTGTGATATGGGTTATTCCCATGATTGGATCAGATGTATATGTTTTGAGTGGCCAAGCCATTCAAAGGGAGTTTCCCTAGGGGTGTGGCCTGCTTCCAATATATTTATGGACATGCTGGGAAAAGAGACATTCTTCTGTGGATCAGGATCCTGTTGTGCTGCCTACAACTGTTCATGAGTGAACAATCCACCATTCGGCCTGGAGATCTTGGATTCATCATTCGTTGGAGTCACCACCCAGTATACTGCCTCCCAACATTGAGCTCATCAGTCCCTGCAGCTGTGTGAGTCAGGAAAAGCCTCCAGCTAGGCGTTTGATCCAAGAACTTGGAACTTGCCAGCTTCTATAAGTGTGTGTGCCATTTTCCTAAGATAAATTTCTCTTTCTCTATATGTATACATAAGTTTTACTGGTTTTGCTTCTCTAGAGAACCCAGTTTAACACATACAAAAAGCAAAGAAGCCTTGGATAAATAAAACATTACTGAAGAAGAACAAAGCAGGACTCCTCACATTTTCCAATCTCAGAACCCACTCTACAGCCACAGTAGTCAAAACAGCCTGATACTGGTGCAACAGCAGACACATTGATCAATGGAACAGAATTGAGATCAATGGAACAACTCCACCCACCTATTGACAACTAGTCTTTGACAAAGAGTCAAAATTCATTAAAAGGGGAAGATAAAGTTAGTGTCTTTAATAAATGGTGCTAGCAAAACTAGGTAACCATTTGTAGAAAAATGAAACAGGATCCATACCTCACAGCATACACAAAAAGTAACTCAAAATAGATCAAAGACCTAAATGTAAAACCTAAAACTATAAAGTTTATGGCAGAAAACATAAGGGCAAACATAGGGGCCCTATTTTATGGCATAAATAGACTATCAAACATGACTGTAAATGCACAAACAATAAAATATAAACTAGATAATTGGGACCTCCTAAAAATTAAATACTTAAGCTCATCAAAAGAGTGAAAAGAGAACCTATAGGCTAGAAGGTAATGTTGGCAGCAATATATCTGACAAAGGCCTAATCTCTTAAAAATTCATAAAAACTTCAACACCTCAACAACAAAAAAGATAAACTATCTTTTTTAGATAGTTTAAAATAAATAAAAAATTATTGCAATTAAAAAATAAGCAAAGGATATGAACAGACACGTCATCAAAGAAAATAAATACATGAAAAGATGCTCATGATTATTAACTATTTTTGTTGCTGTTATTAGGTGCAATTGAGTTGATTTAAACTCATAGTGACTGCTTTGATTCTCTAGTCCTGCTACAACAGAAATACCGCATGTGGATAGCTTTAACAAACAGGAATTTATTCTCTTACAGTTTAGGAGGCTGGAAGTCCAAGTTCAAATACTGATTCTAGGGATTGGTGAAGGCCTCTCAATCTTGGGCTTCAGCTCTGCCTTTTGCTCCTGGCCCACTAGAGCTAGAAGTTTCTTGTAACTCAGGCAGTTGCTAGCTGCTGAGGCTGACAAATCCAAGATTAGCAAGAAGAATGACACAATCCCAACATCAACAGGTACATGGAAGGCCACTGATTCAAGATCAGGAACAATTCCAGAACTGGCAGGCTACTGGATGAATACTCAGCCAAATGCAGGAACCACATGTGCCAAAACCTCAAGACCTTTCTCAAAGTTTCTACTTACATACTGGAAGCAGGCCACATCCCAAAGGCAGATAATCAGCTGCTCACAGCAGATTCCATCATGGAGTTGATTACCAATTTCATCATGGGGTATAACTGCATCCAGGTCCCCAGCCACTCAAAATCACAGCCCAGCCAAGTTGACGTACAATTTTTACTACCACCATAACCCTACATATAATGGAATGAAACACTGCCTGGTCCTACACTATCCTCACAATTGTTGTTATGCTTGAGCCCATCATTGCAGCCACTGTGGCAATCCATCTTCTTGAAGGTCTGCTTCTTTTTACCGACCCTGTTCTTCACTGAACATGATATCCTTCTCCAGGGACTGGTCCCTCCTGACAATATGATCAAAGAATGAGAGATGAAGTCTGACCATTTTTGCTTCTAAAGAGCATTCCAATTATGCCTCTTTCAATTTGGTATGAAAAAGAAATAAAAGGTATCCAAATCAGAAAGTAAAAAATAAAACTATCTCCATTCACACATAACATGATAATATATAGATAAAGCTAGTGGAACTGATAAACAAATTCAGCAAAATTTCAGGGTACAAGATAAACATGCAAAAAAAATCAACTGTGTTTCTACACAGCAGCAATGAACAATCTAAAAATGAAATAATTCCATTTGCAATAGCATCTAAAAGAATAAAATATCAAGGGATAAATTTAATCAGTGAGGTGAAAGACTGGTACACTGTAAACTATAAAACATTGGTGAAATAAATTAAAGAATAGTTAAATAAATGGAAAGCCATCCAGTGTTCATAAATTGGGAGTGGGTCAGTGAAAACTAGAAAGACCCTCAATGAGACGGATTGACACGGTGGCTACAACATGAGCTCAACTATAGCAAAGAGTGATGATGATGCAGGCCTGGGCAATGTTTCATTCATAGGGTACATAAGGTCACTATGAGTCGGAACTGACTCAATGACACCTAAAAACAAGAGCAACTTAAGAATCTCAAATTGTGTAGCAGTTGCCTGCACAGACAAGTTGAGTTCTGTTTGAATTCTCATTTGACTTCCCCAAAAGTATTGTTATTTCTAAGTAATTGGAACTTTTCCTTAAACCTCTAGCTCAGTGGGAAGTGTAATGCAAATATTTTCAGATGAGTCACCTCCCTTTACAAATGGTTCCTTAATATTTTGACTTTCAGGTTGGGATCCTGCCAAAGCAACAAGTGCCTTGGGGACTTCCAGGGTATTGGAGAGCCACATACAGGGTATTTTAATTTTCCATAAAATAGTGAGACACCCAAATATCAGGAATCCCTTTACTCCCATACTCTATTTTTAGTTCTGTTTTGAAATCTTTTTAATGCAAAATAATCCATCCTAGCAGAAACAACAACAACAGCAGAAACAAAAGGCGTGATTTACAAGGCTTAGAGTTCCACATCTAATTTGCTAAAAGCCCTCCATGTTTTGATACTGAGTATCTTTCCTATTGGACTAACATAGTTGACAACACTTACTCCATCCAGGAACATATCCCTAGTCTGTGGTGACTATACAAGTTTCCTAAGTATCATTAGCCAAATCAGGAATAACACCCATAACCTCAGCACTTAACCTGAATGAAACAAAACAAAACCAGAGCTGTGAGGTACGTGATTCAATAAGCCAAAATTACAAACGGTAGTTTTCCTGAGGATATTGTTTGTACACTGCCTGGCTATTTTTTTGTGTGTGTGAGCATATCACCAAAACCCAGTACACTCTACCTTACAAATGCCTTCAGTCAAAAACCCAGTGAGGTAATTGCACCATAGAAATTATCTCCTTTCCAAGGGTAGTGACTAGTCTCTACAATATCACCAGAATCATGGCTCCCCCTAACCCTAGAGTGGTCACTGGTAAAAGATCAATACAAAGAACAGATGATGAGTGGGATTGAACAGGTACAGGCTTCAACCCTATTACAGACACTGGTACAAGATGGTTCATATTTAGGACACTTACCATTTTCCCCCAGCTTACTGCTTTACAGGATATGGTACTCAACTTATTAGATACCATTCATATTTCATCCAAGGCAGCTAGCAAAGCCATAAAGACACACAAAAAATCATTAAGTCCTTGGCAGGTGTCAATTTAGACAACTGTTTGGCTTTAGATTATGTCCTAGCCAAATAACATGGGATTGGTGCAGTGCGACACTCATATTGCATCTAGATTAATACCATTAGTGAAGTTGAAGTTACTCTACAGGGAATTGATAAAGTTGCCAACTGGATCTGCCCTCTTGGACTCTGGGGCCCCTGTTCTGACTCAGGGAGCTGGTGGGATTAGTTTCCTTATTCCTGAGCCTCTGTTGATTATGGCCACTTGTTACTCCTATAATTTTTATCATACGTGTGTGTATGTTTCTGCCATGTATATTTAATTGCCTTGTTAAAGTCATTTACAGCCACTTATCTGCCATCATCATCATGGTTCCTCAACAAGCTCCTGATTACATTCCATTTAGCAACTAGGACACAGAATATTATACAACACATCTTACAGTCTAAAATCGGGTTGAACAATTTTGAGTGGCTTAAGAATGAGCCCTAGGAGAGGCAGGTCAAGATGGCGGACTAGGCAGAAGGATTGCACAGACCCTCTTCAACAAAGAAAAGGGAAACCAATTAAAACAGACACAGAAGATAATCTTGGACCCCTGAGCCTTGAAGGAAAGGATGCAGATTTGGACTAAACCCCAACTAGCAGAAGAATTTGCGTGAAAATACC
>NW_006921857.1:2493480-2509935 GCF_000298275.1 Orycteropus afer afer | reverse complement strand
AATGAGCCCTAAATATAAAATGAAGAATTTGAGGCAGTTTGTACATTCTGCATGATGCTAGGTATTGACCAGCCTAAGGCCTCTTCCCACATTCCATGCCTAAGGCATTTGATTGCTAACCAGAAGGCTGGCAGTTCAAACCCACCAGCCACTCCTTGGAAGGAACACTAGGCAATCTACTTCCATAGAGACACTGCCTCGGAAACCAAGGTGGGGTTGCTATGAGTTGGATTCGACTCAACAGCAGTTGAGTGAGACCCTCTTATGGAACATGGAAAAAAAAAAAAAAAAAGTGAGAAGCTAGCAGGAGGTATCTTGAGATAAGAACTTAGTAAAACCAAGAGCCACCTCTGATTGTCATGCAAATGCAGTGTATAAAACCTTCACCTGAAAGTGAACTTTTGACATCACAGGCTGAAAATATACCCTTGGTGACCAAGACACTGAATGCTCCCACTGCACCACCACTTATGCTAATTATCTCTTAGCATGTAAATATGTTCTATGTAATTGAATGTATATGAATGACTTCTTTGTTTTAAAGTGTATCAAAATGGAAGTGACATATTGTTCAGGGAACTGGATCTGAGGCAAAGTCCTCTGAATTCCTTCCTTGTGCACCTGCAATAAATACACTTTGTTATTTTCCTCACCTTAGTGTTCTCTTCATTGACTCAGGAGCCAGGCCAGGCAGGACCCTCCAGTAGCATTTGTCTGCAGCAGTTTAAAGCCGTCCATGTTGTGTGATACTTTGTTATAGCAGCCTTTGAAACTAATATATCTATTGAATAAAAACTTATGCTTTAACAAGATTCCCTCAGGTGATTTGTCTGCACTTTAAAGTTTAAGAAGTACTGGTTTAGATGACACACTGGTTTAGTTCAATAGAAAATGGAAGTTAAATTTTCATCAAACTGTTTCAGGAAATTTACTTGTCTTTCTTCACCAAGGATGAGCATGTCTAAATCAAACCAACCTCTCCCCTTGCAGAACAAATGTTTGCCCTTTAGTGTCCCCTTTTGACACATAGCCCATGCCAGCCACAACTTTTATGTTAACACATCCTTCTGTCCATCAAGTTCAATAGAATGCATCTGTATTTCTTAGCATTATTATAGTTCAGTCATACCTTCCTGATGCCATACTCTGTTCTTGTAGTAGAGAAATGTCCTGATCATATTATTGGTTCATTCTTAATGAACTCTTAGAGTGGACCATTTTGTAGATTGCTTTCTTCATCTGTTATGCATTGAATTGTACTTCTTCAAGACCTTTTCTTTCTCTTTCCATACTTATACACTGATATAAGTGCCATAACCAAAGAACTGACTCTGGTGGTTGTGATTTGAGGCATTATGGAAGAATGACAAGTGATATTTGGCAGGAATTCCTTTATTGCCTCAAAAGTGGCCCCATAGTTCACTTATACATCATACTAATTCATCACAGTGGGCCCACACTATCCAATCAATCCACAAACATCTGTTTGAGCAGCTACTAGATGTGAGATATTCTGTTAGTTTCTCTGAATAATTCAAAGAAGTAACAGAATATGTGAACTACCATCCTAAGAAACCAAAATTCAGCAGACCACTTAGACACATAAAAACTAAAATAACCATGAAGAATATAAATAAAAGCAAATGATGCACGGCAACACATTTAACATATAATTGGAATCAATTATAAGTGTAACAAACAGAAGAGTATGAGAAGACAGTTTTCAAGTTCCCATTAATGGCTGGCATTTATTAAATCCTCATAAGGACCAGGCAAAAAAGATTAGAAAACCTAAACTTCTGTTTAGGAGCCAATGAACAGACATATTAAGTTATAAAAGAGACTTTATGTAGGAGATTGATATTAGAAAGGTACCCTATCCTGAGCCTTTTTCTTACAGGCAATGAGAATGCTGTTGAGTATGGACTTAAGCATAAATCATGGAAGTAGGACCATTGGAGAGTCTGTAGAGTCAAGCCAATCAATTAGAAAGCTAAGGAGCAAATCCATTGCTGTCAATTTGATTCCAACTCATGGAGACCTCATTATGTGTCACGGGAGAACTGTGCTCCATAGGGTATAAGCTACCCAGTTTGTGGTACTTTGTTACAGCATCACTAGGAAACTAATATACCTTCTAATTAATCTACTTGCTACTACCTTGATTATACCTTAAGCTATATCTCCCTCCTCTTTCTCTTCCACAGAACCATTGTCGTTGTTGTTAACTGTCATCTAGTAGGCCTTCAACTTACGGTGATTGCATGCACAATAGGATCCATAGGGTTGTGTTCCATGGGGTTGTCATTGGCTCACTTTCATAAATAGATCACCAGGAATTTCTTCCTAGTTCATCTTAGTCTGGAAGTGCTGCTGAAACCTGTTTTGCTACACAGCAATACTCAAGCCTCCACTGACAGGTAGGTGGTGGCTATGTTTGAGGAATCAAATCCAAGTTCCCTATTATGAAAGCCAGAATTCTACCACTGAACCACCAATGCCCTCACTCCATAGGTTTTCTTCTTTTGGTTTTTAATAGCACATACAAACACCTATCTGGGAATATAGTCTGCCAAACCTATGTATGATAATATGTATATTTCTGTTTGACTATCAATACCTGATCTTCTCACCTGTCTACCCACGTATCTACCCATAGATTACTGTTTGTTATTACTGATAGTGTAGTATTATGTAAGTAATAGTATGTATATTTTTTGTCTATACTGCTTTTGTGCCTTCTGTGTCTTCCTTTTCCTCAGTGATACTGTGCTGGTCACTAACTTTTGTCACATTGTCTTTCCCTTCACCCAAATCAACATGTCTCTTAACTGGTCAGCCATTTTCCCACCCATCTCCTCCCATCCCCAGTAACCCACAAAGAATGTTTCCTTCTGTGTGTAAACTTTTCCTTAACTGTTTATAATAGTGGACTTATACAATATTTGTCCTTGTGAGATTGACTTAATTCAATCAGCATAATGTGCTCCAAGTTCATGCATATTATAAGGTGATTTGCAGATTCTTCATTATTCTTCGATTTTGCATAGTATTCCATTGTGTGTATAATTTGTTGATGGACACTTAGGTTGTTTATATCTCTTGGCTATTGTGAATAGTGCTGTGATGTACATCAGTGTGCATATATCTATTCATGTCCAGCTCTCACCTCCTGAGGATATATTCCTAGTACTGGGATTAGCAGATCAAATGCTATTTTTATTTCCAAATTTTTAAGAAAGTGTCATACTGTTTTCCATAGTGGTTTTACCATTTTACAGTCCCATCAGCAGTGTTTGAGAGTTCCATTCTCTCCATACTATCACCAGCATTTGTTGTTTTCTGTCTTGTTGAACTTTCCTATTATTGTTGGAGTGAGATGGTATCTCATTGCTGTTTTGATTCACATCTCTCTAATGGCTAATGATTGAGAGCATTTCCTCGTATTTGCTGGCCACCTGAATATCTTCTTTGATGAAATATCTGTTCATGTCTTCTGCCCATTTTTGAAACAGATTGTTTGTCTTTTTGATGTTGATGTGTTGAAGTTTTCTATAAATTTTAGAGATAAGTCCCTTGTCAGATGTGTAATTGCCAGTTTTTTTTTTTTTTCCCAATCTGTAGGCTTCTTTTTACTCTTTTGAAGAAGTCTTTCAATGCACACAAGAATTTAATGTTTAGAAGGTCTCAGTGATATAGTTTCTCTTCTGCTGTTTGTGCATTTTGTGTTATGCTTTGTAGTCTACTTACAACATAAATTAGGGCCCCTAAGTTTGTCCCTATTTTATCTTTGAAGAACTTTATAGTTTTAGGTTTTACATTTAGGTTTTGATCCACCTGATTTAGTTAGTATATGGTGTGAGGAATAGATCTTGTTCCATTTTCTGCAAATTGATATCCACTTTTGCCAGCACCATTTGTTAAAGAGGCCATCTGTCTTCCATTTAATGGGTTTCTGTCCCTTGTCCAAGATCAGCTAGCCATAGATGGATGGATCTATTTCTAGGTTCTCAATTCTATTCCACTGGTCTATGTAGCTATCATTGTACCAATCCCCGGCTGTTTGACTAGCATGATTGTATAGTAGGTATTGAGATTGGGGAGTGTAAAATTCCTACTTTCTTCTTCTTCAGTAGGGCTTTGCTTACTCAAGTTTTCTTTCCTTTCCATGTAAAATTAGTGATTGGTTTTTCCATAGCTTTAAAGAATGTTGATGAAATCTGGATTGGGATGGTATTGAATATATAAGTTTTCAGTGGCTATTTTTACATAAAAGAGTTCTGGTGGTGCAGTGATTCAGGCATATAACTGCTAACCAAAAAGTAGGTGGCTCAAACCCACTAACTGTTCCACAGAAGAAAGATGAGGCAGTCTGCTTCTATAAAGATTGACAGCCTTGGAAACCTAATGGGAGTCTCTGTGAGTTGGAATCAACTTGAAGGCAGTGAGTTATTTTTCCATAATGTTTTCAATGGCTATTTTTTCGAAAGTGGATCACTAGCCTTTCTTACAAGGTACCTCTGGAGGACATGAAATACAACCTTTCAGTACAAGGTAATAAATGCTGGTCAAAGACTGTGGCATTAGTGTTGGAAAGATTATAATGATATGAAAAAAAATGTGGAAAAAAATAACTAACAGAATTGATGTGAAAAAGAAAAGTCAATCAAGGATAATTTAAGATAGAAATCTGAGTGGTATAATATCATTAGTTAAAAATATATTTTTTAAAAAAGTAATTTAGAAAGAGAATCCATTTAGAAATATCAAGTTAGAACAGAAATTTCCAGTTGTAAATGCAAGTTCATAATTTGATGAGTAAGCTTAGTAAGCACTTAGGAGCTCTGGTGGTATAGTGCCTAAGGCACTTGACTACTAACCAGAAGGCTGGCCATTCAAACCCAACAGCCACTCCTCAGAAGGCAGGTTGGGCAATCTACTTCTGTAGTGACCCTGCCTCAGAAACCCAAGGAGGGGTCGCTAAGAATCATATCCAACTTGACAGCAGTGAGTTTTCAGTGAGTTAGTAAGCACTTAATAAATGATCATCAATGAATGAATAAATACATGAAATTGGAAGATGAACTCTAGAGAGAAAGATTATAAAACCATGTAAGTATAAATAAAAATTGAGAACAGATATGGAGAGTAGAGCTACAAATTAGTTCTTCCCAATTCAGTGATGGCTGAGAAAGCAAAACTAGAACAGACTTGAATTTTTAAAATTTGGATGAACCAGAATAACTGCAACAGGAAAAATTACAGAGTGAAGTCCCACTAAAAACTTAAGCTCCCTCTTAGAAAACAAGGACAGCATATACATCCTATAGCAATCAAATCTCTTGTCCATGGAATTTTGAGCAGAGTTTGGAAACAGAGGTGTCCCACTCAAAGATGACAATTATCCATGCCACTTTGAATGTGAGTTACTCACCACAGTCTCTGCCAATAACTCAATCTCACACATCAGGCTCCCAAAGAGCCTCCCTACATCTCTTCTGAGTCTCTCATTCCAGGGCTTTAGCCTAGAATTTTTCCTATTCTTCCTGGATTACCCAAATTTTGAAAATTTTTAAAATCCTATTTTTGTTTTGCTTTGTCAGCCATGACCAAACTGGTTCAAACTGGTTTGAAATCTTGAGAGAGAGTTGTACAGAAGAGGAAGGATGATCTTGTGACAGAAGTTGTTGTAAGACAAGGAATGACAAGAAATGCCTAGGGCTACCAGCAGCTAGAAGAGATAAGAAAGGACCTTTCCAAGAGCAGAGAGAGAGAGCAATTTTCTGATTTCTGACTTCTAGCCTCCAAAAATGAGAAATAATAAATTATTGTTTTTCAAAACTACCCACTTTACATATTTTGTCATAGTGCTTCTTGGAAACTAAGACTGACCCCTAACCTTTTTCCTGGAGAAATTAGGTTAAGAATGATATCCTTGAAAACATAAGACATTTCTTATAGGAAAAGAAAGGTGACTCAGAGAACAGAGCCACGAGCCATAGAAAACACTACCAGAGAATAGAACCTACCTTTAACCAAGGAACTGGAAACATGTGCTCAAATAAATTTTAAAGTTGTTGTAAATGTGACTGCTATATACATCATGTTTTCCCTCTTTCTGTGAATGGGAGATCTTACATCTATACCACTACTGTATGTTAGATGTACAGAGGGAAAATAATCTCTCTTTAGTTCATATGTCTTTAGATCAAAACCCTGTACTAAAGGTGTTGTACCCAAGGAACAACACCTGAAGAGCTTCATCCACACTGGAAGTTGATTTAGGTGATGAGATCCTGGATCTTAAACTTAAACCTCATGCTGTAATAGAGTAAGACTTTTTGAAAGCCTTGAGAAAGGAGATGAGTGTATTTCCCATGTAGGAGAAGTTTAATCTGTGACCAGAGAGAAGACTGGTATCTTATGGAAAGATGAGATATCTTGACATTGAAAAGGCTGTAACTCACTTGTAATCAACATAATGTGATGGAAGTGAAGCTGCATGACTTCTGACACTAGGACATAAAAGGTGATGCAAATTTCACTACACTGCTAAGACATTTACTTTTGGAAGTCTGTGTAAGAAGTCCAACAACCCTGAGGTAGCCATGTTATGAAGAAGCCTAGGTTGTACATAGGTGCTCTAGTCAACAACCCTCACTGAGGTTCCAGCTAATAGCCAGATCCACTGCCAGAAGACATATGGATGACTATGCCCCCAGATGCTTCTAACTCCTAGCCACCAAATCACCACTAGCTATCAAGAATTCCCAGCATTACGTCAACACACAATTTACTGTGGAGCAGAAATAAGGCATTCATGCTGTGCCCTGTCTGAATTCCTGATCCACAGAATTCATGAGTTTAATAAATTGGTTATTTTCAGCCAATGTTTTTTTTTGGGGGGTAGGGGTAATTTGTTACAAAAGAATAGTAACTGGACTACTTAGGAATAACCATACAAGAAATGTGCCAGCTCTATATAAAGTTCACCTGAGAGACTCACTGGAAGACTTGAACAAGGGAAAGAGGTAGCAATGTGTGTAGATGAAGAACATGATCTCTGGTTTCAAATACTGGCTGTCACTTAGTTTCCTTGTGAGTTTGAGAAAGTTATTTAATCTCTCTGCTCCTCAGTTTCCCCCTCAATGAAGTGTAGATAATAAAAGTACCCACCTGTAGGGTTAATGTGAGGAATAAACTTTTAGAATAATACCTGACACAGGTTGTCGTTGTTGTAAGGTGCCATCGAGTCAGTTCCAACTCATAGCAACCCTACGTACAGCAGAACAAAATACTGCTCAGTCCTGCGCCAGCTTCACAATCCTTGCTATACCTGAGCCAATCATTGCAGCCAGTATGTCAATCCATCTCTTTGACGTCCTTCCCCTTTTTTGCTGACCCTACACTTTACCAAGGATGATATTCTTCTCCACGGAATGATCCCTTCTGACAGCATGATCAAAGTAGGTGAGACAAGTCTCACCATTCTCATTTCCAAGGAGCATTCTGGCTGCACTTCTGCTAGGACAGATTTGTTAGTTCTCCTGGAAGTCAGTGCTACTTTCGGTATTCTTCTCTAGCATCACAACTCAAAGGCATCAACTACTAGCTTGACACATTGTAAGCATTATACATGTATGGGTTTTATGATGGTTACTGTTGTTGATGTTGTTATTTCATAAAGTGTCATGTCTCTCTAAGTGAATCTATAAATTTAACATGAACTGAATTAAAATAGTCACAGGACTTACTTTCAAACCAGACAAGCAAAAATAGCTGCATCATAAATCTGTAATTAAAACAATGGTACTGTGTTTAGTGTTACTAAAACAGTAGTTCATGAATAAACAGAACCAGTGTATGGAATAGAAAGTCCAGAAATAGACCCAAGTACGTTTGGAAATTTATTATGAGCTATAGATAGCTTCCTGGTACAGAGGGAAACATGTATTATTCAAGGAATGGTTTGGGAAGACCATTTGGGGAAAAAAATGGTTCCATTCCTTACATTTTAAAGAAAAATAAGTTCCAGTTGAATAAATTTAAAAAAAAAAAGGCCATAAAAGTTGAGGAAAAAATATGAAAGAATTTTTTTATGTAATTGAAATGCAGAAGACCTTTTAAACTCTCTGTGATAGTTGGAGCTGTGCGTCAACTTGGCTGGACCATAATTCTGTGTGGTTTAAGCAGTTGTTATGTGGTTATTCCCATGATGGGATCAGATGTATATGTTTTGAGCATCCAATCCATTGAAAGGGAGTTTCACTAGGGGTGTGGCCAGCTTCCAGTATATATATGGACATCCTGGGAAAAGAGACCTTCTTCTGTGGATTGGGATTCTGTTGTGCTGCCTACAACTGTCCATGAGCAAACAATCCAACATTCAGCCTGGAGATCTGGGATTCGTCATTCTTTTGAGTCAACAGCCAGCATACTGCCTGCCAACCTTGAGTTCCTCAGCCCCTGCAGCTGTGTGAGTCAGGAAAAGCCTCCAGCTTGAAGTTTGATCCAAGAACTTTGAACTTGCCAGCTTCTATAAGTCTGTGAGCCATTTTCCTAAGATAAATTTCTCTTTCTCTATATATATAAGCTTTACTGGTTTTGTTTCTCTAGAAAACCCAAGTCTAACACACTCTCCAACAAAACATACCTATATAAAAGGAAGAACATACCATGCTTATGCACAGGACTAGTGAGCATTATGAAGATGTCAGTACTACCTAAAGCAATCTATAGATTCAATGCAATCCCAATTCAGATTCCATCAACATTCTTTAAGGACATGGGAAAAACAATCACTAATTTTATGTGGAAAGGAAAGAGACCTCAGATAAGCAAAGCACTACTAAAGAAGAATAAAATAGGAGATCTCATACTCTAAAATCTGAAAACTGAGTACACAGCTACAGTAGTCAAAATAGCCTAGTACTGCCATGACAGACACTTAGACCAGTGAAACAGAATTGAGAATCCAGAAATAGATTGATCCATATATGGACACAGCTTTAACAAAAGGCCAGAATTCATTAAATGGGGAATAGTCTCTTTAACAAATAGTGCTGGTAAAACTGGATATCCATTTGCAGAAAAATGAAACAAGATCCACACCTCAAACCATATACAAAAACTAACTCAAAATGGATCAAAGACCTAGATGTAAAACTGAAAATTATATAAATCATCAAAGATAAAATAGAGGCCAACTTAGGGACTCTAATTTATGGCATTACCAGAAGATCAAACACAAAGCAAAATGCACAAACAGCAGATGATAAAATAGATGACTGGGACCTTCTAAAAATTTAATGCTTACATACATCAAAATACTTCTTCAAAAGAGTTGTCTCAGTCTGGGTCTTCTAGAGAAGCAAAACCAATGAAATTTATGTATATATACAGACAGAGAAATTTATCTCAAGGAAATGGCTCATGCAGTTGTAGAGGCTGGTAAGTCTCAAGTCTGTGGGTCAAACAGCAAGATGGAGACTTTTCCCAAGTCATGAAGCTGTAGGGACTGACAAACTCAAGATCATCAGGCAGTATAACAACATGATGGTTTCAGAGGCTGGCAAATCCAAGATTGGCAGGTAAAATGGCAAATTGTTGGTTCACAGGCTGGGAAGGCATCAATCCCAAGATCCGTAGGTAATACAGCAGCCCACTTGTTCAAATCTAGGAACCAAAGATGATGTTGAGTCAGTTGCAGGATCCAAATCCAGCAGAAAACCAGAGATCTTTGCCAAAGCTTTTCCATATATACTGTAAGGAGGCCACACCCCAAAGATAACTTCCTTTCAACTGACTGACTGCTCATAGCAGATATCCTCATGGAGGTGATTATACTATATTCAATCTCATCAATGGGAATTCCTACATCACAACTGCTAAGCCACTTAGAATCATGGACCAGAGAAGCTGACATACTACCTTAACTACCACAAGAGTAGAAAGAAAAACTACAAATTGGGGGGGGGGGGGGGGGAATGGCAATTACATATCCAACAAGGGACTTATCTCTGAAATTTTTAGAAAATTTCAACACCTCAGCATCCAAAAGACAATCCAATTTAAAAATGGGTTGAGGGCATGAACAGACACTTCACGAAAGAAGATACTCAGGCAGCCAACAAACTCATGAGGAAATGGTCTCAATCATTAGCCATTAGAGAAATGAAAATCAAAACAATGAGATATCATCTATCTCTAGCAATAATAACAAAGTTCAGCAAGACAAAAACAACAAATGTTGATGGGGTGTAGAAAGATTGGAACTCTCATACACTGCTGGTGAGACTGTAAACTAGTTCAACTACTGTGAAAATCTGTAGGGATCTTCATTAAAAATTCTGAACAGAAATACCATTTGATCCAGCAATCCCACTACTAGGAATATATCCTAAAGAGGGAAGATCTGGGATAGATATATGCACGCTCATGTTCATCACAGCACTATTCATAACAGCAGAGACAGAAACAACCTAAGTGCCCATCAACAGATGAATGGATAACCAAAATATGGTACATATATAAGAATATATGATATAAAGTAGACACAATGGAATACTATGGAACATTAAAGAATAATGAAGAATCCATGAATCACTTCATAATGAGGATGAACTTGGAGGACATTATGTTGAGTTAAACAAGTCAATCACAGAAAGACAAATATTGTATGCGTCCACCATTATAAAAAGTCAAGGAAAGGTTTACACAAGGAAGGAAACTGTCTTTATTGGTTACCAGGGATGGGAGAGTAGAGGAGGGAAAATTACTAGCTAGGTAAGAGGTATATATTCATTTGGGTGAAGGGAAAGGCAATTTACCAAAAACAGATGACCAGCACAATATCACTAAGAAAAAGGAAAACAGAGAAAAGTACACAAGAGGTACAGACAATAAATGTAAATACTAATGCATAAACAATACAGCATTATCAGTAATAACAAACATTAATCTATGGGCTGATGTGTAGGAGACAGGCAAGAAGATCAGGTCTATAAATAGGTTTAGCAGATGATATTTCTGTATACATATTTGTATATGCTATAAAAATGTCCTATAACAGAGCAAACAGAAGGCAAAGTTACGATAACCTCATAGTCACAACACCTTGAGGGAGTGAATCATTAGGCCTGTAGGCTCAGGACCATGGTTGTGGGGGACGTCAAGTTCAAATGGCATACAACACATTGCAAAAACATTGTTCTACATCCTGCTTTGGTGAATAGTGACTGGGGTCTTAAAAGTGTGTGAGTGGCCATCTTAGATGCAATTATTGATCTTTCCTCATCTGAAACAAGGAAGAATGAAGAAAATCAAAGACACATGGAAACAATCAGTACAAGTTCTAGTGGACTATGGGAACCTCAGCCTACATGACCCTGAGACCAGAAGAATTAGATGGTACCCAGCTACCACCAACAACCACTCAGAAAAGAATTAAAACTGGAAATCCTGGATAGGTGGGACAAAAATATAGAACAAAAGTCAAAATCATAAAAATGACAAGGCTTACCAGTCTGACAGAAATGGGTGAAACCCCCAAGACTATGGCCCCTAGACACCCTTCAGACCTAAACTCACTCCCAAGGCTTAAACTTCAGCCCATCAATAGACAGCTCTATGAGGTGAACAATTACAGTCAAAGCAGTTCTCTCCTTACAGCTGTCAACCATGGGAGATCAAAACAGCAACATCTGCACAGGGAGAAAACTCAGAAGTCTGGAATGCATGGGAAAGAAGGACACATGAGAGAGTAACTATAGGGAGGAAGTGGGAAGAGACCAGTTACATTTTGGGGACTGTAAAAATGTCACAAAAAACAATGTGTGTAAATTGTTGAATGGAGAATGAATTTTCTCTGTAAGCTTTCACCCAAAAAAAGTTAAAAAAAAAAAAAGGTCATAAAAATTTGTTTATTCAGTTATATAAATATTTAAAATAGCTGCCTGGCATGAACCACAATAACAAGAGTCAAGAAATTGAGAAATAGAGTGGGAATGGGATCATTTGTAGCTCCTGTCATTTACATATATGTGCTTTACATACATCATATGTAATTACATTACACACTAACATATATCATTTAAATATAACCCTTTCCTCTAATACTTAAAGAAGTCCTGCTAATAATTAACAAAATGTCCAAGATCTCAATAGAATTATGGCAAAAGGTATGAACCAAGTATTCACTGAATAGGACATAAAGATAATTCTTAAGTATATGAAAAGATGGGAGGTCTGGTTGCATAGTGCCTAAGGCATTTGACTGCTAGCCAGAAGGCTGGCAGTTCAAACCCACCAGCCACTCCTCTGAAGGAAGTTTGATAATCTACTTCCGTAGTGATATTGCCTCAGAAACCCAAGGAAAGGTCGCTATGAGTCAGTTCCAACTCCAAGGCAGTGGGTTTGGTTTCGTTTGTATGAAAAGATGTTCTCTCTCCCTTATACATGATAAGGGAAATCAAATTAAAACCACACTTAGATATCATTTTTGACTACCAGATTGCCAAAGATCCACGTTTGATAGCACACTGTTGTAGTCTGATGAAATTAAAAGGTCTCTTCATAGATCAATGTGTACAAATTAGTTTGGCAATATCTGTCTAATTTACCAATTCACATACCCATCATGACTTGACAAGCCAAGGACTTATTTAAACTGAGCAACCATTTTCCCCTTGAAAAATTTTGTAGCATTTGCCTGAACAGCCCCCTACCCTTCATCCTTTGCCTTAGATCAAAATGATAGTCCACAGTGGTTGTTCTCTCTTGTTGATACTTATACAACTGTAAGTAAATGCCTAGTGCTTCAAACTATGTATTGTTGAGTTATTCTTCGACAGTTCTTCTAAAAGCTCTGTCCCACATAGCCTAATACCTCCGTGTTGAATCGGATTTTACCTGCGTTGCCCAACAGCTCAACTTGGCTTAAGTGCATAATAAATTGCTAAATAAAACCTTTATTTTTCTTTCATCACTACATTACCATTAACATAAAAGGTGGAAAACAGATATATCAGGTAAATTTACTTGAGTTAGTAAAAGTATTTTTTGGACATACATGAAGGAAAATAATTACATAGGGAGATTTCATTCTATACTCATTATACTTTTTATAATTTTGAATGATGAGAATGTATTACCTTCTCAAAAATAAATAGTAATATTTTTTTTTAAATTCAACTCTATCACTTTTATTAAATTTAAACAGACTATTTTGTCATCCTAAACACTGATTGGTTCATGTAGGAATCTCCATTCATACAACAGGCCTTTCTAATGGAGGTAATTCACCTCAGAAAGGAACCCGCATTCATTACTTTTGTTTCTGTTCAGTTATTCCTGGACTCAGCAGATACCTGAATTAAGTGAGCATTAACTTCTGAATTAATAGGACCAAACAGTGAAAGAATCATCTTCAGGTTAGCTGTCTCCTTAAAGTACTCTTTTCTATGCTGGATGTTTTCTAGACCACAAGTTTGAGTACTTGCTCTGTCATTTTAGCCCTATGCCTTTCCTGTCCTTTAAGTTATCTTGATTACAGCTTATTCCCTTAATCAACTTCCGCAGTTATGGTCTCAAGTCATATCAAAACAGACAGATTAATTCTGTAATAGCTGCCATGATTCCTGACAAACATTTTGCCTAGAAATGTAGCCAAGAGTTTCGAGAACTGCATTTCTCATTCACTTATTTTAAAAATGTATTTATTGAACTACTATGTTCTTGGTATTAAGCAGGGCACTGGAGAAAAAGCGATGAATAAGGTACATTTATGGCCTTAATATTTTAGTGGGAGAGATATTAAACAAATAAGGCAAATTATAACTTTGTTGTTGTTATTAGTTGCAGCAGAGTTGGCTCCAACTCATGATGACCCATATACACCAGAACTAAAAGTTGTCCAGTCCTGTGTTATCTTCACAATCATTGGTATTTCAAGTCCACTGTTGACCCCCACTGTGTATTTTGAGTTCCTGACAACATAGAGGACTCATTTTCCAGCATTCTATGGGACAATATTATGTTTTAACTGGCTAATTTTTCAAAGTAAATCATCAAGTCTTTATTCCTAGCCTGTTTTAGTCTGGAATCTCCACTAAAACCGTCCAGTACGTTATCCTGCTGGTATTTAAAATACTGGGTTCACAGCTTCCAACATCATAACAACACTTAAGCCACCACAGCACAATAAACTGACAGATGGGTGGTAACTTCTAACTTAGAGTTGTAATAATAAGCACTATCAGAAAAAGTACAATAATACTTTTCCCCCAAAGGGAGACACCTAAAAGTTAAGATATATGGGAAGAGTAAGAGTTTATCATGCCATGAGAGGGTAAGAGTGCTCCAGGAAGAAGCAATAACTTGTACAAAGGCTCTGAGGAAAAAAGTGTTTAGAGTGTACAAGAAACAAAAAGCTTACGTCTTGGGGAGTTCTGGGCCTGAGGATTTCCTTGAGCAGTGAACAGTCACAAACCATTGCTGGCCAGGTTATCAGTAACCTGGTTTCCTCAAAACCTTAGTAATATTCCATGTATTTTTTCCATTCTAACCTACATGTAGCAAAACCACTGGGGGGAAAAAAAACAGATTATAAGCTGAGATTCCAGAAATAACTTCCACCACCAAACCACAAGCTTCCACGAGCTAAAACTACAGAACCACTGTCTTAGTTACCTAGTATTTCTGCAGCAGAAATTCCACAAATGGGTGGATTTCAAATCACGTTATTTTCTCATAGTTCTGGAGGCTAAAGGTCCAAATCAGGGTCTGGCTGTGTCGATTCCTTACTCGTCTGTAGCCTGGTTGTTCCTTTGTTCTTGGCAATCTTTGTCTGTCTTCCTCAGTATGTGCTCCTGTCTGTGTCTAATCTGTTCTTTTTATAACTTAGAAATGATTGGGTTTAGAGCATACTCTACACAGATGTAATCCAAACACGATTACCTCCAGGGTATAAGGATTAGGGTTCCAGTACATACTTTTGGGTGGGACAAAATTCAATTTATAAGAACCACAATGATTCTCAAATCTTGACTAGAAAAATTAGTGCTTCATATTTTCTTCTTTAAACAGAGTATTCACATGGAGAGAGCAAATGTGAGATTTGGACATTGATGGTCCATTGGTATCTTGGTGAAAATATTAAGTTAATCTCTTATACTGTTCTTGATAGGTGCTATTGAATCAGGTCCAACTCATAGTGATCCTATGTATAAGAGAACAAAAACTTCCTGGTGCTGCAACATCCTCACAATAATTGCCATGCTTGAGCCCACCGTTGCAATCACTATGTCAATCCATCTCATGAAAGGTCTTCCTCTGTTTTGCTGACCCTCTATGTTACCAAGCATGATATCCTTCTCCAGGGACTGGTCCCTTCTGACAACAGAACCAAAATACATGAGAACAAGTCTGGCCATTATCACTTCTACAGAGCATTCTGACTGTACTTCCTCACAAACATACTTGTTCATTCTTGTGCAAGCCATGGTATATTCAATAGTCTTCACTAATATCATAACTCAAATGCATCAATTTTTCTGCAGTCTTCCTTATTCATTATCCAACCTTCACATATATGAGGCTATTGCAAATGGCTTGGGTCAGGTGCACCTTAGTCTTTAAAGTAAAATGTCTGTTTTTTAAACAGGTCTTTTGGAGTAGATTTCCCTGATGCAATTTGTCATTTGATTTCTTGACTGCTTCTTCTAAGGACATAGATTATGGAACCAAGAAAAATTAAATCTTTAAAAACTTCAGTCTTTTCTTCATTTATAATGATGTTGTTTATATTTCCAGTTATGAGGATTTTTGTTCTTTATATTGAAGTGCAGTCCATATAAAGGACTATAATATTTGATCTTCATCAGTAGTCTTCTTCACTTTCAGCAAGCAATGTTGTGTCATCTGCATATTGCAGGTTGTAAATGAGTCTTCCTCCAATCCTGATACTGTGTTTTTCTTCATATAGTCCATCATCTTGGATTATCTACTCAACATAGAATTGAACAAGTATGGAGAGAGGATACAATCCTGACACACTCATTTAATGATGTTAAACCATGCAGTATCCCCTTGTTTTGTTTGAATAACTGGATTTTAGTGTATGTACAAGATTCTCGGGCAGTCAGCCGAAGGGATCCAGGTGAATAGAGGGAACTCAGACACACCAAAAGCAGCAGGGTGGGAGAGAAGGAGAAATGGGATTAAAAGGCCCAAGAATCCGGGCAGAAGAGGAGTCAGCCTCAGGGACCCAGGTAAGGGTGGTACGAGAGGTTTTCAACAGGGAGACAAACTGGTCTGTCGGTTTGTCCTACTGTGGTGACGTGTTGATGTGAGTTTTGAGGCTGAGCCACTGGTGTTTAAAACCCAGTGGGATGCACATGGTGCATAGGTAGCAGCCCAGCTTACAGACTGAGACAGACTAGGAAGAAGGAAGAGGCC
>NW_006921857.1:2483378-2490479 GCF_000298275.1 Orycteropus afer afer | reverse complement strand
ATGCTTGGTAGGGTGGAGGGTCTACAAAAGAGGGGGAGGCCTTCAACAAGATGGATGGACACGGTGGCTGCGATGATGGGCTCAAGTATAGCAGGGATCGTGGAGCTCTTGCTGGATCAGGCAGTATTTCATTCTGCTGTGCATGGGGTTGCTCTGAGTCTGAAATGACTAAATGGCACCTAACAACAACACAGGATCCTCGTGAACACAATTAAATGTTCTGGAATTCCCATTCTTCACAATTTTCTTCATAATTTTTTATGATCCACACAGTCAAATATATTTGCATAGTCAATAAAACACAGGTAAACTTCTTTCTGGTGTTCTTTGCTTCCAACCAAGATCCATCTGAAGTCAGCAATGACATCCCTTGTTCCACATCCTCTTCTGAATCTGACTTGAATTTCTGGCAGCTCCCTGTCAATGTACTGTCGCAACTGTTATTTAATCTTTTTCAGCAAAATTTTACTTGTGTGTGATATTAATGATATTGTTCAATAATTTATGCATTCTGTTTACTCATCTTTTGTGATAGTTGGAGCTGTGTGCTAACTTGGCTGCACCACAATTCTGTGTGGTTTAAGCAATTGTGATGTGGGTTGCCCAATGATGGGATCAGATATATATGTTTTGAGCAGACAATCGGTTGGAAGGGAGTTTCCCTAGGGTGTGGCCTGCTTCCAGTATATTTATGGACATCCTGGGAGAAGAGACCATCTTCTGTAGATCAGGATTCTGTTGTGCTGCCTACAACTGTCCATGAGTGAACAATCCACCATTCGGCCTGGAGATCTTGGATTCATCATTTCTTGGAATCAACAGCCAATATCCTGTCTGTCAACCTTGAGCTCCTCAGCCCCTGCAGCTGCATGAGTCAGGAAAAGCCTCCAGCTTGACATTTGATCCAAGAACTTTGGACTTGCCTGCTTCTATAAATGTGTGAGCCATTTTCCTAAGATAAATTTTCTCTTTCTCTCTATATATAAGCTTTAGTGGTTTTGTTTCTCTTGAGAACCCAGCCTAACACACCTTTCTTTGGAATGGGCATAAATATGGATCTTTTCCAATCAGTTAGCCAGGTAGCTGTCTTCCAGATGTCTTGGAATCAGTGAGCGAGCACTTATAGTACTGCATCCATTTGTTGAAACATTTCAGTGGATATCCCCTCAATTCCTGGAACCTTGTTCTTCAGCAATTCCTTCAAGTGGAGCTTGGACCTCTTCCTTCTGAATCATAAGTTATTGATCCTATGCCAGCTCCTGAAATGGTTGAACATCAACCAATTCTTTTTGGTACAGTGACTGTGTATTCCTTCCATCTTCTTTGGATATTTCCTGCATCATTCAACATTTTGCCTATAAAACCAAAAAAAACAAATTCACTGCTGTCAAGTCAATTCCATCTCACAGTGACCTCTCCTTGGACTTCTGAGGCAGTAACTCTACAGAAGTAGATTGCCCAGTCTTCCTTCTGAGGAGTGGCTGGTGGATTTGAATTGCTAGCCTTCTGGTTAGCAGTCAAATGCTTTAGGCACTACAACACCAGAGATCATAGGCTCCTTCAATATTGCAACTCAAAGCTATACTGAAAGGTCTTCATGAGTTGGAGCCAACTCAATAGCACCTAACAACAACAAAATCTATTTATAAACTGCTAGATCCAGTTTGTATAGTATTTAGAATATTTGGAAAGTGAATTATATATATGTGTAAAACACATATAATTATTTTTCCTTTACTTGTGCTATCCTCACACCATTTAGGTACTAGAGTTGTGCTAGATTTGTAAAAACTGATGAGAGGTCCTCATCAACGTGCAAGATATAAATGATCTATTTCTCGAAAATTTGGTCAGATTTACCCATAAACTTAATTGCCAGTGTCTAGTGATAAAGGAGCTCTGATGGCATAGTGGATGAGGCATTTGGCTGCTAGCCAGAAAGTCAGCAGTTTAAATCCATCAGCCACTCTGTGGAAGGAAGATAGGGCAATCTACTTCCGTAAGCATTCACAGACTAGGAAACCCAATGTGGGTTACTATGAGTGGGATTTGACTCGATGGCAGTGAGGTTTTTCTTCTGTTGTTGTTGTTGAGTGGTATGGTAATTCTTAAGCTAACTTTATTAATTTTCAATTTCTTGGAAACATATTCATTTTATCAAACTTGTGAATATTTTGGAATAAATTTGTACACGTTATTCTCTTAGAATTTTTAAAACTTCTCTATATATAACTGTGTATGTTTTATCCTTCTCTATAGTTTTTGTGCTTTCCTTGATCATACCTAACAAAGATTCTTCTAACATACTGATAATTTTTTGAAAAAAACACTTTTTATTTTATTCATGAATTTTACCACTTATCTACTTTATATTTTCTACTTTTATCTTCATCAATTTGTTTCTTCTATTAGAACAATATATTACATTGTTTAGATTAACCTTAGAAAAAATGTTCTAACTTGTGTCCCTGGTTCTTATCTTTAATTTTTCTCTAGATTAATATATACTCCTACAGTTGTTGAAATATTTCAGGTTTTCTTCATCTTCCTTCAATCTATCACTTCATCACTCCCCAGTGGAGATCTATCTTTTTATAAAATGACAGCCAGCATAAATGATATATGATCATAAATAAATTAAGTGATTCTACAAGCAACACATGGAAATTAGTTAACAGTTGCCAGGCATTATATTTAGGACAGATGGCTTCTTTAGTTCTGGACTCCTGAGGGATGGCAGAGATAGCTGGATTAGAATTCCGGATGCCAATTATTATATATTTAAAAAAAAAAAAAAAAACATAAAAATGGATGACAACTTTGAGGGAGGAGCACATGGGTCCTATACTAGTTCATATGATTATTCTCCTGACCATGTGTTATCTGTCAAAAGGGATTATTTATATTAAAAGAAATCTCTAAGATACAGGATTCATCATCATGATGCAGGAAGATAAACTGCATTTATGTATCAATGGATTGGGTTCATATTTAATGAGATATCTTTCAAAGAAACAATAGTGCCTTGGGTCATTGCTTAATCAGTGAATTAAGTGAAATAAATAAACAATTCTGACCTGTGTCAGAATATTCCAGTGAGTAAGGGCTATGAATTGTGTCCCCCAAAAGTATGTGTTGTGAATCCTACACCTATGTTGTTGTTAGGTGTCCAGTCAATTCTGACTCACAGTGAACCTATGTACAACAAAACAAAGCACTGATCGGCACTACGCCATTCACAGAATCTTTACTGGGCATGAGTCTGTCATTGTAGCCACTGTGTCAATCAATCCATATCAATGAAGGCCTTCCCCTTTTTTTCTGACCATCCACTTTACTAAGCATGATATCCTTCTCCAGGGAGTAGTCCCTTCTGATAACATGACCAAAGTAGGTGAGATGAAATCTGGCCATTCTCTCTTCTAAGAAGCATTCTGGCTGCATATCTTCCTAGACAGATTTGTTCATTTTTCTGGCAGTCCATGGTGCTTTCAGTATTTGCCAACACCACAATTCAAAGCATCAGTTCTTCTTTGGTCTTCCATATTCATTGTCCAGTTTTCACATGTATATGGCGATTGAAAATACTATGGCTTGGGTTAGGTGCACATTAGTTTTCAAAGTCACATCTTTGCTCTTTAGTACTTCAAAGAGGCCCCTTGCAGCAGATTTGCCCAGTACAATATGACATCTTATTTCTTAACTGCTGTTTCCATGTGTAGTGATTGTGGATGCAAGTAAAATGAAACCTTTGAAAACATCAATCTTTTCTCCATTTATAATGATGTTGCTTATTTGTCCAGCTGTGAGGATTTTTGTTTTCTTTGTGTTGATGTGTAATCACATTGTTGTTGTTGTTATGTGCCAGTGAGTCAGACCCGACTCATAGCTACCCCTCCTTGGGTTTCTGAGGCAGTATCACTACGGAAGTAGATTGCCCAACCTTCCTTCCGAGGAGTGGCTGATGGGTTTGAACCGCCAGCCTTCTGGTTAGCAGTCAAGTGCCTTAGGCACTACGCTACCAGAGCTCCTTATGTAATCATACTACCTGTTGAATGTCTTTGATCTTCATCAGTAAGTACTTCAAGTCATTTTCACTTTCAGCAAGCATGGTTGTGTTATCTGCATATCACAGGTTGTTAATGGTTCTGCCTCTAATCCTGATGTCATGTTCTTCTTCATATAGCTCAGCTTCTCAGATTATTTGCTCAATATACAGATTGAATAAGTACGGTGAAAGAATAGAACACTGACACACACTTTTCTTGAATTTAAACCATGCAGTATCCCCTTATTTTGTTTGAACAACAGGCTTTTGGTCTATGTATAGGTTCCTCATGAGCTCAATTAAGGGTGTATTAGAATTCCCATTCTTTGCAATTTTATCCATAATTTGTTATGATCCACATAGTTGAATGTCTTTGCATAGTCAATAAAAACAGGTAAACATCTTTCTGGTGTTCTTTGCTTTTAGTCAAGATTCAACTGACATCAGCAATGATATCCTTTGTTTCATGTCCTCCTCTGAATCCAGCTTGAATTTCTGGAAGTTCCCTGCCAATATACTGCTACAACGATTTTTTAATTATCTTCAGAAAAATTTTACTTGTGTGTGATATTAATGAAATTGTTTGATAATTTCCACATCATGTTGTATAACATTTCTTTGGAATAGGCACAGATATTAATCTCTTCCACTGGGTTGGCCAGATACCAGTCTTCTGAATTTCTTGGCATAAACGAATAACCACCTCCAGTGCTGCATCTGTTTGTTGAAATATCTCACTGGATAGTCCTTCAATTCCTGGAGCCTTGTTTTCTGCCAATTCCTTCAGTGCAGCTTCAACTTCTTCCTTCGATACCATTGGTTCTTGACCAAATGCTACCTCCTGAAATGGCTGAACGTTAACTAATTCTTTTTGATACAGTGACTCTGAGTATTCTTTCCATCTTCTTTTGATGCTTCTTACATCATTCAATATTTTGCCCATAAAATCCTTCAATATTGCAACTTGAGGCTTGATTTTTTTCTTTAGTTCTTTCAGCTTGAAAATGGCCAATGTATTCTTCCCTTTGGTTTTCTAACTCCAGGTCTTCAAACATTTCATTATAATACTTTACTTTGTCTTCTTGAGCTGCCCTTTGAAATTTTCTGTTCAGCTCTTTTATTTCATCATTTCTTCCATTTGCTTTAGCTACTAGCCATTCAAGAGCAAGCTTCAGAGTCTCTTCTGACATCCACTTTGCTCTTTTCTTCCTTTCCTGTCTTTTTAATGACCTGTGGGGTTTTTTTACGTATGATATCTTTGATGTCATCCAACAACTCATCTGGTATTCACTCACTGATGTTCAGTGAATCAAATCTATTCTTCAGATGGTCTCTAAATTCAGGAAGACTATAATCAAGGTCATATTTTGGCTCTTATGAACATGTTTTAATTATCTTCAGCTTCAACTTGAACTTGCATGTGAGTAATTGATGTCCACAATGTGCTCTGGCCTTGTTCTGATTAATGATACTGAGCTTCTCTATCACTTGTTTCTACAGAAATAATTGATATGATGCCTGTTTATTCCATGTGGTAAAGTCCATGTATATAGTCACATTTACGTTGTTGACAAAAGGTATTTGCAATGAATAAGTCATTGGTCTTGCAAAATTTTGTCATGCAATCTCCAGCATCATTCCTATTACCAAAGCCTTATTTTCCAACTACCAATGTTTGTCTTTGTTTCCAGCTTTTGCATTCCAATCACCAATAATTATCAATACATCTTCATTGCATGTTTGGTCAATTTCAGACTGCAAAAGTTGGTAAAAATCTTCAATTTATTCATCTTTTGCTTCCATGGTTGGTGTATAAATTTACATAATAGTAGTAGTAACTGGTCTTCCTTGTAGATATATAGATATTCTCTCACAGAGAGCATTGCATTTCAGGACAGATCTTGAAAGATTCTTTCTGACAGTTAATACTATGCCATTCCTCTTCAATTTAATCCTTATAGCTATGGCTATTATAACATTTTGGAATAGATTATCTTGTTATGTAAAAGAGGCAGTATCAGTGTAGGGTGTCTTAAGTCAATTTCTTTTGAGAGCAGACTAAGGAACCAAGCAAGCAAGCAGAGATGGGGAAGACAGATGACATGCCACGTGAAATCTCCAAGGAACCAAGAAATAGAAGGTACAAAGAAAAAAGGACATTTCCCCAGAGCCAATGGAGACAGGAAGCCTCCCTTTAGAGGCAGTGTCTTGAATTTAGATTTTTAGCTTCCTAAACTGTAAATAAAATTAATTTCTATTTGTTAAAGCCACCAATTTGCTGCATTTTTGTTATGGCAGCGCTAGGTAACTAAGACAGTAGAGAAACCCTCAATGAGATTGACTGACACAATTGGCACAACAATGGATTCAAACATACCAAAAATCATGATGATGTCATGGGACCAGGTAACATTTTGTTTTGTTATGCATAAGGTAACCATGAGTCAAAGCCTTCACATGACTTGATGGCAACTCACAACAACAATAACAGGGTAAAAACATTGGTTTTGCTCTTATCTCACCTCGAAAAAGATATATCAAGGCCTTTTCCCTAAGGAGGGATATTGATAAAATAAATGGTTAACATGGTTAGCTGCAGGTCAGCCCCAGAGACACAGGTGAGGAGAGACAACTCAGGGACGCCCAAAGCAGTAGGCCAGAAGAGCAGGAAAGAGGAGATTAAAAGTGAGGAAGACAGAGAGAAGAGCAATCAGCCAAAGAGATTAAGTGAGGAGAGGAAACTCATGCCTGCCCAAAGCAGCAGGACCGTAGAGCAGGAGAAAGGGTATAAAAGCCAGGAACCCAGACAGAGAAGCAGTCAGCCCCAGGGACAACTCAGGGACGCCAAAAGCAGCAGGCCAGAAGAGCAGGAGAATGGGGATTAAAAGCCAGGAAGCCAGACAGAGGAACAGTCAGTCACAGGGACCCAGGTGGAGGTGATACGAGAGGTCTGCAACAGCAAGACAAACTTGTCTGTCAGTTTGTCCTACTGTGGTGACATGTAGACGTGAGTTTTGAGGCTGAGCCTCTGGTGTTTAAAACCCAGCGAGATG
>NW_006921857.1:2457393-2480439 GCF_000298275.1 Orycteropus afer afer | reverse complement strand
GGTGGCTGCGATGATGGACTCAAGTATAGCAGGGATTGTGGGGCTGGCGTGGGATTGGGCAGTGTTTCGTTCTGCTGTGCATGGGGTCGCTATGAGTCAGAAACGACTCGATGGCACTTAACAACAACAACAACATGGTTAGCTGCTATCCAAAAGATTGGCAGTTTGAGTCCACTCAGTGTTAACTCTGAGAAAGTCCTGGTAGTCTATTCCAAAAAAATCAGCCACTGAAAACTCTATGGAACACAGTTCTACTCTAATACACATGGGGTCACCACGAGTCACAACTGACTTTACAACGACTGTTTCATTTTCTTGTACCAAAGGGCAAAGGAGCAAGCAGAACCTACTAGGATGGTTGAGAAACCAAGTAGCCATGAGGGACAAAGTGTTGAATCCTGAAAAACAATAGCTTTTTGGCTCAAAATTAGCTTTCAGATGAATTAAATATTATACACAATAGTTTCTCACAAATGATAAAAAATTGCTATACTAAGTAAATTCTACTCTAAATAACATTTTAATAGCTATATTAATACTAATAATTGTTATCATCAATTTTAGTAAAAAAATATATTTTTTTAAATATAACAATTATTCAAGTACAAAAAATTACATGATATTGCATTAAAAATTATGCACTAAAAATCATAAAATACATTGAAATAATGTTAGCAGAAAATGTATAGAACTTACATTAAGAATGGAAAGTATAGAAGACAACATGTATTAAAAACAAAATAAACAAACAAACAAAAAACTCCCTGCTGTTGAGTTCATTGCATCTTATGGCGTCCCCTCCTTGGCTTTCCGAGGTGGTATCTCTACAGAAAGAGATTGCCCAGTCTTCTTTCTGAGGAGTGCCTGGTGAGTTTGAACCATTGGTCTTCTGGTTAGCAGTCAAATGCCTTAGGCACTATTTCACAAGAGCTATATATGTAGAGAGAGTGACTATTTTCCTAAATAGGAAGACTGAAGAATACAAAGTTGCTATATCTACCAAAACAATCTATGCAATTAATGTACTCTTGGTCAAAATGTCAAGGGGATTTGCATTGTTTCTTTTTTTTTTCTTTTTTCTTTTTTCAAGATGACAAATTTTATACAGACTAATTTAAAAGACTATTCATTGTTTAGGAGGCATTAAGTTTGTTTCTGGTGATGGAAAAGTTGGCAACAGATATTAGTGATGGCTTAATAAACAATATGATTGATGCAATTCATGTCACTGAATCATATATGGAAACAATGTGGAACAGCTAAATATTCCATTATCTATATTTTTGAAATAATAGAAAAAATATATAGAGAGGAAATAAAAATAAAAGACTATCAAAAAGTAAGACTAATAAAGAATTAATAAGCTTACCAAATATAAAGTCATAATATCAAATTAATGTGGAATGGACATGTTGTTGTTGTTAGGTGTCGTTGAATTGGCTCCAACTCATAGTGACCCAATGCACAACAGAACTAAACACTGACTGGTTCTGCACCATCTTCACAATCCTTGCTATGCTTGTGCTCATGATTGCAGCCACTGTGTCAAGCCATCTCATTGAGGGACTTCTCTTTGTTCACTGACCCTCTACTTTATCCAGCATGGTATCTTTCTCCAGGGAATGGTCCCTTCTGACAACATGACCAAAGTAGGTGAGATGAAGTCTGGCCATACTAGCTTCCAAGGAGCATTTCAGCTGCACTTCTTCCAGGACAGATTTGCTCATTCTTCTGGCAATCCGTGGTATTTTCAGTATTCTTCACCAACACTATAATTCATAGGCATCAACTCTTCTTCAGTCTTCCTTTCACATGAACATGACATGATTGAAAATACCATGGCCTGGGTTAGGCACACTATAATCTTCAAAGTAGTATCTTTGCTTCTTAACACTTTCCAGAGGTCTTTTGCAGCAAATTTGCCCGGTGCGATATGACATCTTATTTCCTGACTGCTGCTTCCACGAGTGTTGACTAAAATTAAATCTCTGACAACTTCAATCTTTTCTCTGTTTATCATGATGGTGCTTATTGGTCCAGTTGTGAGGATTTTGTTTTATGCTGAGGTGTAATCTATACTGAAGACTGTAGTCTTTGATCTCCAGCAGTAAGTGTTTCAAGTCATTTTTGCTTTCAGCAAGCAAGGTTATGCCATCTGCATATCACAGGTTGTTAATGATTCTTCCTCCAATCCTGATGCCATGTTCTTCATATAGTCCAGCCTCTCGCATTATTTGCTTAACATATAGATTGAATAAGTATGATGGAAGAATACAACCCTGATGCACACCATTCTTAATTTTAAACCATGCAGTAATCCCTTGCTCTGTTCGAACGACTGCCTCTTGGTCTATGCACATGTTCCTCATGAAAACAATTAAGTGTTCTGGAATTCCCATCATTTGCAATAGTATCCATAATTTGTTATGATCCACACAGTCAAATGCCTTTGCATAGTCAATGAAACATAGGTAATCATCTTTCTGGTATTCTTTTCTTTCAGCTAAGATCCATCTGACATCAGCAATGGTATTACTTATTCCACATCCTCTTCTGAATCAAGTTTGCATTTCTGAAAGTTCCCTGTCAATATACTGCTACAGCCATTTTTAAAATTATTTTCAGCATGATTTTACTTGTGTTCGACATTAATGGTAATGTTTGATAATTCCCAAATTCTGCTAGATCACTTTTCTTTGAAAAGGGCACAAATGTCAATCTCTACCAGTCACATGGCCAGGTAGCTATCTTCCAAATTTTTTTGGCATAATAAGTAAGTGCCTTCAGTGCTGCATCCATTTATTGAAATATCTCAACGGGTATTCCTTCAATTTCTGGAGCCTTATTTTTCACCAATTCCTTCAGTGCAACCTTGACTTCTTCCTTCAATACCATTGGTTCTTGATCATGTGCTACCTCCTGAAATAATTGGATATTGACCAATTCTTTTTGATACAGTGACTCTGTGTATTTCTTTTATCTTCTTTTGATGCTTCCTACAGCACTAAATATTTTGAATGATAGTAGTAGTAGTAGTGTATACAGGTACTGACACAGGAAAGGACAAATTAATCAATGGAAAAGAACAATGCTTTAGAAGTAAACTGTGGAGTAAGTGTAAATTATTATATGAGGTTTTGGCAATACAAAACAATGATGGAAAATTGGTAAATCAAGTTTCTGCAACCAAATAACAGAAGAAATTAAACTTTAATAGAATTAAACTGCTAATAAAAAAAAATCAATATGGTAGGAACTCTGGTGGCATAGTGCCCAAAGCATTTGACTGGTAACCAGAAGGGTGGTGGTTCAAATCCACCAGCCACTCATCGGAAGGAAGATTGGGCAATTTACTTGCATAGTGATACCGCCTTGGAAACTCAAGGAGGGATCACTATGAGTTGGATCCAACTCAATGGCAGTGAGTTTGGTTTTTGGTTTGACAGTCAACACCCATGGAAGCAGCAGTTAAGAAATCAGATGTCATATTGCACTGGGATAATTAGCTGCAAAAGACCTCTTTAAAATGTTGAGCAAAGATGTCACTTTGAAGACTAAGGTGCACCACACCCAAGCCATGGTATTTTCTTTTTCTTTTTAATTTTATTGTGGTTTGGGTGTAAATTTACAAAGCAAAATTGTTTTATATTCAACAGTTTATGCACACTTGATTTCACTGCCTGACTACCATCTCCAACCATAGAAAACTCTCTTCCCCTCCCGTCCAGTGACTACAACCTCCCTGTGCCTTTAACTATGTGTTCCTGTCTGTCCAGCTTTCCTTTTATGTGAATGCTGCCTCTCTGTTATCTCATGGATGATTGCTCTACAGATGCATCTCCCTAGGGTAGGTGGGTCCATTGTCCTCGGGTAGGTGTTCTGCATGTAGGTCTATCTACTGTTGGACTGAGAGCCAATCTATGAGAAAAGCCAGGGTATTTTTGATCACCTGATGTGCATGTGAAAGTTGGACAATTAACAAGGAAGACTGAAGAAGAGTTGGTGCCTTTGAATTGTGGTGATGAATACTGAAAATACCATTGACAGCTAGAAGAAAGAACAAATCTGACCTGGAAGAAGTATGTGCAGAATGCTGCATGAAAGTGAGAATTGCCAGACCTCATCTTACCTATTTTGGTCATGTTGTCAGAAGGGGCCATTCCCTGAAGAAGGATATGCTTGGTAAACTAGATGGTCAGTGAAAGAAAAGAAGACCCTCAACAAGATGCATTGACATAGTAGCTGCAACAATCAGCTTACATAGCAAATATTGTGAGGACGGTATAGGACTGAACATTTATTCCTTCTGTTGTTTGTGAGGGGTTGCTGTGAGTCATAACTGACTCAAAGACACCTTAAAGCAAGAACAACAGCGGAGAATGATTGTGAGAATTTTTTTTTTTTTAATTGTCATTTGGGTGAAATTTTATATAGCAAATTCATTTTCCATACAATAGTTCTTACACATTTTGTTTCGTGACATTGACTGCAATCCCCATAATGTATCAGTTCTCTTCCCATTTCCTTCCTCTGGTTATCCTTTGCTGTGTCTTTCTTTCCTATGCAGCCCTGCCCTCTGAGCTATCTACCTGTGCAAATACTGCCCTACTGGTCTCCCATGGTTGATTGTTCTAAGGAGTATACCTCCCCGGTGTAAACATTCACCTCATATGTCTGTGTATTGTTTGGCTGGAAGCAATGGGACTGATTTCAATTCCAGGCTCAAAGAGTCACTAGGGGCCATGGTCTTGGGGGTTTCACCATCTTGATCAGAGCCACTCCTCAGAAGGAATGTTGGGCAATCTACTTCTGTAGTGATACTGCCTCAGAAACCCAAGGAGGGGTCACTATGAATTAGATCCAACTCCAAGGCAGTGGTGGCATTTTTGTTATTATCAAAGAAAATGTAGAATAATATTTATCTCTCTATGAAAAAGAATTCCAAGCTGAAAACAGTGAAAGAAAAATGAAGGAAGATATTGCTTGGCTTAACTACATAAGAGTGAAATTGTTCTATATGTCAAAAACATCATATAAAACCAAAAAACCAAACCCACTGCCATCAGATTGATTCTGATTTGTAGTGACCCTATAGAGCTGTCCCCTTGGATTTCAGAGGTTGTAAATCTATGGAAGCAGACTGCCTCATCTTTCTCCTACAGAGCGGGTGGTAGGTTTCAGCCACCAACCTTTTGGTTAGTAACCAAAACAAATATTTTAGCTGTGAACCACAAGAGCTTTCCAAAAAATATCATATAGAAAATATAAATATTTACATTTGATGACAGAAAACAATGGATCAAAATTTCCTATATATAATGAATGCATACAAATGCATGGGGAAAAAATCAATGAGTAGTTTAAATTGTGATCAGAATACAATCAGAAGAAAAAGTGAATTTCTTTATTGCAAAATGCATGAGCTAAGAAGAAAATTATCCAAGATGGTGGACAAGGCAGATACACTATCCAGACCCTATTTAACAAAGGCTGGAGAAACCAACTGAAATGAATACGCATAACGATCCTAGAACCCAGAGCTTCAAAGGAAATGCTAAAGAAGTAGATTAAAATTTAGGACAGGAAGAATGAAAACAGTAAATAGGGAGTGGTAAACTGCCATTTGGCACAGGGCAACCATTTTGAATTATTGAAAGCAGCATTCTGATGGGAGCAGGAACCAGATAACCAGATATGCTTGCCCAGTATTTCACTAGCACACATATTGGTGATCAATGATCAGAAGGATGTGGCCTCCTCTTATCATGCACAACCATCCAGTGACCATACGTGCAGCACCCCCAACTCTCACCACCTAGAGGTTGGTCAAATTCTGCTCCAATGTCATTGCTGTGCAATATTTCTTGTTTCTTTATTTCTTTCTTTTTCTTCTTAGTTTTTCCCTCTTTGTCTGCCACCTTTAACTTCTTTTTTCCCCTTCCTTTTTTTCTCCTCTTCCCTTGCCCTTTCCCCCCCACCTTTTTTTTTTTTTTTTTGGATCTCACAAAGCAGGTGTGCCTCCACTCAAAATCCACGATTCATGCAGTTACCAGTGCCCAAAGCATGGTTGGAAGTGTGTAGTCCTGTGGCATAAGCATTGTATTCCCACAAAGCTGTTTGGTGGCTAGCACTTTCACCAATACTGTGCTGCATGTTTTAATTTTTTTTTTCTCTTCTTCTCATTATGTCCTTCTTCCCCCTAATTTTTCTCTTCTTTCTTTTCCTTTGCTTGTCTTCTTTCCACCTCCCACCCCGACCCCCAGTTTTTGTGATTCTGCAAAACGGGTCCCTACCCTCCATTGTCAGCAATATCTGCTTCTGCTCCTCTGTGGACAGCAGTACACACTCCCCCAGAGTGTGTCGGTATTCCCACTACAGCTGTGTTTGGTAGCTAACACCTGAGCCAGTTTTCTATTTTTTCCTTTCTTCTCATTTCTTCTCTCTTCCCTCCACCTGTTTTTTCTTTTTTCCTTTTCTTTCTTTTCTTCAGTATACCCTTCCTTTTTTTCTTTTTTCTTCTTTTTAATTTTTGATTTGGCTGTGAAGATACCCCACTACCTGCCATCTCCACATTCAGTAATGCCCAAACCTGATTCTCCATATTTGGTGGTGTGTATTCTCACAGAGTGAAGAAACACATTGCGCCTGCAGCTGTGCTTGGTGACTAGCACTTGCACTACTACTATGCCATATTTTTGTTATTGTTGTTTACATTATTGTTTTCTTCTTTTCTTTTTACTTTTGCTATCTTTTTCTTCTTAAGTATCCCCACTTATCCTTTATTTTTTTCTTCCTCTCCCCCTTTATCTTGTTCATTCTTTCAATCATTCCTCAGCACTCAAGAGCCAGCAACCCTACCCAGCCATGATCACCACACATGCTACCCCATCAACTTGGCAAGGACCACCACTGCTTCAGCACTGCATTGACAATAGATAGCAGCCAACACCTTCCCACACTGTCCTCTGTTGCTCTGCATGATTAGTGATAAGGGACTCATGCCCACATTTTCATCCAAATCCACCTACACAGAGGAGTAAGCACTGACCAGAGAAAAACACTTGTCATGTTGCCCATATATATTAAAACAAAACAGAAATATAAGGGTGAAGCAAATCAATGTAACAATACAGTATCTTGGAGAAAACAGACCACTTCGATTTAAATGGGAAAAAAAGAAAAAAACAAAGGACAAGATGGCTCAAACAATTAGCCAGGGCCAGAAAAAGTTCCAAAGGAACAAATTTTATTGCAAATATCTGATAAAGAATTTGAAATAATTATATATAGGTGGAGAAAAGGAATATTTTTACCAACTTCTATTGTCTGAAATTGACCAAACATGCAATGATGATGTATTGATAATTACTGGCAATGGCAATGAGAAAGCTGGAAACAAAGAAGAAGTACATGTAGTTGGAAAATACGGCTTTGGTGTAAGAAATGATGCTGCAGACTGCATGACAGAATTTTGCAAGACCAAAAATTATTCATTCCAAAAACTTTTTATCAACAATATAAATAGTGACTATACAAATGAACCTCACAAAATGGAATACACAGGAACAAAATAGACTACATCTGTGGAAAGATGTGAGGAAAGATGTGAATTAATCAGAACAAGTCCTGTAGCTGACTGTGGAAAAATCAACTGCTCCTATGAAAGTTCAATTTGAAGATGAAAAGATTAAACAAGTCCACAATAGTCAAAACATAACCTTGATTATATCCACTTGAATTTAGAGACCATCTGAAGAACAGACTTGATGTATCAAATATCAGACAAGTTGTGGGATGATATCAAGAGCAACATACATGAATAAGCAAAAGATCATTAACAAGACAGGAAAGGAAGAAAAAACAAAATTGATGTTAGAAAAGACTCTGACACTTGCTTTTGAATGGACAGTAGCTAAAACAAATGGGAAAAATGGTGATAGAAAAGAGGTGAGTGGAAGATTTCAAAGGGTGGCTTGAGAAGACAAAGTAAAGTATTGTGATGAAATGTGCAAAGATCTGGAAATAGAAAAGCAAAAGGGAAGAACATACTTGGCATTTCTCAAACAGAAATAACTGAAGAAAAAACTCAAGCCTTGAGCTGCAATATTGAAGGATTCTACAAAATATTGAACAATAGAGGAAGCATGAAAGGAATACATAGTCACCGTACTAGGAAAAAAAAAAAAAAAGACATTCAACCATTTCAAGAAGTAGCATATGATGAAGAACTGATGTTATTGAAAGAAGAAGTCCAAGCTCCACTGAAAGAATAAGCAAGAACCAAGGCTCCAGGAATTCACAAATACTCATTGAGATATTCCAACACATGGATGTAGCACTGGAGGTGCTCACTTGTTCATGCCAAGAAATTTGGAAGACAGTTATCAGGCCAATAGAGTGAAAGAGATCCATATTTGTGCTCATTTCAAAGATTACTCAACAGAATGTGGAAATTATCAAACAATATCCTTATTATCACACACAAGTAAAATTTTGCTGAAGATATTTCAAAAATGATTGCAGCAGTATTGCAAGGGAACTGTGAGAAATTCAAGCAGGATTCCAAGGAGGGCATGGAACAAGAGACATTATTGCTGATTTCAGATAGATCTTGGCTGACTGGAAGAAATACCAGAAAGATGTTCACCAGTATTTCAATGCCTATGCAAAGGCTTTTGACTGTGTGGATCATAACAAATCATGGATAATATTACAAAGAATGGAAATTCAAGAACACTTATTGGTGCTTATGAGGAACCTGTATATAGAACAAGAGGCAGCCATTCAAGCAGAACAAGGGGATGCTGCATAGTTTAAAATCAGAAAAGATGTGTGTCACGGTTGTATCCTTTCACCATACTTATTCAATCTGTATGCTGACCAAATAATCTGAGAAGCTGGACTATATGAAGAAGAATACAGCATCAAGATTGAAGGAAGACTCATTAACAACCTGTGATAGGCAGATGAAACAACCTTCCTTATTGGAAGTGAAGAAGACTTAAAGCATTTACAAATGAAGATCAAAGACTACAGCCTTCAGGATGGATTACACCTTCAATATAAAGAAAACAATGGAAAAGGAAGAGAAGATGCAAATAACACAAATAATAAATGAAAAGGTGACATTACAACAGAACCAACTGAAATAAAAAAATAATAACAATATTATAAGGAACTGTACTTCAACAGATTCAAGAACCTAGAAGAGATGGACAAATTTCTAGAAACATAAGACCTACCTAAACTAACTCAGTCTGAGACAGAATACTTGAACAGACCTATAACAAAAGAAGAAATTGAGCAAGTCATAAAAAAAAACTCTCCCCCATACACAAAAAAAAAGGCCCAGCCCAGACAGGTTCACTGGAAAATTCTATCAAATGTTCAAGGAAGAGGTGACATTTATAGTACTCAAACTATTCCAGAACATAGAAATGATGGAATACTCTCAAATTCATTCTATGAAGCAAGCATAATTCTAATACAAAAACCAGGTAAAGACACCACTAAAAAAGGAAAACTACAGACCAGTATCCCTCATGAATATAGATGCAAAAATCAACAAAAGCCTAGCCAACAGAATCCAACAACATATATCAAAAAATAATAATACACCATGGCCAAGTGAGATTCATACCAGGTATGCAAGAGTGGTTCAACATCAGAAAAACAATCAATGTAATCCACCACATAAACAAAACAAAAGAAGAGAACCATATGATCATATCCATTGATGCAGAAAAGGGATTTGATAAATTTCAACACCCATTCCTGTTCAAAACTCTCAGCAAAATGGAATAGAAGGGAAAATCCTCAATATAATAAAGGGCATATATGCAAAACCAACAGCCAACATTATTGTCAATGAAGACTCAAAGCATTCCCCTTGAGAATGGGAACAAGACAAGGATGACTTCTATCACCACTTTTATTTAACATTGTATTGGAAGTTCTAGCCAGGGCAATAAGGGAAGAAAGAAAAATAAAAGGCATCCAAACTGGCAAAGAAGAAGTAAAGCTATCTCTATTTGCAGATGACATGATCCTATACATAGAAAACTCAAGAGACTCAGCAAAAAAATCACTGGAACTAATAAAAGGGTTCAGCAAAGCTGCAGGATACAAGTCAACATACATAAATCAGTTTGATTCCTCTACATCAACAAAGAGACCTCTGAAAAGAAATATGGAAAACAATACCATTTACAACAGCTACCAAAAAGATAAAATATTTAGGAATAATCTTACCAGGGACACAAAAGGTCTATACAAAGAAAACTACAAAACACTACTACAAGAAACTACAAGAGACCTACATAAATGGAAGAATATGTCATGTTCATGGATAGGAAGAGTGAATATTGTGAAAATGTCAGTACTACCCAAAGCAATCTATACATTTAATGCAATCCTGATCCAGATTTCATCTGCATTCTTTAAAAACATGGAAAAAACAATCACTAACTTCATATAGAAAGGAAAGAGACCTCAGATAAGCAAAACACTACTGAAGAAGAAGTCTCACACTCCCCAATCTCAAAATCTACTATACAGCCATAGTCATCAAAACAGTGTACTGTTGGTACAATGATAGACAAATAGACCAATGGAACAGAATTGAGAACCCAGAAATAGACCCATCCACCTATGGACAGCTAATCTTTGAAAAGGGGCCAAAACCCATGAAATGGGGAAGAGATAGCCTCTTTAACAAATGGTGCTGGCAAAATTAGATATGCACTTGCAGAGAAATGAAACAAGACCCATACCTCACCACATACAGAAAAATGAACTCAAGTTAGATCAAAGAGTTATACATAAAACCTAAAACTATAAAGTCCATCAAAGATAAAACAGGAGCAAACCTGTTGTTGTTGTTCTTATGTGTCATCGAGTCGTGGCATAAATAGACAATGAAGCATAACCCAAAATGCACAAATAGCAGAAGATAAACTAGATGAACAGGACCTTCTAAAAATTAAATTTTTATGTGCTTCCAAAGACTTCTCTAAAAGAGTAAAAAGAGAACCTACAGATTGGGAAAAAAGATTTGGCAATGACATATCTGACAAGGGACTTACCTCTAAAATTTATAGAAAACTTCAACACCTCAACATCAAAAAGAACACAATCCAATTCAAAAATGGGCAAAGGACCTGAATAGACACTTCACTAAAGAAGATATACAGGTGGCCAACATACATACGAGAAAATGCTCACAATCATTGGCTATTGGAGAGATGCAAATCAAAGCAGCAATGAGCCATCATCTCACTTCAGCAATAATAGCCAAGTTCAACAAGAAAGTAGCAAATGCTGGTGAGGGTGTGGAGAAAACAGAGCTCTCATACATTACTGTTAGGACTGTAAAATGGTACAGCCGCTGTGGAAAATAGTACGGTGATTCCTTAAGAAACTGAAAATAGAAATATCATTTGATCTAGCAATTCCACTACTAGGAATATATCCTAAAACGGTGAGATCTAGGACACAAATAGACATATGCACACCAATGTTCAACACAACACAGTTAGCAAAGAGATGAAAACAACCTAAGTACCCATCAGCAGATGAATGGATAACCAAACTATGTGTATTTACACAATGGGAACACTATGCAACATTAAAGTACAATGAAGAATCCATGAATCACCTCATAACATGGATTAATTTGGAGGATATTATGCTGAGTGAAATAAGTCAATCACAGAAGGACAAATTTTGTGAGTCTATCACTGTAAAAAGTCAAGGAAAGGTTTACACAGTGAAGAAAATTCACTTTGTTGGGTACCGGGGATGGGAGGGAAGGGGAGAGAACATTTTGGACTAGTTGAGGGTCACATGTTGATTTAGGTGGGGAGAGGGGCAGAATGGCAAGAGTGAGTGACCAGCATGGTGACAATGTGGAAAAGGAGAACACAGAAATGTGCACGAAGGATATAGACATCAGAGGCAAATACTATTATGTGCACAATACTGCATTACCAGTGGCAGCAAACACCAGGCTATGTGTAAATGCATAGACAGGTGAGAAGATCAGGTGGAGGTAGGCCAACAGGAAAATATCCAAGACTAAGAATAGATTTGGCTGAAGACCATTTTACATATGTACTTGTGCTACAAAATGATCTATATGCATTACAGAAGTAACAGAGGACAAGGTTGGAATAGCTTCTCAGAGACAACCAAACACCTGGAGAGAGAGAAGCACTGGGCCTATGGGCTTGGGACCATAGACTCAGGGGATATCATGCTCAATTGGCACATAATACTACATAAAAATCTTGTTCTACATCTTACTTTGGTGAGTATCAACTGGGGTCTTAAAAACTTCTGAGTGACCATCTAAGATGCAACTATTGGTCTTTTGTCTGGAGCAAAGAAGAGTGAAGAAAATCAAAGTTATTTGAAAATAATTGGTCCAAAGATATTATGGACCACAAAGACATCAGTCTTCACCACCCTGAGACCAGAACTATATATGGTACCCAGCTACAAATGCCAACCACTCAGAAAGGTATCAAAATTAGAGATCCTGGATAGAGTGGGAGGAAAAATGTGGAACAAAATTCAAAAACACAAAAATGACCAGGATTACTGGTCAGATAGAAACTGGTGGAACCCCCAAGACTATGGACTAGGTATCCTTAGGCCTGGAAATGGACTCACTTCCATGGATTAGCTCTCAGCCCAACAATAGAAAGACTTAAAAGCAGATCATCTACCTCAGTGAGATGCACCCACCTACCCTAGGAAGATACATCCCTTAGATCAGTCAACCACGAGACATCAGAAAGGCAGCATTCACACACAGGAAAATCTGGATAGAGAGGAATGCCTACATAAGGAAGGCACAGGGAAGGAGTAGTCACAGGGAAGAGGTGGGAGGAGAGTTTCTTATGGTTGGGGATTGTAATTGGGACCGTGGAACCACATGTGCATGAATGGTTGAGAGCAAAACGAATCCGTTTCGTAAATTTGTACCCAAATCACAATAAAAAATTTTAATTAAAAAAAGAGCTTACGAGTAGCCATCAAAGGTGCAACTATTGGTCTCTCCTTATTCAGACAAAGAAGACTGAAGAAATCAAAGACATATGGAAACAACCAGTCCAAGGACTAGTGGACCATGAGAACCTCAGCCTGTATGGCCGAGACCAGAACTAGATGGTGCCTGGCGACCACTGCTAACCACTCAGAAAAGGATCAAAATTAGAGATCCTGAATAGAGTGGGAGAAAAATGTGGAACAAAACTCAAAATCATAAGACCAGGCTTATTAGTATGACAGTTGTAGTTGTTATGTGCCGTCGAGTCAGCCCCGACTCATAGCGACCCCTCCTTGGGTTTCCAAGGCAGTATCACTATGGAAGTAGGATTGCCCAACCTTCCTTCTGAGGAGTGGCTGGTGGGTTTGAACCTCCAGCCTTCTGGTTAGCAGTCAAGTGCCTTAGGCACTATGCTACCAGAGCTCCCAGTATGACAGTTCATACACATTTTGTTTCGTGATATTGTATGCTCCCAGTATGACAGAGACTAGTGAAACCCCCAAAAGTATGTCCCTTAGTCACCTTTGGGCCTAGAAATGCACTCACTCCTGTGGCTCAACTTTCAACCAAACAATAGCCAGGCCTATGAGGTGAACAGTTACACCAAAGAAATACACACTCCCTAGAACAATCAATCATAAAAGATCAAAAGGACAGAATTTGTGCAGGGATGAAAGTTAGAAGATAGGAATGCACAGAAAATAAGTCAGATAAAACGTAAGCACAAGGAGGAAATGAGAAGAGAGCCATTACATTGTGGGGATTGCAATCAATATCACGAAACAAAATGTGTATGAACTGTTGAATGGAAAAAAAGTTTGCTCTGGAAACTTTCACCCAAATCACACAAAAAAGTTTAACTTAAAAAAGAAGATTACAGACTTAAAAACCTAAAGGGGCAATTCTGTTCTGTCCTGTGTGGTCGCCATGAGTCCTAATAGAATCTGCAGCAAACAAGAAAAATGCATATAGATGAAAAATTGCTGCTTTTAAATTGAGTAATGAATTATAATAAAAAATTCAAATAAACATAGACATAGACATATATATTTAAATGGTTACTAGGAAGAAACCATGAAAACATCTCTTGTTTGTAGGGGTGAATTAATCAAGTTGGAAATATTATTATCAAGATATAGAAAATTAACCCAGAAATTACAATAGACACACTTACTAAAATCATGGAGAAACACTGGAATTCTTTATTTAAAACCATACAATGGCTTATGAACTTTCCATCTGGAAGTGACATAGACTACTACTGATTACTCTTCATTGTTCACAGCAAATCATATCACCATACCTATCTAAAGGAAGTACTATCCCATCATGTGTCCAGAAGCAAAAAAGAAACATTTAATAAGTATAAAAATTGTTGATGAGAGTCTGTCCTTCTGATCATCAAATAAAAACTCCCATTTAAAAAAGGAAGAATCCAGAGATTTTAGGTCTCCCTGTTCTTGAGTTAGGAAATGTTTCTGGATTAGGTTCCATTACTGCTCAAATAGAGGAACTCCAGAACCCACTGATTTCCATCATTTTTCCCTCCACTCATTGAGAGGTCTTTTGCATTATTCTACTAGATTACATATAAAGTAGTCTACATAGACCAAAAGGAAGTCCTTCAAACAGAACAAGGAAATACTGCATGGTTTAAAGTCAGGAAAAGTGTGTATCAGGGTTGTATTCTTTTACTGTACTTATTCAAACTGTATGCTGAGCAAATAATCCAAGAAACTGGACCATATAAAGAAGAATGCATTTTCAGAATTAGAGAAAAACTCATTAACAACCTGCAATATTCAGATGACACCACCTTGAACACTTGAAGTACTTACCTGATGAAGACCTTCAGCATGGATGACATCTCAACACAAAGAAAACAAAAATCCTCACAACTGGATAAGAAAGCTATATCATGATAAATGGAAAAAGACTTAAATTGTCAAGGATTTCATTTTGCTTGGATTCACTATCAATTCCCACAGCAGCAGCAGTCAAGAAATCAAACTACATATTGAATTGGGCAAATCCACTACACAAAACTTCTTAAAGTATTAAAGAGCAAAGATAACACTTTGAGCACTAAGGTGGACCTGACTCAGCCATGGTATTTCAAGCACATCATATGCATGCAAAAGCTAGACAATAAATAAGGAAGGTCAAAGAAGAATTGATGCTTTTGAATTATGATTTTGGTGAAAAATACTGAATATACCATGGACTGTCAGTAGAACAAATAAATCTGTGTTGGAAGATGTGCAGCAAGAATTCTCCTTGGACATGTTATCAGGAGGAACAAGTCTCTGGAAAAGGGCATCATGCTTGGTAAAGTAGATGGTCAGTGAAAAAGAGGAATACCCTCAATGACATAGATTGACACAGTGACCGCAACAACAGGCTCAAGTATAGCATAAATTGTGAAGATGTTGCAGGACCAGGCAGTGTGTCAATCTGTCTTACATAGGTTGGCTATGACTCAGAATTGACTTGACTCAACTTAATGATAACAGCATATGAAGTAGGTACTGGAGAATATACCATCCTTGGAGTCTAAAATGATTTTCATTCCAGTCTCTACAAGATAGGTGGATGTTGTTGTTAGGTGCCATCGAGTTGGCTCTGACTCATAGCGACCCTATGTACAAAAGAACAAAACACTGCCCTGTTCTGTGCCAGCCTCACAATACTTTCTACAACTCAGCCCATCCTGCAGCCACTGTGTCAATCTATCTTGTTGAGGGCCTTCTCCTTTTTTGTTGACCCTGCACTTTACCAAGTATGATATCCTTCTCCAGGGAATCTGTGTGGCCACTGCAGCAAATTACTGAATTAGAAATTGGCTGTTTAAAATGGGGGAAGGTAAAGGCATGAAGTGGGTGGCTTACACACTTTCATGAGTTATTCTTAAACTGATGGTGAAGAGAATGTTAATTTTTGAAGTATAAAGGGGTTCATAGCTAGAAAAGCCAGGGGGTGGCCTGCAGTGTAGTAAATTACCTGGTATAGCTTTACTAGCCACAAGTCTTTGTAAACTCCATGGTGGATTTTGCTGTAAGAAACTGAGTAGCTCCTGATTGTTAAAATCATCCACCTGGGTATTTCTGTTGGGAGCAGCACAAAGTAATTCTCTAGGAAGTTTGCTCTCTCTCAGGTGTATATAATTCTGATGTTGGAATTGGTTGGTTTGGCCTCAAAAGGAGCCCTACTAGAGGCAGAAGTCTCTCTGCTGGCTGTGAGATGTGCTGCTGAGAGAAACACTCTTCTCATTGACACATGCTGCTGAGAAAGAGACAAACGTTGCTGTAAAGAGATGCCAAGAGACACTCATTGCTGAGAGAGAGACGCCAAGAGACACACACTGCTGGGAGAAAGACTGAGAGAGACTATTGGCTGAGAGATGGTGGGCTGAGAGAGACTGAGCATTGTCCCTGAACTTGAATTGCAGCCTGGTGCTTCCCTAATAAACCCCATAATCTGTGAGTTCTGTGTGGCCACTGCAGCGAATTACCGAACCCAGCAGAGAGGTGTTAGGTGCTTTGGGAGGAAGAGTTGATGAAAGGGCTGGAGGGAGGCAGCATGTCTAGCCTTGCAGGAATAGGCATTGGGCTACTGATGGTGATTCTGTCTTCCTCTTGTGGGATTAGAGGAGGTCAGAAGATGCGGCCTCCTTGCTTCTTGGGCAGGTCCCTTCTTAGAACACGAGCAAAGTAGGTGAGATGAAGTCTGGCCATTCTAGCTTCTGAGGAGCATTCCCAGTGCACTTCTTCCAGAACAGATCTGTTAGTTCTTCTGGCAGTCCATGGTACTTTCAGTATTCTTCACCAAACACCACAACTCAAAAGCATCACCTCTTCTTTGATCTTCCTTATTCACTGTCCAGCTCTCACATGCATATGAGGTGATTGAAAATACCATGGCTTGGGTTAGGTGCACTTTAGTCTTCAAAAAGATATCTTTGCTCTCTTCAGCACTTTAAAGAGGTCTTTTGCAGCAGATTTGCCCAATGCAATACATCATCTGATGTCTTGACTGCAGCTCCATTGGTGTTGATTGTGGATCCAAGTAATGTGAAATCTCTGACAATTTCAAACTTTTCTCCATTTATTGTGATACTGCTCATAATTCCAGTTGTGAAGATTTTTGTTTTCTTTATGTTGAGGTGTAATCCCTACTGCAGAGTGTAGTCTTTAATCTTCACCAGTTAAGTGCTTCAAGTCATCCTCACTTTCAGCAAGCAAAGTTGTGTCATCTACATATTGCAGGTTGTTAATGAGTCTTCTTCCAATCCTGATGCCATGTTCTTCTTCATGTAGTACAGCTTCTCGGATTACTTGCTCAGCATACAGATTGGATAAGCATAGTGAAAGGATACAACCCTGACACACTTCCTTCCTGATTTTAAACCACGTAGTATGCCTTTATGCTGTTCAAATGACAGCCTCGTGGTCTAGGTACAGGCTCCTCATGAGCACAATTAAGTGTTCTGGAATTCCCTTTGTTCTCTATGTTATCCATAATTTGTTATGATCCACACAATCGAATGCTTTTGCATAGCCAATAAAACACAAGTAAACATCTTTTTGGTATTCTTTGCTTTCAGCCAAGATCCATCTGACATTGGCAATGATATCCCTTGTTCCATATCCTCTTCTGAATCCAGCTTGCATAAAAGAGGTAGGTAGCAGCAGCAGCAGAGCACTGCCATTGAGTCCAATCTGACTTATAGCAACTCCTCCTTGGGTTTCCAAGGCAGTATCTCTACCGAAGTAGATTGCCCAACCTTCCTTCCGAGGAGTGGCTGGTGGGTTTGAACCACCAGCCTTCTGATTAGCAGTCTAATGCCTTAGGCACTACACCACCAGAGATAGGTCGGTAGGGTTCTTGAATAATCACAGCCTTCTTTAGTCCAAATCTGTGAGCTGATTTAGCCATACAACACTCTTAAAAATCAAATAGAACCCAGTTCAGCTTGTTACATGACATAACAGCACTGAAATTTCAGCTCTTGGACAATTTTAGAAGACTGTTGGCCTTCATCCATACTAACTGTGCCACTTTTCTATAAAGATACTATGTTGTTGCTGTTGTATACTACTATTGAGTCGTATCTGACTCATAGCAACCCTTCTTGGTTTCCAAGGCTGTATCACTACAGAAGTAGATTGCCCAATCTTCCTTCCAAAGAGTGGCTGATGGGTTTGAACTGCCAGCATCCTAATTAGCTGTCAAATGCCTTAGGCACGATGCCACCAGAGCTCGCATAGTAATTAATAATTGCTTCCCCACTTCTCTGCCTCAGATCCTTGCCCCTTAACCAACTACAATACTCATGCCAAGGCCAAATGGGAAGGACCTGAATCCTCCTGCTAATGATTCCCATCCATTGCCCTTCTATAAAGGTAACACAAATGGAAATTATAATGTGTATTTCCAACAGTATTATTGTTTTTATTGTTGATGATGATAATGTGGGGGCCTCATCTATAATACTGGGGCCTTAACCTGGCTCTCCTGTGGAATTCTGTTCTTCCTGGATGCATACCCAGCTGCACATTATTCCTTTTTCTACCTCACAGGATACAAAACACTACTCTCCAAATGGTAGCATAGTGCCTAAGGCATTTGACTGCTAACCAAAAGGCTGGTGGTTCAAACCCACCAGCTACTCCTTGGAAGGAAAGTTGGGCAATCTACTTCCATAGTGATACTGCCTCAGAAACCCAAGGAGGGGTTGCTATGAGTCGGGTCCAACTTGATGGTACGTAACAGCAACAGCAACAGCATTGTTGGTACCTATAAAATTTATGTAGAAAATAGTCAGTTGCATTTGAAAGAAAGTTCAAAAGCTTTTCATGTTGTTTCCGACTCTCACAAAAATATGAATAGTAGTTTTATGTCAATAATCCAATTTCACCAGAAATATATTAGTATATGTTTATAAAAGGAAAAAATAAGTCAATAAAACAAACTTCTAAAGCACAGAAACATGCCTAGAGTACATAAACAGCAGATAATAATAAAGTCACATCTACATTGTTCATCTAGAGGTTACCCAGAAGGAACTCATAGTCACCCCACTCTTTTTTTATTGAGATATATTTTACATAGTGGAAAATTGATCTTTTTAGAGTATAGTATATTCACACACACATACAGTAAAGTGTAGTATATTCAAAAAATTGTTCAACCATCACCACTATCTAATTATAAAATATTTCATCTCCACCTTCAAAAAAACCCATACCCATTAGCAGGTGCACCCCATTCCCACCTCTCTCCAGCCCCTAGCAACCACTAATCTACTTTCTGTTTCTACAATTTGCCTTTTATGAATATTTTATATAAATGAAATTATACAATATATGGCTCTTCATATTTTCAAGGATCATCCAGATTGTAGCATGAATCATTCCTTTTCATGGCTGACTAATATTCCACTATATGAAGATAGCATGTTCTAGCTTTCCATTCATCAGTTGATGGACTTTGGGTGGCTTCCACTTTTTGGTTGTTATGAATAATCCCACCAATTTTTATATAAACATTGGTCAGTTTGAAATCCTTTCATTACTTGCTATTGGTCAGCACCTACTCTTTCCTTAGCTGGCCTCTGTTGGTGGGTTATCTGAAAAGCTCAAGGTTTGTTTTTTTATATACTGTGTTGGGTTTAATTATATGGAACCAACTTTAAAAACTCTTGCATATTCCTAGCCACTTCCATAGCTGTATGGCAAAATCTTGCCTTATAAACTTTGATGGCTTGCAGTTCATTCATTGTTAATTGGAGGTATTTTGTTTGCACAAAAAAGTATAATAATTTTTATAGTTTTTATTAAGGTCAAGCCTACTTCATGACCCAGAACTCATAGTGTTTACCAGAAGAAACATATCTGTGAGTTCATAAGACCTTTCATAAAGACAGAGTTCAATCATTGTTCTGCATTTCCTTAGACCTATGTGACTAGGCCTCTAGCACCATTTTACATAAAAGTCTTTTATTCCTCATGAAGGAATTGTTCTTATACACAATTATTATGGCCTCTTTATCTTAACACCTTGCATCATAATTTTGAAAAAAAAATTATAGGCCCATTTTTAGTAATTATATGATTAGTACCATTATATGCCAGTACTGTCTGATTTTTATCATGAAAAAAAGATAAAACTGAAAAAGAAGAGGAGAAGGTAGAATGGTGAAGAAGAGAAAGAAGGGAAGGAGGAAGGAGAGAAACAAAAGAATGAAGCAAGAAAGAAGATTAAAGGAAGGAAGGAAGAAAAGGAGGGAGGGAAGAAGAGAGGGAAGGAAAGAGGAAAAAAGGAAACAAGGAAGGGATGGAGGGAGGGAGAAAGGAATGAAGAAAATGAGAGTCAACATATTTCCTGCATTTTGTTTACTTCACTGAGACTCTAAAATATTTTTCTAATGCTGACTCACAAAATGCCACTTTTAGATTCCTAATCATTGTTTTGGAAAAGACTACAGAGGCGTATTTTGATTTCTTAGGAAAACCATAGTGAATAAAATCTTGGCCTTTGATTCTGTCAACCCTGTTTCAGAAAAATCAAAAGTGATATTTTATTTTTACAATTATTATAGAGGACAAGATTTCTAGGACTAGATCAACAAGCCAGATTTCTTGGATCTTTGAAATAAGAATAAAACTAGGTAATAGTTTCAATATACTCTTCTTTCAATATTAAGGTACAGTAATGAGATATGTGAATATTACTCATCTAGAAATCAAGCATTCATATTAAATGCAACATTTATAATGCTTGAAAATAGTGTACATAATTATTGGTAGAATAAGCATCATATTCATTTGAAATGGTTTGAAAGTGTTGCAATAATAATTATGGGTATGCACAGAGAAAATATCCAGTATATAGGTTTTATCAGCTTTCAAAAAATAAATGCTTTGATTCATTTGGTAAATTATGTATAAAATTTTACAATGTAGAAGGACTTCCGGTAAGATGGAAGAATAGGCACATAAGCTAGACAGCCCTTTTCAACAAAGAAAAGAGAAATTAATTGAGAGAGATACAGAAGATAATCCTGGAGCCCTGAGCTTTGAAAGAAACTACACAGAAGTGGATTAGGCACCAACTAGTGGAAAAACCTGAATGAAAACAGTGAGTATGGAGATGGTTGGAGTAGTGGACTATCAGCTACTCTGATGGGACAAACAGCCTGAATATTTCCAAGTGGTGTTGGGACCTGAGAACAGACCTAAAGATCAGCCCTGGTCACCAAGGGACAACTACAATAGTGGCCTATGACTAGGAAGTGAAACAGCAAGGAGGGAGACAACCTGAGCTGTGAACTTTCTGCTGTCTGGAAGATGCAGTCATTTGGATTGCTTATAAGTGGTGGCCATTTTGGATATTAAAGTGACCAAGGACTCAGTCATTTTGAATCTTTACAAGTGGTGGCCATTTTGGATTTTAAAGTGACAGCATTCTCATTTGGATTCCAGGGACCTAAGAATAGGCTCTATTTGCCAAGGACAGCAGGGACATATAGGAGGCTAACAATGGGAAAGGAGACAGGTGGTGAGTGTATAAGTGCTGCCAACTAGCAAACAGAGGAGCACAGCACAATACCCTGCTTATATAGTTAACATACGAACAAAAGAACAGAAACAAAAATTGTGGGCAAGTCACTGCAACATAAAATCACCAATTAAATATAAACTCAAAAATGCCACAATGCCTTGGAGACATCAGACCATCGCAGTGTACACAAAGAAGCAACATAAAGCAGGAGAAACAAGAGATCAGGATATAGAACCAGAACACATCCCTAAGGAAGACACAGCATTGGAACTCCCTGATAAGGAATTCAAAAGAATAATATTTAGGTATCTTCAATGAATTGAGAGACAGATCAATGAAAACACTGACAAAACTGAGGAAAACACAGAGAAAACCCTAGAACAATTTTGAAAGACAATACAAGAATATAATGGCAAAATAAATTAAAAATTAGAAATGATACAAAATCTACACATAGAAATCCAGAAGATTAATACTAAATTTTCAGAAATAGACAAATATTGAGAGGGAAAATGAGTAGAATTGAATCAATGGAAGACAGAATTAATGAGATTGAAAGCAAATACCTCAATACTTCTTTGGAAAGTGATCAATCAGAAAAAAAGATCAAAACAAAATGAAGAAAGCCTAAGATCCATGTGGGATACCATCAAAAGGAATAACCTTCATGTCATCAGAATTCCAGAACAGGAAGAGATAGATAAAACACAGAAAAAGTTGTCGAAGATTTGTTGGAAGAGAATATTCCTGGTATGATGAAAGATAAAAATATATACATTCAAGAAGTCCAACCAACCCCAAACAGGATATACCCCAAAAGAAAATCACCAAGACATATCATCATCAAACTCATCAAAACCAAAGACAAAGAAAGAATTCTGAAAGCAGAACAGGAAAAATAAAAAGTTACCTATAAGGGGCAATCAATAAGACTAAGCATGGATTTCTTGGCAGGTGAGAAGACAAAGGGATGGTCTATATAAAACCCTGAAAGAGAAAAATTTCCAACCAAGAATTATGTTCCCAACAAAACTGTCCTTCAAATATGATGGTGAAATTAGGACACTTCCAGATAAGCAGAAATTAGGGAAATTTGTTAAAACCAGACCAGCCTTACAAAAGATGTTAAAGGGGGTCCTTTGGACAGAGAAACAACAACAGCAAACAACTGACTATGAACACACATGATGACATAACCCAGAAACCAACCCAGCTATGGAAATATCCAAAGTAAATAAGCCTACAAGATTGTAAAAAGGGAACCAGAGAAATCAATTGACAAATGAGGACAATTACAAACTAAAAACAAGGAAAAAACTGTATAGTTACAGAACTTCTAAATGGTAGGGAAGTCAAGACAACTAGAAGATAGAATGGACTGTTCTAAACTTGGGAAGAAAACTATAAATCACAGGGTAACCTCAAAGAAAAAT
>NW_006921857.1:2451655-2456556 GCF_000298275.1 Orycteropus afer afer | reverse complement strand
GAAACCCAAGGAGGGGTCGCTATGAGTCAGGTCCGACTCAATGGCAAACAACAACAACAACATGCAGAACCAACAGCCAACATTATTCTTAATGGAGAAAGACTGAAACCATTCTCCTCGCAAACAGGAACCAGAGAAGGATGCCCTCTATCACCACTTCTATTCAACATTGTATTGGAAGTACTAGCCAGGGCAATAAGGCAAGAAAAGAATCCAAATTGTAAGGAAGAAGTAAAACTATTCCTATTTGCTGATGATATGATCTTATACCTAGAAAACCCAAGAGCGGTAAAAATACTACTGGAACTAATTGAGAAATTTAGCCTAGTGGCAGGATACAAGATCAACATCCAAAAATCAGTCAGATTCCTCTATCTCAGCAAAGAGATTGCTGAAAAAGAAATAAAGGAATCAATACCATTTACAATAACAAACAACGTAATGCGCTGCCGTGGAGTTGGTTCTGACTCATAGCGACCCTACACAGGGTTTCCGAGGCAGTATCACTACAGAAGTAGATTGCCCAACCTTCCTCCTGAGCAGTGGCTGGTGGATTTGAACTGCCCACCTTCTGGTTAGCAGTCAAATGCCTTAGGTACTACAACACCAGAGTGCCTGCATTTACAAAAATAAATAAATAAAACAATTGGGAATAAATCTTACTAAGGACACAAAAGACCTATACAAAGAAAACTACAAAACACTACTTCAAGAAACCATAAAAGATCTACATAAATGGAAGAACATACCATGCTTGTGGAGAGGAATATTGAACATTGTGAAAATGTCAATTCTACTCAAAGTACCCACAACACTATCCCAATCCATATCCCATGAACATTCTTTGCTGTTGTTGCTAATGCCATCAAGTTGTCTTTAACACATAGCAACCCCACGCACAGCAGAACAAAACACCGCAGGGTCCTGCACCAGCTTCACTATCCCTCCTATTCTTGAGCCCATTGCCACAGGCAATGTGAGAATCCATCTCGTTGAAGGCCTTCCCCTCCTTTGTCAACCCTCCACCTTACCAAGCATGACATCCTTCTCCAGGGAATGGTTCCTTCTGATAACATGATTAAAGTAGGTGAGATGAAGTCACCATTCTCGCTTTCAAGGGGCTTTCCAGCTGCACTTCCTCCAAGACAGATCTGTTAGTTCTTTTAGCAGTCCATGGTACTTTCAGAATTGTTCCCCAGAACTACAACTCAAAAACATCAATTCTTCTTCAGTCTTCCTTATTCATTATCCAGCTCTCACACACATATGAGGCAATCAAAAATATCATGGCTTGTGTCAGGTGCACCTTAGTCCTCAAGAAGACACCTTTGCTCCTCAGCACCTGAAAGAGCTCAGCAGCTGACTTGCCCAGTGTTATATGTCATCTGATGTCCTGACTGCTTCTTCCATTGGCATCGATTGTAGAACAAAGCAATAGGAAGTCTCTGACAACTTCAAACTTTTCTCCATTTATCGTGACATTGGCTATAGGTCCAGCTGTGAGGATTTTTGTTTTCTTTATATTAAGGTACAATCCATACGGCAGACTGTATTCTTCAATCTTCATCAGCAAGTGCTTCAAGTCATTCTCACTTTCAGCAAGAAAAGTTGTGTCGTCAACGTATCACATGTTGTAATGATTCCCCCTACAATCTTGATGCCACATTCTTCTTCATATAGTCTAGCTTCTTGGATTATTTCCTCAGCATACAGTTTGCATAAGCATGGGCAAAGGATACAACCCTGACATACTCCCTTCTTGATTTTAAACTATGCAGTGTTCCCTTGTTCTGTTTGAATGACAGCCTCCTGGTCTAAGTACAGTTTCCTCATGAGTACAATGAAGTGTTCAGGAATTCCCATTCTTCTCAATGTTATTCACAGTTTGTTATGATCCACACAATCAAATGCATTTGCATAGTCAATGAAACACAAGTAAACATCTTTTTGGTATTCTCTGCTTTGAGCCAAGATCCCTCTGACATCCGCAATGATATCCCTTGTTCCATGTTCTCTTCTGAATCCAGCTTGCACCTCTGGGAAGTTCTCTGTCAATATACTACTGCAACCGTTTTTTAATAATCTTCAGTAAGATCTTACTTGTGTGCAATATTAATGATATTGTGCGATAATTTCCACGTTCTGTGGAATCACCTTTCTTTGGAATGGGTACAAATATGGATCTCTTCCAGTCAGTTGGCCAGCTAGCTGTCCTCCAATTCTCTCGGCATAACCAAGTGAGTGCCTCCAGTGGGTCATCTTTTGTTGAAACATCTCAATGGGTATTCTGTCACTTCCTGGAGCCTTGTTCTTTGCCAATACTTTCATTGCAGCTTTGACTTCTTCCTTCAATATCATTTGTTTTTGATCAGATCCCACCTCCTGAAATGGATGAACACAGACCAGTTCTTTTTGGTACAGTGACTGTATGTATTCCTTCCATCTTCATTTGATGCTTCCTGCATCATTCAATATTTTGTGCATAGAATCCTTCAATATTGCAACTCCAGGCTTAATTTTTTCCTTAATTCTTTCAGCTTGAAAAATGTCAAGCATGTTCTTCCCTTTTGGTTTTCTAACTCCAAGGTTTTGCACATTTCATTATAGTAATTGGCTTTGTCTGCTTGAGTTACTCTTTGAAATCTTCTGTTCAGTTCTTTTATCTTGTCATTTCCTCCATTTGCTTTAGCTACCTTCCATTCAAGGAAACTTCAGAGTCTCTTCTGTCATCCATTTTGGTCTCTGCCCTCCCCATCTTTTTAATGACCTCTTGCTTTCTTCTTGGATGATGTTCTTGATGTCATCCCACAATTTTTCTGGTTTTCAGTCACTGGTGCTCAATGCATCAAATCTATTATTTAGATGGTCTCTAAATTCAGGAGGGATATATTCAAGGTCATATTTTGGATCTTGTGGACTTTTTTAATTGCCTTCAACTTCAAGCTGAACTTGCATAGGAGCAGTTGATAGTCTGTTCCACAATCAGCTCCTGGCCTGGCTTTGGCTAAAGATATTGAGGTTTTCCATCACCTCTTGCCTCAGATGTAGTTAATTTGATATCTGTGTCCTCCATCTGATGAAATCCATGTGTACAGCCGCTGCTTGTGTTGTTGAAAAAAAGGAATTTGCAATGAATAAGTTGTTGGTCTTGCAAAATTCTATCATGTGGTCTCCAGCATTATTTCTATCACCAAGGCCAAATTTTCCAACTACCAGTGATTCTTCTTTGTTTCCAACTTTTGCATTCCGGTCGCCAGTGAAAATTAACACATCTTGATTGCATGTTCAATCAATTTCAGACTTGCAGAAGTTGATAAAAAATCTTCATTTTCCTCATCTATGGCTTTGGTGGTTGGTGCATAAATTCGAACAACAGTCATATTAATTGGTTTTCCTTGTAGGCGTATGGATATTATCCTATCACTAATAGCAATGTGTTTCAGGACAGATCTTGAAACATCCTTTGTGATGATGAATGCCACACCATCACTCTTCAATTTGTCATTCCCATCATACTAGATCATATTGTTGTCTGATTAAAAAGTCCACTTAAGGTCACTAATGCCTAGGGTATCAATTTTTATGTGTTCCATTTCATTTTTGAAAACTTCCAATTTTCTTATATTCATACTTTGTGCATTTCATTTTCCTGTTATTAATGGATGTTTACACCTGTTTCTCCTCAATTTGAGTCATTTCACATCAGCAAATGGAAGTCTCGAAAGCTTTACTTTATCCATATCAGTAATGTTGGTACTACTCTGAAGATGCCACTCTTTCCCAGTCATATTTTGAGAGGCTTCTGACCTAAGTGGCTTATCCTCCTATGCTGTATCAGACAATGTTTCCAGGCTATTCACATAGTTGCCTAGTATTGTAACAGACAGTGCTTTTCTCCTATTCCTAAGGTTTTCACTGGCCAATTCTTTGAAAAGTGGATGGCCTCTTCCTTCTTCCTAGTCTGTCTCAGTCTGCAAGACATGCCAAAACCTGTGCACCATGTGCAACCTGCTGGCATTTGAAATACCAGTGGCACAGCCTCAAGCCTCACAGCAACATGCCACCACAGTATGACAAACCAACAGACAAGTTTGTCTCCCTTAGCTGTTCAAAAGTTCTCCACCCTCACCTTACCTGCATCCCAGCCACTAGCTCACTCTGTCTTGAATGCCCTGGCTTTCCTTTCCTTTCACCTCTGCTTTTTCTGGGAGTATTGATAAATGCAGACTGATTCAGCAGTTCTGAGACTATCAACATTCTTCAAAGAAATGGAAAAACCAATCACTAACTTTACATGGAAAGGAAAGAGACCTCAGAAAAGCAAAGCAATACTGAAGAAGAACAAAGTAGGAGGTCTCACACTCCTGGATCTCAAAACCTACTATACAGCCACAGTAGTCAAAAATGCCTGGTATTGGTACAACAAAAGATGCATAGACCAATGGGATAGAATTGAGAAACCAGAAATAGATCCGTTGACTTATGGTCAGCTGATCTTTGACAAAGGGTTAAAATCCTTTAAATGGGAAAGAGATTGTCTATTTAACAAATGGTGCTGGCAAAACTGGATATCCATTTGCAGAAAAATGAAACAAGATTTGTGCCTCACACCATATACAAAAACTAATGCCATGTGGATCAAAGACTTAAATGCAAAACCTAAAACTACATAGTTCCTTAAGGAAAAGCTAGGGGCAAATTTAGGGGCCTAATATATGGCATAAATAGATTATCAAACATAACCCAAAATGCACAAATAGCAGAAGAGAAACTAGATGAAGGGGACCTTCTAAAACTTAATTTTTTTTTTTTTTTATTAGGATTTGGGTGAAGATTTACAGAGTAAATTCACTTTTCATACAGCAGTTCACATATACTTTGTCTCATGTCATTGACCAAAA
>NW_006921857.1:2444869-2449725 GCF_000298275.1 Orycteropus afer afer | reverse complement strand
TATTTTATTTTTTTGGTAGCTATTGAGAACGGTATTGATTTTCTTATTTCTTTTTCAGCAATCTCTTTGCTGGTGTAGAGGAATCCAACTGATAAAACTTAAATTTTTATGTGCTTCCAAAGACTTCTCCAAAAGAGTCAAGAGAATCTACAGATTGGGAAAAAATATTTGGCAATGACATATCTGACAAGGAACTTATCTCTAGAATTTACAGAAAACTCCACACCTCAAGAACAAAGACAATCCAATCAACAAAAAGGGCAGAAGACATGAATAGACACTTCATCAAAGAGGATATTCAGGCAAAGAAAAAACATATGAAGAAATGCTCACAATCATTAGCCATTTCAGAGATCCAAATCAAAAGAACAATGAGATGCCATTTTGCTCCAGCACTAGTAGCAAAGCTCAACAAGACAAAATAATAAATGCTGGTGAGGATGCAGAGAGATTGGGCCTCTCCTACACTGGTGGTGGGACTGCAAATGATACAACCACTGTGGAAAGCAGTATAGCAATTCCTTAAAAAGTTGGAATTAGAAATACCATTTGACCCAGCCATTCCATTACCAGGAATATATCCTAAAGAACTGAAGGCCAGGACAAGAATGGATTTATGCAAACCCGTGTTCATTGCAGCACTATTTACAATAGCCAAAACATGGAAACTACCTGAGTGCCCATCAATGGATAACCAAACTATGGTACATACACACAATGAAATACTGTGCAACCCTAAAGAATAACATAGAATCTACAAAATACTGCATAACGTGGATGACCTTGGAGGACATTATGCTGAGTTAAATAAGTCAATCACAGGACAAATATTGTATTAGTCTGTTATTGTATAAAGTCAAGGAAAGGTTTATATATGGAAGGAAATGTTCTTTTTGGTTACTAGGGGTGGGAGGGGAGAGGAGGGAATACTTTTAGACAGGTAGAGACAAATATTGATTTGGGTAAAGAGAAGGGCAATATATCGAATATGAGTGATCAACACTGTGGCATTGAGGAAGAAGAAGACATAGAGAGGTGAGGTGCATGGGAGGTACAGACAACAAAGATGAACCCTTTTGCACATACAGTACTACATTGTCAGTGAAGGCAAACATTGATATATGGGTGGATAGATGAGTGGACAGCCTGAACTATTAGGTATCTCTATGGAGCAGGGAGTGTGCCATGACTATGTATAGGTTTGGCAGACAATGTTTCTACAAGTGTATTTGTATGTTCTGTAAGAATCCCTCCATATATAGTAGATCTGACAAGGGACAAGTTTGTAGTCACTTCTTGGCCACAACAAGCTACCCAGAGGGAGCGAATAGCTGGACCTGTGGGCTTGGGACCATAGTCACAGGGGATATAAAGCTCTATTGGCATAACATACTACACAAAAACATTGTTCCACATCCTACTTTGGAGAGTAGTGACTGGGATCTTAAAAACTTGCAAGGAACCATCTAGATGAGACGATGGATTTCTCCTCATCCAGAGCAAAGAAGAATGAAGAAAACCAAAGATGCATGGAAACAATTAGTCCAAGGGACTGGTATACCATGTGATCCTCAGCGTATATGACTAAGAGACCAGAAGAACTAGATGGTGCCCAGCTATCACTGTCAACCAGTCAGAGGGGGATCTATATAGGAGATCCTGGATCGAGAGGGAGAACAATGTGGAACAAAATCATTGGGGGGAAGAAAAGGGACCAGGATTGCTGTCTGATAGAGCCTGGTGGAACCTCTGAGACTATGGCCCCTAGCTGCCCTTCAGGTCTGGAATTGAACCCACTCCTGTGGCTTCCAGCCAAACAAAAGACAGGCATATGAATTGAACATTTAAATTAGGTAGATACACTCCTCGGAGAGAACAATCATGGGAGAATAGAAGGGCTGTGTATGCACAGAGAGACAGCTCAGGAGGCAGGAGTGCATGGGAGGGAAGGACACAGGGAAAAGGTAACTATGGGGAGGAAGTGAGAGGAGATCTGTTGCATTGTGGGAAATTGTAGTCAATGTCATGAGACAAAGTGTATGTGAGCTACTGTATGGAAAGTGAATTTGTTCCGTAAACTTTCACCCAAATCACAATAAAAATTTTTTTAAAAAAAGAGTTTATTTGCTGATCGTCTTATTTCCAAGGTAAATCAGCAATAACTCTGTTCATCACAGTCTTTCAAGGACCCAGAATGACAGATTTCATCTTGAGATATCCTTCTAAGATCGCTGCAGTTGGGAAAAGAAAACATGGCAAACACGCTAAGGCTCTTAAGGTTTTCATGAGGAAGTTATATACCTTACTTAGCTAAAGCAAGTTACATGGTCATGCCTAATGTCAAAGAGGGAAGGCAAGTACAATCTTAATGTGCACACAGAAGGAAAGAAGCAAGAAATATCTGTGAACAGCAACAATGATTATTATAGTTATTCAAACGGTGGCAGCTGTTAAATAGTTGTTTCCTTCTTTCAATTATTATTATAATTTTGCTAATGCAGTATTTAAATTGATGTGAATATAAAAAAAGTAAAAGGGAAAAACAACCCTGAAATCCTGGGGAAAACACAGCTATAAGATTTTAATCTTATTAATTATAATTGTTAGAGCTCTGATGGCACAATGGTTAAAGCACTCAGCATCTAACCAAAGGGGCGGTGGTTTGAACCCACTAGCTGCACCAAGAGAGAAAGATGGGGAAGTTGGCTTCTGTAAAGATTATAGCCTTGGAAACACTACAAGGCAGTTCTACTCTGTCCTTTTGGATCTTTATGAGTCAGAGTCAACTTGGTGGCAGTGGGTTTGGTTTTTTTGGTTTTAATTGTTAGATCAAATCACAAATTCAGAAAATGAACAGAAAGTTTAATCTAAATATTTTTTTGAATTGATATACTTCCACAGTCCTGTCTAAAACATAATGATAATCAAAGATGTGGAAGAATATTAATAAATCAAAATACTTGTTGCACAAAGATGTAATGAGCTTGTTTTTATATAACTCTTTTAAATAATTGTCTTTTAGAACCCTTGGATTATATATTACTATTTACACAGCATTCAATCAGTAATTTAATTACAAATACATAGGCATATTCTTTAGAGTTTTCATAAATAAAATTATTTATAGGGTAGTAATTGCAGGTATATATATTTTATCTATTTCTGTAATGATTATAATTCACACATATAGCAAGGTATGGAACAACTAATCTCAAATCTTTGAAGGCTCTATTGTATCATTTTTAATAGGTATTCCAAAGCAAACAAACCCATTGCCATCAAGTTGATTCTGACTCACAGTGACTCTATAGGATGGAGTAGAAACATCCCAAAGGTTTTCCAACACTCTAATCTTTATAAAAGCAGAATGCCACATCTTTCTCTTATGGAGTTGCTGGTGAGTTCAAACCTCTGACCTTTTAGTTAACAGTTGAGAGCTTAACCACTGTGCCACCAAGGTTCCTTAATAGGTATTAATGGGAATAAATTATTTACTTATCTGAACTATTATATCTAAAAGCAATGAAGAGTAATTGCTATATGCATTAAACAAATACTTAAAGTCCTTTCTAAAATTTACATAAGCTTATCTTACAAGTGCTGCTTAAAAATATCTGAAATTCTACAAATATACAATGAAAGAGAATTCCTAATATTTCAAATTTAAAATCATATGACTTAAGGAAAAGGAAAAAAAGCAAGGGAAAGACTGCAAGGGGTAATTTCTTCAAAAACAGCAAAGATAAAATTTGGATATTATAGACTTAGTTTAAAGTGCTCAGATTGAGGAATCTTAAGTGAATTAGTCTTTTTTTTTATCTGTTTTATTTAGAGTGAATTGTAGCAAAGAAAAATAAATGCAAATTGTGTAGTCAACATGGCCAAAGACTTAGGTTTGGTTGTTTGGAGATACAAAGTATTTGCCCATAGGCCTGGGGGTTGGGCGCACTCCCTTGGCTTGACTTTCGGCCTGGCAGTGGACAGGCCTATGAGGTGAACAGATACAACAGGGGGGTGTACTCCTTGGAGTGGTGGGCCGTGGAAGAACAGAAGGGTGGCATATGAACAGGAAGGAAGCTCGGGGGTGGGGTGTGAGAATGCACACAGGGTAGGGACACACAGAGGAGATGATCATGGGGATGAGGTAGGGGGAGGATTGTCACATTGTGGGGATTACAGTCAATTTCACAAGGTGGGATGGGTGTGGACTACCGAATGGAGGGTGGATTTCCTCTGTGGACTTCTGCCCAAATCAAAAACAAAAAAAAATTTAAATTATATCTAGATAAGTAGATAAGACCTGAATATGAAACTAAGAATAAGAGGCTTCTTGTGATATATCTTAAATAAAGAGTAGAGAAACCAAATATTATAGAATTTTATCAGGAGATAAAAGATACTAGACTGTATGTACCTAAGAAAACAAAGTGTGCAATATGCCAACTAAGTTTAACTCCATCATGAGGAAATCAAGTCAAATAACTTTTTACTTCAGTTGAAGACTTTTTACTCTCTCTTATTACTTTTCCTTTTAAATAATATTTTATTTTTGGTGTTTCTCTCTCCTTTATTTTTTGAGAAAAAAATAATTTAAAAAAATGTTTTTAATTGCATTGAACAACAAATTTATTATGAATATAAAATTTAAAAGAAACATATAACGTCAAATAACAAATTTCAGGAAGATTGGATCAATATAGAAATATTTGAGTCTATACCCACTGCCACTCCAAATTTCCTGACGGACAAAAAAAAAAAAAAAAAAAATCCATGGAAAACCGTTGCCATGGATGGGATCTGACTGATAGCGACCCACCTTGGGCTTCCTTCCAGATGGAATGTGACTCACTTTGTTA
>NW_006921857.1:2442507-2444769 GCF_000298275.1 Orycteropus afer afer | reverse complement strand
AGTTGCCATAAAAGAAAAGAAATGTTAAATATTCTAGATGATGTACAGCAGACAGTCCTGGATTAATAAAGAAACAGCATACAATACTACTTATAACAGCTGGAGAGGGTTATGGCTGAGGAGTGACATGGCCATGCAAATCCTTCATAGATAACATAAACATCAGATAAAATAAAATACAAGCAATTATTTAAATATACTATAAATATATACAGATAGGAACAAGAAGGATTTAATCTTAACAAAATTGCAAGAAATGTGTAAGAATTGTATCTTTGTGGATTTCTGACATAAGGACACTGCCCAATGCCCACAGCTACAACAAACGTTTAAATGAAAACTATAGCCATGTCCAGTAAAGGCTCCAGATAACAAAGTAGCTCAGTACAGAAAAAACAACTAGAAATTTAAAGGTGGAACTTCTATCAGTAAGAAAACCATAAAAGAAATTAGACCAAAATTCAGAGCATACATTGTCCAAATATCTATTGGACAGTATGATGGCGGGGAGGAAAGAAAAACACAGGAAGAGATTAAAAAGAAATTGCCTCTTGAAAGATAAAAGCATATGAAACTATAACTGAATCCAATGCTTTTCTTAGCTGAGCACAATCCTCAATTATGCATGAATAGCTTGGTTACAGAAAGCTTGAAGTGTCAGAGAACAGACCTCAGCGATGTCAGAGCACTTGGAATTAAGGAGGAATCAATGAAATTAATGAGATTGGCTCACAGCATTTTTTTTTTTCTTTTATTGTGGTGAAAACATACACAAAAAGACATTCACCAGCAGAACAACTTCCACATTTACAGCTCAGGGACATTGATGACATTTTTCTTGTTGTGCTATCATTATTGTTATCTTTTGCCAAAATATTCCACCACCATTAGTATAAACTCAAATCTCTGCAAACAAAAGCTTGCCCTTTCCCCCTCCCTCCTACCCCTGGTGACCATTAATAATCTCTGATTTCTATAGATACACTGATTGTCCAACCTGTCTAGGCATTTTCCCTGCCTTCCTCTCCCATCCCTGGTACCCAACAAAGAAAGTTTCCTTCCATATATAATACTTTCCTTGACTTTTTACAATAGTGGACTAATGCAATATTTGTCCTTCTCAACAACAGAGTTTTAAATATCCAAATAAAGAATCACAGGTCAATAGAAATTCCCCAAACCAAAAGACTGATAGAAAAAATGCACAGAACCTCACCAGTAATCTAACATGCATGCAGTTGGAATTCCCAAAAAAGAGAAGAGGGACAAAAGAGGCAGCAGACATATTTGAAAAAATATTAATTGAAAAACTTTACAAATTCAATGGAATACATTAATTTACAGATAAACAAATCACAATCGAGATAAATGAAGAGAAAACTACTCTTAGATGTATTACAGACCAATTGCTATGGGGACATCTAGAATCGTTAAAGAAACCTAAGAAATACAACATACTACAATGAAATTGGGGAAAGGGAAGGAACCACAAAATTTAATGACTGATTTATTATCAAAAAATATAGAAGTAAAAAGACATTGGAATAGCATATTCAAAGCACCAAAGAATAAAAAATTATGTTCTGGAAACTTATCCTTCACTAATGAAGGTAAATTAAGGACATTTTCAGATAAAAAGTGAGAAACTTTCATGATCAGCAGATATGTACTACAAGAAACACAAAAGGAAGTTCTACAATCTGAAAGTAACTGATTGAAGAAAAAAAAAAAACCTGCCACCTAGTTGATTCTGACTCATAATGATCCTCACTGGGTTTTCAATGCGGTAAATCTTTACGGGAGTAAATTGCCTCATCTTCCATCCACAGAGTAGCTGGTGGGTTGGAACCACCACCCTTCTGCTTAGCAATCTTATGCCTTAGGCACTGCACCACCAGAGCTCCTTGTAAAGTAAATGATTAAAAAAAAAAAAAAAAAAAATCACTGCCATCCAATCAATTCTGACTCATAGCAATTCCCTTTGTGTTTCGGAGGTGGTAAATCTTTACATAAGTAGATTGCCCTTCTTCCTTCTGCAGAGGGGCTGGTGGGTTTGAACCACCAACCTTCTGGTTAGCAGTCAGATGCCTTAGGCACTGTGCCACTACTAGATGGTAATTCACATCTAAATGTGTAATTCACAGGAAAGATTGAAGAACATCAGAGATATAAACATAGGGGTAAATATAAAAGACTCTCTCTCTCTCTCTCTCTCTCTCTCTCTCTCTCTCTCTCTCTCTCTATATATATATATATATATAT
>NW_006921857.1:2440420-2442257 GCF_000298275.1 Orycteropus afer afer | reverse complement strand
CTTTTGATCTTTTTTAAAAAAGTTATATGACTAGGTAAAGGAGCTCTGGTGGTGTAGTATAGTGGTTAAGGTATTTGACTGCTAACCAAAGGATCAGTGGTTCAAACCCACCAGCTGCTCCATGGTAACGTAAAAATTACAACATATCATGTGTTGCTTTAAAAGAAAAATAGATATGCTGTATATATAACAATAGCTCTAAGAAGAGGAAGAATATGGAAATATACATTGTTGTAAGATATGTATTTTACCAGAAGTCATTCAAAATTATCTCTAAATCAAAGTATAAGTTACATAGCGCAGCCTCCAGAGCAACCACTAAAAAAATGCAAAAAATTAGAAAGCAAATAAAGGAATTATCATTGCATTAAAGAAATTATTTGATTAATGTAAAGGCAAAAAATATGAAACCGAAGGAAAAACTAGATAAGAAACTTTAAAAATGAATAATAAAAGCAGATTTAATGCAATCACATCAAAAATTATATTAAGTGTAAATAGACCATACATTTGGATCCAGACACAGATTGACACTGGGTAAAAAAGTGAGAACCATGTTCAACCTACAAGATTTCAAAGAAAGAAAACACAAATATTGAATGTAAAATTTGTCTAAAAATTTATCTTTCAAACAATAATATTATTAATTGGTTACATTCATATAGTAATAAATGGGTTTTAAGACAAATGCTATTTTTAGAAATGAGGATACATCTTCATTATAAAAGTCAATGTATCGAGTATCACTTTTGTAGTATTTCTGCCAAAATATATATAGCCTAAATCTAATCAGGAGTAAACCTCAAATACAAATTGGGGGCATTTTAAAAATTACCTGGTCTGTACTCCTTAAAAACATCAAGATCATGAAAGACAAAAAAAGATGGAAGAACTGTTCCTGATTAAAAGTGACTTAATGGACATGATCACTAAATGCAACATGAGATTCTGAATTGCATCCTACACCTCTAAAAGTTGTAATTGAAACACAAGGTAAAATTTGAATGTGTCTATGAATTAGACAGTGACATATATCAATGCTAATTTCCTGATTTTGATGGTTGTATGTAGTTATGTAGGAAGTGACCTTGTTTGTGGGAAATACACCCTAAATTATTAAGTGGCAATATTTACAATAATTTCAAAATGTAGAAGAAGAATATATAATAAAGAGAAATAAGATAAAAAGTTATTAATTGGGAAAGATGGGTAAAGGGTGTGTGGGACTTTTTAGTGCTATTCTTGCAACTTTTCTATAAGCATGAAATGATTTCCAAATAAAACTTCATATAAAAAAAATAATAAACCACACAGAATGGAAAATACATATAAAAGAGAGTAGGAATTTCATACAAAATTTCCATGGTTACAGGAATGTTTGTACTCTTCAAGTGTTTTTGGTACCAGAAATCAATACTGATGTGTGTAAAGAATGTAAATTATTACAGAATAAGGAAAAGAACACAGAACTAGAAATTAGGAGCCCTGGGAATTAAGCTTCTGACACAGAGCAGTTGAGTGAACTCAAAACAGACATTTCATTTTCCTGGGCCTCAAGATTACTTAGTTATGAAATGAGTGCTTAAACCACATATTCACTTTATTTCTAAAATTTCATGATTTTATAACTTCCTCCAGTTAAAGATTTAGATAAAATTATTAGTACTATCAATATTGACTAAGTATTTCACTGTTGTTGTGCTTGTTGTTGTTAGGTGCCATTGAGTCAGCTCCAACTCATAGTGACCCTAAACACAGCAGACCAAAACACTGCCTGGTCTTGTGCCAGCCTCACGATTTTTGCTACACCTGAGCCCACTGTTGCAGTCACTGTGTC
>NW_006921857.1:2424862-2439378 GCF_000298275.1 Orycteropus afer afer | reverse complement strand
ATTATCTTCAGTAAGATTTTACTTACATGTGATATTAATGATATTGTTTGATAATTTCCACATTCTGTGGGATCACCTTTCTTTGGAATGGGTACAAATGTGGATCTCTTCCAGTCAGTTGGCCAGGTAGCTGTCTTCCAAATCTCTCAGCATAACCGAGTGAGTGCCTCCAGCATGGTATCCATTTGTTGAAACATCTGAATGGGTATTCCGTCAATTCCTGTAGCCTTCTTCATCAATTCCTTCAGTGCAGCCTCGACTTTTTCCTTCAGTACCATTGGTTTTTGAACATATGCCACCTGCTGAAATGGATGAACATCAACCAGTTCTTTTTTGTATAGTGACTCTGTATATTCCTTCCATCTTCTTTTGATGCTTCCTGTGTCATTCAATATTTTGCCCATAGAATCTTTCAGTATTGCAACTCAAGACTTAATTTTTTTCCTTAGTTCTTTCAGCTTGAGAAATGCCAAGCATGTTCTTTCCTTTTGGTTTTCTGGCTCCAGGTCTTTGCACATTCCATTAGAGTAATTGGCTTTATTTGCTCGAGCTGCTCTTTGAAATCGTCTGTTCAGCTCTTTTATCTTGTCATTTCTTCCATTTGCTTTAGCTACTCTCCACTCGAGGGTGAGTTTCAGAGTCTCTTCTGACATCCATTTCGGTCTTTTCTTCCTTTCTTGTCTTTTTAATGACCTCTTGCTCTCTTCACGGATGATGTTTTTGATGTCATCCCACAATTCCTCTGGTTTTTGGTCATTGGTGTTCAATGCATCAAATCTACTCTTTAAATGGTCTCTAAATGCAGAAGGGATATTATCAAGGTCATATTTTGGCTCTTGTGGACTTGTTTTAATTGTCTTCAACTTCAAGTTGAACATGCATATGAGCAGTTTATGGTCTGTTCCACAATCACCTCCTGGCCTTGTTTTGGCTGAAGATACTGAACTCCATTGCCTCTTATCACAGATGTAGTCAATCTGATTCCTAAGTATTCCATCTGGTGAAGTCCACATGTATAGTCATTGTTTATGTTGTTGAAAAAAGGTATTTGCAACGAACAAGTCATTGGCCTTTCAAAATTCTAACATGTGATCTCCAGTATTATTTCTATCTCCAAGGCCATATGTTCCAACTACAGGTAACTCATTTCCAGCTTTCACATTCCACTCACCAGTGATAATCAACACATCTTGATTGGATGTTTGATCAATTTCAGAATGCAGAAGTTGGTAGAAATCTTCAGTATCCTCATCTTTGGCTTTGGTGGTTGGTGCGTAAATTTGAATAATAGTATTATTAACCGGTCTTCCTTGTAAATGTATGAATATTTTCCTATCACCGACAGTGTTGTACTTCAGGACAGATCTTGAAACACTCTTTGTGATGATGAATGCCACACCATTCCTCTTCAATTTGTCATTCCTGGCACAGTAGATCATATGGTTGTCTGATTTAAAATGGCCAAAACCAGTACATTTCAGCTACCTAATGCCTAGGATATCGATCTTTATGCATTCCATTTCATTTTTGACAACTTCTAATTTTCCTAGATTCATACTTCATACATTCCATGCTCCAATTATTAATGGATGTTGCATCTGTTTATACTCATTTTGAGTTGTGCCACATCAGCCAATGGAGGTCCCCAAAGCTTTACTCTATCCATGTCATTAAGGTTGTCTCTACTCTGAGGAGTCAGCTCTTCCCCAAATTTTGAGTGCCTTCTGACCTGATGGGCTCATCTTCTGGCACTATATCAGAAAATGTTTCAGGGCTATTCATAAAGTTTTCCAGTAATATATAAGACAATGTTTCACTACTATTCATAAGGTTTTCATTGGCCAATTGTTGAACAAGTGGATGGCTTCTTCCTTCTTCCAAGTCTGTCTTAGCCCAGAAGCTCTGCTGAAACCTGCCCAACGTGGGTAACCCTGATGGCATTTTGCAACATGGTAGCATAGCCTCCAGCCTCATAGCAGCATGCAAGCCACCACAAGATGACAAACTGACAGGCAAGTTCGTCTCTGTTAGTTGTTCCTAACCCCTCTGGACCTGCCTATGTTGGGTAACAGCCTTAAAATAGAGCCATCCCCAAGCGAAAAGCAGCCCCCAAGCCCAGGGCCACCTACCTCAGCCCCCACCTCAATATAGAGCCATTCCCAAGGGAAAAGCAACCCTCAGCCCTGGGTCAACTGACCTCAAAATAGAGCTGCCCCCAAGCAAAAGTAGCCTCCAAACCTCCAGCCCACCTACCTCAAGTCTCGGCTTTAATATAGAGCCACACCCAAGCAAAAAGCAGCCTCCAAGCCTCGGGCCCATCTACCTCAGGCCCCAGCCTTAACGTAGAGCCACTTCCAAGGGAAAAGCAACCTCCAATCCCTGGGCCAGCCTACCTCAGGCCTTGGCTTTAATATAGAGCCACACTCAAGCAAAAAGCAGCCTCCAAGCCCTAGGCCGAGTATTTCACTAAGCACAAATTAATAACCAAAGCTTGTTGTTAGGATGTTATTAGGATGCTCTTGAGTTTATTTGACAATATGTGGGGAGAAAAATCTAGAAATATTTCCATACACACAAGTATGTAATATTTGGTTGCTTTAGAATAAGAATTCTTCTTCACTTCTCAACAAGTGGTGGAAGAACTGAGCTGAATTCCAATGATTGCCTGACTGAAGTCTCTGAAACAGTGATTATCAAATTGGTCACATTTTCCTTCTTAACCCTTTAGTGCCCCCTGTACTCACTTAGCATAACTGATCACACTAACAAGCTCTTAGGATCATCATTCAGATGACTCAGTCAACCCCTCACCCCTGCCAGCCACCTGACATATGCTTGTCATTGGTCACAAGGTCAAGTGAGTGATGATGTGTGGACGTATTATTGCAAATTTATCACCAATAGAAAAAGCATTCAAAAGCCATATCCCATTCACAATGGGCTAGTAAAATCATTTTCTTATATGAAAGCAGGTCATCAAATTAAGTTTCTGGTACTCTCAGTATACACAACTAATTTTAAATTCCTCCTCTTTGATTTTAGACTCTGTTCACATTTTACACCCCTGCACAATCATTGTGTCCTTTAGTGATTAATACCTCCTCATTTCTGTTATTCTTTTGAGCAGAATAGAGGGGCATAAAATTTGAAATGCATGTATTTCCTGTCTCTTCAAATTTGTAACCTAGGAGAGGGCACTCACTTTTTCAATTGTCCCCATGTTATTGTGTTAATGATCCAATGCACAAAGACATGGCTGTGAAATAAATACCTCTGCTTGACCATGAGCGTACTGTGTTCATCACATTTTTCCAAGTACAATAACTTACACACAACTGAACTTTTAAATGGGATGTTGGTGCATTGAAAACTATATTTTAGAATCTTACTAGCCAAACAAATGATGGCAAAACAAACTTTGGTTTGACATTCACTCTGAAGCTTTAAATCACGATCACCTTTAAATACTCTCTTCTGAATGTGATATCTAATGTGAGCAAATATTGGGAATCAGAAGGCAATGTATAAACAGTGGAACAGCTGAATAGTATCCTAACTAGTATGAAAGGGAAGATCTAGAGCAAAATATTTCCACAAGAGGAATGCACATCTATGAGAAGCAAAGCTGCAGAAACATGTTAAAGCCATCAAATGAGCAGAGAGTGACTCTGTGACTGGTTATATGGAATATAGTTCAAATGCATTTTGGTTCTTACTCCTACTCTGTTAGGAGGCAAAGAGACAAGCTGACAAGAAAAGAAAGACCTTGTTCTGCTTGAATATTACATTAACCTATGAGCACTACTGCTTTCTTGGTCAGCTTTTTCTGGGCTTGCTGGTGCCATGGCTCTGCTGACCTGGTAGGTCTGATTATGAATGATCAATGTGTCTATTTGCAATAAAACTCTTTGCACAGATCTGGACCCTCAGCCCTTATTCACTCATGCAGATAATAACGGCAGTTCAAGGCACTTGCCCATAACTCTAAGCTTCATTAAACAAAGGGAATGTCACCAAAAGTCTCTTTAACTGTCTTTTCTCTGTGAGGCAGAGAAAAAAACTAGCAATCTTGAGGAAATGGATTTTATAGTGTTAATAAAATCAGGATTTGTATATCCCTTTGCTCTTTTCTGTAGTCTTTCTTGAGCTTCTGGTACTGAAATCTACCAATACTGCAGGAAGCAGAGAGAGAAATGTGAACAAAGAATGCTGTGTGCTTGAGGTCAGATTCTATTTCAGAGGAATTATTTCAATGGAATTTTCCAGGTCTGTGACAGGAAATGGGGTGTTGCCACTCCTCCTCATTCACTGCAGACACAACCAGTGGCAGGCCAGTGTGTCAAAGGGTTGGCAGTTGGGGAAGAATGGTGGGGGAGGTTTCAGAGGAATTCAATGAGGACTTTAAAAGAGGATTCTTCTGTTGAGCAACTATCTACACATGATGTCTGGTGTTAAGGTTTGGCTACTCATTTTCTCAGGCAAAACACATTTACAAGTTGCTGGTGTTTGTGGAAAGTGTCAGCTAGAAAAATTCTAATAAAGGACTGTTATCTAAGACACAGTCCCCATGCATCACCAACTTCCTCATACTCCTCCCATGAACTCACACTCCATTATACACCTTTGCATCTTGCTTAAATTACCTTACTCACTGCCATTGAGTCAGTTTCAACTCATAGCAAGCCCTCCTTGGGTTTTCGAGGCAGTGTTACTACAGAAGTAGATCGCCCAAATTTCCTTCCGAGGAGTGGCTGCTGGGTTTGAACTAACAGCCTTCTGGTTAGCAGTCAAATACCTTAGGCACTACACTACCAGAGCACCTTAGAATATTCTTCTCAGCTGCTTAGAACACCCATTTACTATCTTTTATATTCTTTTTCCTTAAAACTAGATTTTAAAGGAATTCTTTTAAAAAAAAATGTTGCCTAAATAACTTTGTTTTTAAACTCATGGGAAATGGAGTTTAGAGTGGCAAAAGTCAAAATAACTCAAAGTTTGGGTTCCTTGAAAATCAACTAAATGGTCATTTCTGGATAGGAAGTAATATTTTCATTTCAACCCTAAGGTAATAGCAGTAAAGAGGAATTAAAACAATAGACAAATGAGAAATTACACTCTGCAATGAAAAACACAAACAAAAGAGATAAATTAAGTGAAAAATAAACCACTTTCCTCAGAGAAATTTTTGGCAACAATATTTGGAAATATTTTTCCTGCTTTGGCCTATAAAGTGTAGACTAAAGGTTATAAGTACATATACAGAGTCATGGGAAACATAATAGACCAGTTGTTTTGTGCTATTTCATTACTTAATGCTAACAAAATAGGCTACCAAATTTTTCTACACATTCAGACATGTATTGGTGGGAAAGGTGCACACAGAAATAGTCTATTAAGAAATGACATTAGAGTTGCATTCATATATTTGAAGGGCATCTACAGATGGGGAATGTAGATTTGGTTTGTGTTTGTCTAAAGGTCATTAAAAAAAAAAACAAAAAAAACACTGCTTTTGAGTCGAATCCAACTCATAGCAACCTCTCCTTGGGTTTCTGAGGCCATTATCACTACAGAACTAGATCACCCAATCTTCCTTCCGAGGAGTGGCTGGTGGGTTTGAACCACCAGCCTTCTGGTTAGCAGTCAAATGCTTTAGGTACTATGCCACCAGAGCTCCCTCTAAAAGTCATGAACAGGATTAATAGGTTGTTGTTGTTATTGTCATGTGCCGTCAAGTCAGACCTGACTCATAACGACCCCTCCTTGGGTTTCTGAGGTGGTCTCACTACAGAAGTAGATTGCCCAACCTTTCTTCCGAGGAGTGGTAGAAAGTGGGAAGTAGTAGATTATGTCTCAACCTAAAATAAAAACTTTCTAATCACTCAAACTACCAAATCATGGATTGTTCAGGAGGTAATGACTCCCTATGACCATATATGGAACTCTGGTGGCATAGTGATTAAAGCATCTGGCTGCTAACCAAAAGGTTGGTAGTTCAAATCCACCAGCTAGTTTGAATACATCAGCCACTCCACAGGAGGAAGATGAGGCAGTCTGCTTCTGTAAAGATTTACAACCTTGGAAACCCTATGGGGCAGTTCTACTCTGTCCTAAAAGTCACTATGAGTCAAAATATACTCAGTGGTAATGGGTTAAGTTTGGTTTTGGTTATGACAATATATGAAAGATGGTTTAAGAGTAGACAATATTCTTAGATGATTATTCCGAGATGATTTTTAAAAATATTCCTAACTTTAAGATTTCTATACCTGTAGGATGAGTTGGGAGTTAAGGCTGTCTGTGAAGGAAGCAAGCAAACAAGAGACTTAATTAACTAGCATTTCTTTATTTCTCTCATGTCATCTTGAAGATAAGCTTGTGCCCCATTAGGGCATATGTCTCCACTAAACCAGGAAGATAACTGATGCAGGGAAATGTATTTTATTTAAGGAAATTTAAAAAAAAAAAATCACGAAATGTCAATGTGCTAGTCTGAAAAGTAATCCCATTTATGGAAACTATGTGGCATTAAAATGTCCAAGTTTAAACTTAGGGCATTTCTTGCCCCTTTGGAACAGGTTGTCATCTCAATTCAGTTTGAATAAGAAGCCCATTGTTCCCATTTTAAAACTCAATCATTAAATATTCATTATATACCCTCTTATCCCCTCCCACACTTTTCCAAGAGCTGAGAAGCTTCTGACCAACACCATCTATTCAAACTCATAGAGTGACTGGACCATTCAAAGCCAGGGGCTTCCTTCCAGGCACTTGGGGCTTTGTGCTATTGTCCAGCCATATAATACTTCTGTGGACACTGTGGTTCAGTCTATTCAGACCACCTTCCACCAGCCAGAATACATGTCTTTATCATGAAAGTCTCCTTCCTATTAGTTTGAATCCAGTTACTATGATGTTTGTTTTGTTTTGTTTTGAACTCTGTGTTGTGGTCCATGGGCTCCCCAAATCGGCATTTTTTTTCTCTGCATATTCCTACTAGAATACAAATGCCTGTGGATGGAATTGCTTATAAATGGTGGGCAGGAACTATGTCTTAACCTTTTTGTATTCCCCACATCATTTGGCACAATGTCTTGCACACAATAGATGTTCAACAAAGGTTTGTGAAATTCAATTAGTCTTTTCTTTTTTTCTACCCAAGTGTTATCTACAAAAGTAAAACAAGGCCAAAATGATAAAATCTACAAAAGACTGAAATATTCTTTTGATACTTTTCATTCATTTTAACAGTGATTAATCAATTTGCTGTTGACATGTATTAAGAGATCTGAAATACCTAATCATCTACTTAAAATTAACAACCCGCTTTCTAGCTTGAAAGAAGAAAGTGTGATTGAAAGTGTGACGTCAAGTTTTGAGCAGTTTCACTGTATGAGGAATAGATCACTGAATCACTAAGTATTTTCAGTGGATTAAAAGCTTAGAAGTCTAACTTCCTCAAGTGAAAGATGGACTATGCTATGTTAGTTAAATATTTGTTTGTTTGTTTATTCCATTTTAAACAAGAAGATGAAATTCTCCATTTGATTTCAAAATAAGGAAGAGAGGAGGATTGGAAAGGCAAGGCCTTTCTTTTCTTCCTCAGAGAGTTCTGCAGACATTGATTACCTTCAGGGTGCAGCCAGAGTTTCTGCTGTGGTGGAGTTTGCTCAGTGAGTAACAGATCACCATGAAGTACTGAGGACCTTACTTCCACTCTTTACATTTCTACCAAGAGGACAGAATTTCCACTCTATTCCTCAAGGTGGGTGGGGAGCATGAAGAGAATATTTCAGCCTCTCTTCCATTTAACTCCTCTCATGGGAAAAATGACTGATATAATTGGTGAATTTGGGAGAAGTAACTGGGTACATTCAGTTCAGCATCTTCGGGGTCTCTTTTTTAGAGTTAGCCTCATTGCAGGATGCGAACTTTCGCATCTAGTCTCCCATGTGATAAATTTACCAGATTAAATTCTACCTCTGCAAGGAAGAGTGAGTAGTCCTGGAGAGATGTTAAGTTCAAATCAGAGAGTATGTTAGCAAGCCCTTCCTGGGCATAAATCTAAAGCAATAATCACTAATTCAACTTTTATAAGTAACCAGGATTTCTATTGTCTGATGCTTGTGTCCTATATCTCTCAGTTGTTTTAAAACTTGCAAGGAGAAAGAGAACAGAAAAAGTCTTAATTTTTAAGCTAATGTACTAAAGAACTGTAATTATGAGCTAGCCTTTCAAATTCCACTGATTTTAAAACTAATATAGAATATAATACTTGACTGCTAACCAGAAGGCTGGTGGTTCAAACCCACCCACTCCTTGGGAGGAAGGTTGGGCAATCAACTTCCAGAGTGATACTGCCTTGGAAACCCAAGGAGAGGTCGCTATGAGTCAGGTCTGACTTGACGGCACATAACAACAACAAAATAAAAACATAATTAGGGAATTCAACTTCAGGGTTTTCAATATTAAAACAATCTGTATTCTGTTTTTATACTGTGTTTGTTCATTGATACCAAAAACCCACTTCCATTGAGTAGATCCTTTCTCATAGCAACCTCCTTTGGGTTTCCAAGGCTGCAAATCTTTACAGAAGTAAATTTTTTCATCTTCCTCCCACAGAACAGCTGGTGGGTTTGAACCACCAACCTTCTGGTTGGCAGCCAAATGTCTTACCCATTACACCATCAGAGCTCCTTTGTTTCTTTATAGTATAGTAGAAACTTTAAAATTATTATTACTTTACTTATATCTTTTTATCATGAAGAAAATTTGTATAAGTAAGTATATTAAATGTATACATAAGTTTATAATTTGAGACTTGGGACAACAGGGTAGTTTTACCTATTTTATTCCAATGAACATTAATAATGAACATTAATTCTCTTGCTATAGGAGACATTATACCCATTTATTATTGTTATTTGCTGTAAAGTTGGACCCAACTCATAGCGACCCCTCCTTGGGTTTTCGAGGCAGTATCACTATGGAAATAGATTGCCCGACCTTCCTTCCGAGGAGTGGCTGGTGGGTTTGAACTATAAGCCTTCTGGTTAGCATTCAAGTGCCTTAGGTACTATGCTACCAGAGCTCTCACATTATACCCAGGCATACCTCATCTGAAATATAAACCCATACATACACTTCTCACTTATTGACATGGGTAGGTTCCAAAGATTAGGCCATTATGAAAAAACTGGTATTATATGAAAAAGAAAGATTATTTTTCTTTCTGTTTTCAGAGCATTCATTTGTCTGATCTTTCTTATTTAGAGAATATGGTCATAGAAATAATAACAGCTTATATTTACTGATGTGCTTATCGCTGTGACAGAACCTGTTATGAACTACTTTTATGCGGAGAAGGAGGCTTAGAGGAGACAAGCTGAATAAAGCTGGGTTGTATGACTGGAGGGCTCATGGCTTAACTACTTCACCTTCCTTCCGTGGTGGAACAGAGCTTGCCTTGCAGAGTCACCTCCAGAGGTCCAGTCGTACTCCCACAAGCCCTGTGTTCACATTCCTATCTCCTGCTCTGCTATCTAGGCCAGGCAAGTCACTGAGGCTCAGGGCTTTCTGTGAGTGCTGGGAAGCTGGCAGTGCACCAAGCCCCACCAAAGTGAAGGCTTTAGGCCCAGTTTGGTTCAGTTTGAGGTGTCATTAAACTCACATATATTTCTTCCAAACACCATCTCCAACACCTCTCTCCTTTTTCCCTTCCTACTCCACAGCCATTTTGAGCTGAGGGCCTTAAGTCACATAGGAGCTAAGAACCCAGAGCAGGTGACCACTGGCTTAGTGCTGCCTGCACACCTACCAGGAGGCTATGGCCATGGAGGAGGCTGGCCCCACATGGCAGCTGGACACAGCACAGACACCCACATGCCACACCCCCTACCACCCACACATTGCTGGCAGGAGGAAGCAGAGGCACTGGGTAGGGTGTCCTAGCTTCCCAGAGGCTGCCCAGAGACAAGGGAAAGGACACGCTGCAGCCCTTGCTGCCATGCAATCACCTGGCCAGATAATAGACTTTTACTATTGTCATAGATGCAAAATGTCAGGTAACAAGACAGCTGATAAGTGAGGAGTAGATAAACTTTCAACTATCATCTTCATTCATCATAGCAAATTCTTTTGCTTGTACAATTTTCAAAATGTTTGACATATTCTTTCATTTGACCACTTCAAAACTCTATTAAATGGGTAGGACAAAGGGTTTTATTTATATTTTAAAGATGAAAACACTGATGAGGAGAGACTATGTGATCTCCTAAAGTTACTCAGTCAATAGTAAAAAAGCCAACACTAGTACTCAGTTTTCCTATTTGCTATCCCTACACAAGTTTTTATCTTATTCTATTATCATTGTTACATAATTGTAAAGTCAGCATTATTTGAATGTGACTAAAAGGTATAATTTCCCCTTTATTTGCCTTCCAGAAGCATATTAATTAAATGTAATTTTAAAAGATAGTTACTGAGTCTCTCACACATAGTCTAGCAAAGAACAATAGTAATAATGAAAGCCACTAAATGACTGTATCATTGGACTAGCTGATGGATGGATGGATGGATGGATGGATGGATGGATGGATGGAAGCATTCATGCATGGATGGATGGATGGGTATTAAATGGATGAATAGATGGATAGATGGATGGATAAATATGTAATACAGATAAAGATGAAAGAATAAGAAGTGGCTCTTAGGAGGGCAAATATAGCAACTCACAAATCATTATAACATGTGGTAATATATATATCATAACAGAGCAGGTACACTGTTCTAGGGGAACAGATGACAGAACATTTATGGCATTGTATTTTGAGATTATTCTATAAATGTTATACTATAGACCAATTGAAATGTTCTTTATGTGGTAAATAAAAGAATTGGAAGTAATGAGGCATAAACAGCTGACTGTAAGAATTCTTCAAAGAAAAAAAAAATCTTAGAATTCATGAAAATCAACAAAAATCTAGAAATTTAAAACTCCAAAGCTCTTAAATGAATAACCATGCCCAACACATTTTTATTAGAGCAATGACATCCAGATGGGGTTTAGGGCAGAGGGGAGATACGCAATATCTGAACATGTATATTTAGTGGTAATATAAAGCATTGAACCAAGACATTAACCAGACACATTTCTAACCTTGACATAACTTGCTAATGAAATGGCCCTTAAGATAAACAGTACAATTGGCTTTATTTTGACCTGAGTCAGCAGGAGTTTTTAGCAGTACAGTACTTGGAGTTTTATCATGTAAACTCCCTCTTAGGTAAAAAGATAATATGTTGCTCAAGTTGCTGAAACAGAGTTGGCAGTGGGTAACTGGCACAGGGAACTTGGGTAGAGGCAGAACAGGGAGAGGATCTCTTTCAGGACGAGTGATGGGTGTTAAGTGGATTTAACAAACTGAAAGGAAATTATTCTGGGAAAGATAATGTATGAATCCAAAATCCTTTGGCACTTTAATAGAATATGCTGCTTAGGGAAAAAGCATAGTCTGCACCCCAACACCTGCTGGACCTAATGGACTCTGAAATGTTGTTTCAGAATTAATCAAGTCATTTAAAATCATAGCTGCAGTCTCCATTCACTACTTCTGTGCATAAATGTGCTGATCCCGATACTAATCCATGTCGGGTGACTTGAGCAATATATCACCATAATTGCCATTTTAGGGCTGCAAATTGAAGTTAAAATAACCAGATGCAAAAGAGATGGCCGTATCATACTCTCAAGATGGATCTTCAAAGTTCAAGGAGAGTTCAAGCATGGAAGAGGCAATAGAAAGGGGTCAAGTGTAAGGGGATTGTTCATGTTCAAGAGGAATTAACTTTACAAATATATTGTTTCTGAGGTGGTAATTGTCCCATCTTACAGTTATTCATACCCCATTTACTCGTTGCATTCTTCTCAAGCATTTAATGAAATGAATTGGATTTTGACAAAATATTCTATTTCAAAATTGCCATTAATTTTCAAGATTTTCTGTTCTCCATTAAATTATCTGTTTTAAAGGGATAAAGTTTGGATTCTGAATTTGGGAAATCTAATATTTCTCTAGCTAATTCTCTGGCCAGAATCTATGTTAATTTCAGATATTTCCTTCCTAGCTCAGTCAATTAAATCACTGGACTAAAAACAGTCCCCTACATTGCAAATATCCCAAACTCAAAAGGTCAGGACATCTGTGTCATGTAAGCCTCAGGCAGTTCTCTAGCTTACCTGTACTGTTCTCACTTAGGAGACTACAAAGTATGCAAAATGAAACAAATGAATGCTAAATGTGTGCTATTTGTTTGCATAAAATTGAGACAGATTTAGGAAACTGAGAGCAAGATAAATAGCCTGTGTCAGTGTCAGAATTGTTAAAACACCACTTCACTTGCTGCTTTAAGTCATCATTCCTTGAATTTCCTTATTCAGTACATCACTATAAAAGGGAAGCACACCATACTATCTCTATTTCAAAATTCAAACTTTCTAACATGGCTCTCAAGGAACTTCCCAATCTGAAGCCAACTCACCTTTCTCAACCCTTCTTTCACAAGTCTTTGCACTCTAGCTTCTGCAGTGTCAAATGCCTCATCATTCCCTAAAGGACTAGGCTCATTTTAGCCTCTAAGCATTTTCAAATGTTTGTCTCTCTGTAACATATCTCTTTTCCCCTTTTTCCACCTAGTACAATATTTATTTTTTAATATCCAGCTCAAATGTCACCACCCTCCTCTGACCAATCTCCCTCAATACAGAGCAGTTAGTGCTTTTTTTTTTGTCTGTTTTCTCACAGCGTAGAATGCAAATATCAATTACAGCTTTTATACAACATATTATAGATATTTTCTTTTTGCCTCTCACCTTCAATCACATTATGAATTAATCTAGTACTAAGCAGAGTAATGCAACAACCACTTCCATGGAGTTGGATCTGACTCATAGCAACCCCTCCTTGGGTTTCCAAGGTGGTATCACTACAGAAGTAGATTGCCCAACCTTCCTTTTGAGGAATGGCTGGTGGGTTTGAACCACCAGTCTCCTGGTTAGCAGTCAAATAACTTAGGCATTATGCCACCAGAGTATTGAGGCAAAATAATATTTGAAGAAATAATGGTCACATTTTAAAAAAATATATCTGGTGAAAATTATAAACCTTCAGTTCTTAAAAGCTCAATGAACCACAATCAAGATAAATATAACAAATTGCTGAAAATAGTTATAAAGCAAAACTTGTAAATGCAAAGAGAAAAAAGACATGATATACAACATGGGAACAAAGATAAAAATTACCACAGACATCAAAATTAATGTGATTCAAAAGACAATGAAATGGCATTTCTAAAGTACTGAAAGAAAAATAAACTGTAAATCTATATCTGACAAAAAAAAAAATCTCTCAAAATTAAGGTGTTAAAGCCATATTTTAAGAAAATGCAAACTTCATAGACTTTTATTAAAAAAAAAAAAAAAAAAACTCACTGCAGTCCAGTCAGATCTGGCTCATAGCAACCCTTCCTTGGGTTTCTGAGGTGAGGTCACTACTTCACTACAGAAGTAGATTGCCCAACCTTCCTTCTGAGAAGTGGCTCCTGGGTTTGAACCTCCAGCCTTCTGGTTAGCAGTCAAATGCCTTAGGCACTATTTTATAGGTGTCTATTAAAGAAGTGTTAGAGATAGTTCTTCAGGCTGAAAGACATTGAAAGTAGAAAGAAAGTAGGTTATGCATAGAAGAATCTAAGAGTGCCAAAATGGTAACTATATGGTTAAATATAGCAGATATTGTCTCCTTTTAAAATTTTCTTTAAAAGATAAATGATTTTTTAAAGAAAAATAATGACATATTTTGAGGTCTGTAGCATGTGTGGAAAAATGTATGACAATAGTGAAGAATGAGAGGAAGGAAGTGGAAGTATATGCTCTAAAAATATTATAATATTCTTGAATAAGTATACTATTATTTGAAGGTAGATTATAATAATATAAATAATGCATATTCTAAACAAAACAAAATAGATATCTAGTTAATAATCCAAAAGTGTAGCTAAAAAAGAAAAAAAAACTCTAATGGTAGAAGGAAGAAAATAAAACTGGAAGGATGCAAAAAAACAAAAAGAATTATCATGAATCTAAACTCAAACATATTCATAACTACATTACATATAAATGATCTAAACTTTCTAATTAAGAAGAAAACAATCTCAGACTGAATAAAAAAGCAAGATGAAACCATACAATGCTCAAAAAATATATACTTAAAATATAAAGACACAGGTTAAAAATAAAGTGATAGAAAAAGCAAAACCATGCACATACTAATCAAAAGAGAGCTAAAATATCTATATTAATATCAGGAAACCACATTTCAGGAAAAGGAATATTACCAAAGATAAGAATGTTGTTGTTGTTGTTAAGTGCCGTCGAGTCATTTCCGACTCATAGCGACCCCATGCACAGCAGAATGAAACACTGCCCGATCCCGCACCAGCCCCACAATCCCTGCTATACT
>NW_006921857.1:2423223-2423890 GCF_000298275.1 Orycteropus afer afer | reverse complement strand
CCAAGATCCATCTGACAACAGCTATGATAAGAATAAACATTTCAAACTGGTATAAATATCTATTAACCAAAAAGACATAGCAATCCTAAATATATATGTTCCAAACAACAGTACTTCAAAATATATAAGCAAAAGCTGAAATAATTGAGAAAAAAAAAAGAGCCAAACCCACAATACTCAGTTGGACATTTCAACACTTCACTGAATGAAGTGATAGAATACTTTTCAGTAAGCCTATATAAGACTTGAACAGCATGATCAAGCACCTTGGGATAACTGGCAATTATAGCATACTCAACCCAACAAAGCAAACCTCAGTAAACTTAAAATAACTGAAATATACAGAGTATATACTCTGACAATAATGTAATTAAATTAAAGGTCAATTTTAAAAATCCAGAAATGTCATGAATCAAATAAGAAATGAAAAGGAAAATTAGAAAGTATTTAATATGAGATATGGGATGCCGCTAAAACAGTGCTTAAAGACAAGTTATGCTTTTAAATGCTTATATTGAAAAAATGAAGAAGTGCCTAATATCAATGATCTACAGTTCCACCTTAAGAAGTTAAAACAGGAGAGGCGGGGCAAGATGGCGGACTAGGCAGAAGGATTGCACAGACCCTCTTCAACAAAGAAAAGGGAAACCAATTAACACAGACACAG
>NW_006921857.1:2401674-2407036 GCF_000298275.1 Orycteropus afer afer | reverse complement strand
CCAGGTGCATCTCGCTGGGTTTTAAACACCAGAGGCTCAGCCTCAAAACTCACATCTACATGTCACCACAGTAGGACAAACCGACAGACAAGTTTGTCTTGCTGTTGGAGACCTCTCATATCACCCCCACCTGAGTCCCTGTGGCTGACTGTTCCTCTGTCTGGCTTCCTGGCTTTTAATCCCCATTCTCCTGCTCTTCTGGCCTGCTGCTTTGGGCGTCCCTGAGTTGTCCCTGGGGCTGACTGCTCCTCTGTCTGGGTTCCTGGCTTTTATCCCGTTTCTCCTGCTCTTCCAGCCTGCTACTCTGGTAGGGCCTGAGTTTGTCTCCTCACCTAATCTCTTCGGCTGATTGCTCTTCTCTCTGGCTTCCTGGCTTTTAATCCCCTTTCTCCTGCTCTTCCCGCTTGCTACTTTGGGCATCCCTGAGTTGTCTCTCCTCACCTGTAACCCTGGGGCTGACTGCTCTTCTGTCCAGGTTCCCCCTTTCCCAATGACACTTAGATTATTCCTTTTGATGGTATCTCACATGAACCTTAGGCTTTCTTTATTTTGTTTTGATTTTTTTTCTGATTGATCCATTTCCAAAGAAATAGTCAGGTGTTTTTCTTCAATCTTATTAATTCTGTCTTCCATTGCATCAATTCTACTTCTTTGCCCTTTCAAGGTGTTATCTATTTCTGACAATTTAGTATTAATCTTCTGCATTTTTATCTGTAGATTTAGAATCATTTCTAATTTTTCGTTTATTTTGTTATTTTGTTCTTGTATTTTCTTCCAAAATTCTTCTAGGGTGTTGTCTGTGTTTTCTTTGGTCTGTCTCTCAATCTTTTATAGATATCTAAATATAATTCTTTTGAATTCCTTATCAGGGAGTTCCAATATTGCATCTTCCTCGGGGATGTGTTTTGGGTCTGTATCCTAGTCCCTTGTTTCTCCTGCTTTGTCTTTCTTCTTTGTGTGGACTGTGATGCTCTGTTGTCTCCGAAGCATTGTGACATTTTTGTTTTTATATGTAATTGGTGATTATATGTTGGAGTGACTTGCCCACAATTCTTGTTTTGTTTTGTTTGTATGTTATGTATACCGGCCAGGTACTGTGCTGTGCTCCTCTATTCACTAGTTGACAGCACTTATACACTCACCACCTGTCTCTTTTCCTGGTGTCAGCCTCTCATATGTCCTTGCCACTCTGGCAAACAAAGCCTATTCTTCGGTCCCTGGAATCTGAATGAGAGCTCTCACTTTAAAATCCAAAATGGTTGCCTTGTAAAGATTCAAAATGGCTGTGCCCTGGGTCCCTTTAAATATCCAAAGTGGCCACTGCCTGTAAACATTCAAAATGGCTGCACCTTCCAGACAGCAGAAAGTCCACAGCTCAGGTTGTCTCCCTCCTTGCTATTTCCCTTCTTAGTCAGGTCCAACTCGATGGCACACAACAACAACAACAACAATCATAGGCCACCAGAGCAGTTGTCCCTGCAGACTTTGGTGACTGGGGCTGACCTTTAGGTCATTTCTCAGGTCCTAACACCACTTGGAAATATTCAGGCTGTTGGTCTCATCAGAGTAGCTGACAGTCCACAGCTCTGACTGTCTCTGTACTCACTGTTCTCGTTCAGGTTTTTCCACTAGTTGGTGCCTAATCCACACTGTATAGTTCCTTTCAAAGCTCAGGGTTCCAGGATTATCTTCTGTATCTGGTAGCATAGTGCTTAAGGCACTTGACTGCTATCCACCAGCCACTCCTCAGAAGGAAGGTGGGGCAATAAACTTCCATAGTGATACTGCCTCGGAAACCCAGGGAGGGGTAGCTATGAGTTGGGTCTGACTCGATGGCATGTAACAACAACAACAACATCTCTGTCAATTGGTTTTTCTTTTCTTTGTTGAAGAGGGTTTGTGTCGCTTGTCTGCCTATTCCTCCATCGTATTGGAAGTCTCACAAAACATATTTTTGACAAAATTCTGCACATAATCATGTTTAAAACTCTCAGCAAAGTAGGAAGAGCAGAAATTCCATCAACCTATAGAGAGTATTAATAAGAATACTACAATTAATATTATGTTCAATAGTGAAAGACTGAACAATTTCCCCAAAGATTGGAAATAAAGCAAGGATACCCTCTCTTAACACTTCTATACAATACTTTCCTCATGATCATAATCAATTTAATGAGATAAGAAATATAAAAACGTGTAAATTGGAAATGAAGAAGGAAAATTGTCTCTATTTGCACACAACATGATTGTGTACATAGAAAACCCTGTAGAATCTGGAGGGGGGGGGCGGAGAATGGAAAGTAATAGAACTAATACATGAATTTAATAGTCTCAATATACAAGATGCACATGAACATACATACATACATGTATACATACATAGAATGGTAGTTTAATAGAATTCTTACCTACCATGACGGAGACTTAGGTATGATTCCCAGCAAATGCACCTCATGTACAGCCACCATCCGTTTGTCAGTGAAGGGCTTGTATGTTGCTACACTGTTAACCAGGTTTCAGTGGAGCTTCCAGACTAATGTGGACTATGAAAAAGAGCCTGGCAATCTCCTTCCAAAAATCAGCCAGTGAAAACCCTATGGATCACAATGGTCTGATCTGAAACTGATGAGAGGTGATGAAGACCCAGGCAGTATTTCACTCCATTGGGCATGGGGTTTCAGTGAATAACAACATATACATATAGGTCATTTGTAGCTCGAAATATTAGCAGTGAGCAACTGAAAAAAATGTGATTTTAAAAATACTATTTACTATAGCATCAAAAATGTGAAACATCTAATTATAAATTTAACAAAATATATGAAAGACTTGTACAGGACAAGAACAAAAACTTTGCTAAGAAAAATAAAAGGCCTAAAACATGGAAAACCATACTATCATCATGGATTGGAAGATTTAATATTTTAAAATATAAACTTTCCCAAAATTATTCTCTACATTTTTTGGAACATGATTATCCTACCAAGCCCATTTTATGGAAATTTATAAGCTTTCTCTAAAAATTATGAAAATACAAAGAACCTAGAACACTCAAAACAATTTTGAAAAAGAATAAATTTGAGAGATTTACACAGCTTCATCTCAAGTTTCACTATTAGGATATCAGGAATTAAGATATTAGTATTGGCATAGTGTATAATGGAACAGAGTGGTGAGTTCAAAAATAGAGGCATATTTGAATTGATTTTCAAACACAAGGATGCAGAAGGATTGTCCATTCATACATAGTGCTGCACAACTTAAGACTGAAAGAGGAAAAAGCAAGCCTCCTTCCTTATATCACTTAAATATTGACAAGAAATGTATCATAGACTTAAATATAAAAGTTAAACTATAAAACTGCTAGAAAAAAATTCTTATGACCTTCATGATAGCATTTATTAAAACACAAAATTGTTAATCATTAAAGGAAAAAAGTCATAAATTGGACTTCATCAAAACTAAAATCTATTGGCATCAAAAGATGTTTAGAATATAAAAAGAATCCTTACAATGCAATAATAAGAAGATGGATTATCTAATTTAAAGAATGGGCAACAATTTAATAAGGCATTTCATAAAGCAGATACATGAATGACCAGTAAGGACGTGAAAAAAATGCTCAAGAGCCAAGATACAGTTATAAGCAATAGATTTTTCTTCTTGCCTAAAAAATTGGGCAAATACATGACACGATGATTCTTTTGTTGTTATTGTTGTTTGGTGTCATTGAGTCAGTTCTGACTCATAGCAACTCTATGTACAATGGAACGAAACACTGCTAAGCCCTGCACCATCCTCACAATTGTTGCCTTGCTTGAGGACATTGTTGTAGCCACTGCATCATTCTATCTCATTGAGGATCTTCCCCTTTTCCAAAGACCCTCTACTTTATCCAGTATAATATCCTTCTCCAGGGATTGGTCCCTTCTGACAACATAACCAAAGTACGAGAGATAGAGTTGGGCCATTTTCACTTCAATGACTCTTAGGACAAGGGAAATAAGAAATTGAGAATTGGGAAGCTAATAAGGCTAACCTTATGATTTTTCCCAACATACCACCTCAAGAAAATTTTCTAAGATATGACCCAGGATCTCTGGTAGCATAGAGCCTAAGGCACTTGACTGCTAACCAGAAGGCTGGTGGTTCAAATCCACCAGCCACTCCTCGGAAGGAAGGGTGGGCAATCTCCTTCCTTAGTGATACTGCCTCAGAAACCCAAAGAGGGGTCGCTATGAGTCAGGTCCGACTCTACGGCAAATAACAACAACACAACATGACCCAGGAAGTGTGATGTAACCCAGAAATCTCCCTGAGTCGAAGAAATTTAAGAGTTTTGGGAGGCCAAGCAGCTAGGGTTTGCAAAGCGGAATAATAAAAGGAAGAGAGCTATAAAAATGCAACAAATAGAACTTCAGAGATCTACAGAAGGTTGTCCCTGAGAACTCAGGTTTTTACAAAAAGAAACTACCCAAGACTGGGAATGAAATATCAGAAGGAATAATCTCTGGCACACAAAAAAGAGCTAGGATTAACACTTGTTCCCACTAGACACAATGCAAAGCCCCACACATCATGGAACATTCATTCAATAAAGTACTCAGAAGAGTTTATCCTCACAGTGCAGCAAAATTAGCCATAGATTAAATGGTGTTCTGGTCATGCCTAAAAAGCTTAAAAGCAAGATCTGAAAGAATCAAATTAGTTCCAAGAAACTTAACCACAATCTAGAAACATTTAAGAATATTTATAAGAATGCAAAACATGCAATAGCCAACAAATTAAATTCATAGTATCTAGCATCCAGTTAAAAGTTATAAGGCATGAAAAGAAATGATCATAATGAAGATAAAAATCAATAAACTGATTTTTGAAAAATATGACACAGATGACAGAGTATACAAGTATATTAAAACAGTTATTATTGCTATATTTGATATGTTCAAGAATCTAGAGGAAAAAAATGAACATGTTAAGTAGAGACTTGAAAGATATATATTATTAAAAGACCAAAACTGAATTTCTAGAATTGAAAAAATATCTGTAATGAAAAATGCAATAGATGGCATTAACATCAAATTAGATATTGCAGCAGAAAACATTAGTGAACTTGAAGACATACTAAAAACAAACACACAATGAAACACAGAAAAAGACTGGAAGAAAACAAACAAACAAAAATACACCAACAAATCATGAAAGACCTGTGGAATATAAATGGAATTCCCAAAGAGGAAAGAAAAATATTTGGAGAAATTATGACCAAACATTTTCTAAATTTGATTAAAAATTTTAATTCATAGACTCAAGAAGCTCAAAGCCCAACCAAAGGAAACATGAAAAAAATTCCAAGGCAAAT
>NW_006921857.1:2398993-2401539 GCF_000298275.1 Orycteropus afer afer | reverse complement strand
ATATATGGCATGTTCAAAGAAAAAAGACACATTACCTTTAGAGATGTAAAACCCACAATGACAACAGAATAATTATCATAAATAATGCAAGACAGTGGAGCATTTTCTTTAAAGCAATGAAAGAAAAAATTGTCAACCTGAAATATTTTATTCAGCAAAAATATCTTTCAAAAACTAAGTCTAAAAAGAATTTTTTAATATGGAAAAGCTAAATGAGTTTATCAAAAGTAGTAGTCACTATAAGAAATAGTAAAAGGAAGCTTTCAAGTGGAAGGGAAATGTTATCAGGTATAAAAGTGGACCTATGCAAAGGAATGAAGAGTACAGAAAATGTTAACTACATGAGTAAGTATAAAACAGCTTTTTGCTTATCATTTGTTGTGTTGTTGTTAGGTGCTGTCGAGTTATTTCCAACTCGTTATGACTCTATGCACAGCAGAATGAAACAGTGCCCGATCCCCCACCAGCTCCATGATCCTTGCTATACTTGAGCCCATTGATGCAGCCACCATGTCAATCCATCTCGTTGAAGGCCTTCCCCTCTTTTGTCGACCTCCACCTTACCAAGCATGACATCCTTCTCCAGTGAATGGTCCCTTATGACAACATGATTAAAGTAGGTGAGTGGAAGTCTAGCAATTCTCACTTCCAAGGAACATTTTGGCTGCACTTCCTTCAGGACAGATCTGTTAGCTCTTTTAGCAGTCCATGGTACTTTCAGTATTCTTCGCCATCACCACCACCCAAAAGCATCAACTCTTCTTCGGTCTTCCTTATTCATTGTCCAGCTCTCACATGCATATGAGGCAACTGAAAATATCATGGCTTATATCAGGCACACCTTAGTCCTCAAGGAGACATCCTTGCTCCTCAGCAGTTGAAAGAGTTCCTTTGCAGATGACTTGCCCAGTGCTATACGTCATCCAATGTCCTCATTGCTGCTTCCATTGGGGTCAATTGTAGAATCAAGCAACATGAAGTCTTGGACAACCTCAATCTTTTCTCCATTTATTGTGATGCTGCTCATTGGTCCAGTTGTGAGGATTTTTGTTTTCTTTATATTGAGATGTAATCCATATGGCAGACTGTATTCTTCAAGCTTCATCAGTAAGTGCCTCAAGTCATCCTCACTTTCAGCAAGCAAAGATATGTCGTCAGCATATCACAGGTTGTTAATGATTCTTCCTCTAATCCTGATGCCACGTTTTTCTTCATATAGTCCAGCTTCTCAGACTAGTTGCTCAGCATATAGTTTGAATAAGTATGGGGAAAGGATACAACCCTGATGCACTCCTTTCTTGATTTTAAACCATGTAGTGTCCCCTTGTTCTGTTGGAACAACATCCTCGTGATCAATGTACAGGCTCCTCATGAGTACAACCAAGTGTTCGGGAATTCCCATTCTTCTCAATGTTATCCACAATTTGACATGATCCACACAATCAAATGCCTTTGCATAGTCCATAAAACACAAGTAAACATCTTTCTGGTATTCCTTGCCTTGAGCCAAGATCCATCTCACAGCGGCTATGATATCCCTTGTTCCACATCCTCTTCTGAATCCAGCTTGCACCTCTGGAAGTTCTCTGTCAATATATTGCTGCGACTGTTTTTCAATTATCTCCAGTAAGATCTTGCTTGCGTGCGATATTAATGATATTGTTCGATAATTTCCACATTCTTTGGGATTACCTTTCTTTGGAATGGGTACAAATGTGGATCTCTTCCAGTCAATTGGCCAGGTAGCTGTCTTCCAAATCTCTTGGCACAACTGAGTGAGTGCCTCCAGTGCAGCAACCGTTTGTTGAAACATCTCAATGGGTATTCCATCAATTCCTGGAGCCTTGTTCTTTGCCAATTCCTTCATTGCAGCTTTGACTTCCTCTTTCAATACCATTGGTTCTAAATCATATGCCACCTCCTAAAATGGATGAAGATTGAGAAATTCTTTTCAGTACAGTGACTCTGTGTATTCTTTCCATCTTCTTTCGATGTTTCCTGCATCATTCAATATTTTGCCATAGAATCTCTCAATATTGCAACTTGAGGCTTAAATTTTTTTCTCAGTTCTTTCAGCTTGAGAAATGCTGAGCATGTTCTTCCCTTTTGGTTTTCTAACTCCAGGCCTTTGCACATTTCATTACAGTAATTGGCTTTGTCCACTCTAGCTGCTCTTTGAAATCTTCGGTTCAGCTCTTTTATCTTGTCATTTCTTCTATCAGCTTTAGCTACTCTTCACTCAAGGACAAGTTTCAGGATCTCTTCTGTAATCCATTTTGGTCTTCTTTTCTCGTCTTTTTAGTGACCTCTTGCTTTCTTCATGGGTGATGTTCTTGATATCATTCCATAATTTTTCTGGTTTTTGGTCATTGGTGTTCAATGCATCATATCTATTCTTTAGATGATCTCTAAATTCAGGAGGGATATATTCAAGATCATATTTTGGCTCTCATGTACTTGTTTTAATTGTCTTTAACTTCAAGTTGAACTTGCATATGAGCAGTTGATGGTCTGTTCCACAATCAGCTCCTGGCCTGGTTTTGGCT
>NW_006921857.1:2373559-2398493 GCF_000298275.1 Orycteropus afer afer | reverse complement strand
TTCATTTTTGACAACTTCCAATTTTCCTAGATTCATATTTCGTACATTCCATGTTCTGATTATTAATGGATGTTTGCAGCTGTTTCTCCTCAATTTGAGTTGTGCCATGTTGGCAAATGGATGTCTCGAAAGCTTTATACCTTATCCATATCAGTAAGGCTGGTTTTACTTTGATAATGCAGCTCTTTCCCAGTCCTATTTTGAGAGGCTTCTAAGCTAAGTGACTCATCTTCCTCCTCTGTATTGGACAATGTCTGGACTATTCATAAAGTTGTGTTGTAATGCATCAGACAGTGTTTCTCTGCTATTCATAAGGTTTTCCCTGGCCAATTCTTTAAGAAGTGGATGGCCTCTTCCTTCTTTCTACTCTGTCTCAGTCTGCAAGCTGCACTGAAAACTGTGCACCATGTGCTCCCCAGTGGGTTTGAAACACCAGTGGCACAGCTTCAAGACTCACAGCAACACATCACCACAGAAGAACAAATTGACAGACAAGTTTGTCTCCCTTAGCTGTTTGAAACCTCTCCAACCTCCCCTCTCTGGATCCCTGCAGCTGACTCTTTGCTCTGTCCTGGTCCTCCTGGCCTTTTTCTGTCCTTCCCCTGACTTTCCCTCCTTGCTGGTTGTGTGGCGTGGCCTGGGTTCCCTCCCTTCACCTGATCCCTGAGGCTCACTCCTCGCTCTGTCCCAGTCCCCCTGGTTATTATTTAAATCTGTTTAAAAGGTAACTGACTATTTAAGACAGAAATAGAAACAATGTACTGTAGAGTTATAAAATATTTATATGTAAAATCATGACAAAAATAGCACAAAGATGGGATAGAAAGAAGTATATTCTTGTCAAATGTTGATACTAAATATGTAGCAGATAATATCACTTTAAGATAGACTATGATAAGCTAACAATATATACTATAAATGCCAAAGAATTAGTAAAATTGCACAGCAAAGACATAAGAATAATAAAACAAAGAGGATAAAATCAACTCATTAAAAAAAATCTCAATTAATGCAAAAGAAGATATTTTTTTTTCTAAATCACTAGACAAAATTTAACTCATTACTGAAACTCTCAGCAAGTTAAATTAGAAGGAAGCCTCCTGTAACTGACAAAGTGTATCTATTAAAAATCTGTAGCTTTATTTGTAGTATTTGATCTTTTGGGTGACTATTATTGTAAATAGCATTGTTTTCCTGATTTCCTTGTCAGTGGTATACAAACATACTGCAATCCCAATCCAAGTTACATCATCATTCTTAAAAGAGACAGAAAAAAATAATAGATATAACAAACAGAAAAAAAGAAACAAGATGGTGGAACTAAGCCCAAACTTATAAATGAAAAGGACCTAAAGACTACAATTAAAAGGTAGAGATTATCAGCCTGGATAAAATAACAAGACCAAATGATAGGTCTCCTACAAGAAATGTACTTTATATAAAGATAAAATTAGATAAAAATAATAAGATGGAAAAAAGATGTATCATGCCAACATTAATCAAAACAAAGCTGAAGTAGTTCTATTAATATCTAATAAAATAGATTTCAGAGCAAGCAATACTATCAGTGCTAGAGAGGAATATTTCATAATGATAAAGAAGTCAATTCATTAAAATGACATAATAATCCAAAACATCTATTAACCTAATAGGAGAGTTTCAAAAGCAAAAATAGATGGAACTGCAAGACAAAACAGACAAATCTACAATAGTAGGAGGTTTCAGCAAGGTTATAGAGGACTTGAACAACATTACCAACAAATTTATAAAACCTTCTGCCAAGTAATAGCAGACTATACATTCTTTTAAGTGTACATGAATCATTTCCAATATGTTATCATAGTCTGGGCCACAAAACGAAATTAATAAAGTTAAAGGGATTCGAATCACATAAAATATGTCATGTAACCACAAACAAATTAAGTTTGAAAAATAAATAAATAACTCAAAAAGCACTATATTTATTAAAGAAGTTTAATTAAAAACAATACTACTAAAAAAACTCCAAGCCCAGATGGCTTCACTGTAGTATTTGACCAAATATTTAAGGAGGAAATAGTACCAATTCTATGCAAAAGTTCCAGAAAATTGAAGAGGAGTGATTATTTCCTAGTCTATTCTATAAAACCAGCATTACTCTGATACCAAAACCAGAAAGAAAAAAAAAAAAAAAGAAAATACATTTAAAGAAAAAAAATACTTCAGACTAATATCCTTCATGAATACAGACACAAAAATCCTTAGCAAAAATTTAGCAAATAGAGGATTCAGAATGGAGTCTCATCAGTAATCACCACGCTCTTTCCCTATAGTATCTTAGTGCTTGAAAAACTAGGTACAGCAGTTTGAATTAGGGATTTTGGTGCTCTGAATTGACTCAGACTGCACCAAACTCAGAGGAGTAGAATTAGAGGAAAGGTACAGTGGAAGAAACTAAAGATCTACCTTGTGGCATGTGGACTGGCAGCCAAAAAAGGCCATTAGAGACTTCCCTGGGGGAGCAACTGGCAGGCGAGAACAGGCATCAAGACCTCCCTGGGTCAAAGCAGAAGACATTCCATACCAGCACACCAGCAACCACACCAGCATACCAATGATCACCCCACGGATCTCCCTGCAGCATCTGATTTTATCGGTAATTTGGGTCAGCTAGGTGCAAACGGGCACATCCAGCACCACTGAAACCCAAGCAAGAGCTCATTGGTGCTCCAGGAGGGTGGGCTCATGCCCCCCTCAGTGGGTCACTTAATAGGCTTGGGTCAGTTTAGTGACACCGAGAGGTCTACACTTGACTTTATCACTAATATTGGGACCACAGATTACTAGCAGGCACTCTCCTGACAGTTCCCTGTAGGAACTCAGGAGAATCATTCAGGAACAGAATAATAAGATTAATGCACAATCAGAACTCATACAAAAACAGTAGTTAGAAATGCAGAAGATGAGTACTGAAATGCAAAAGATGAGTATCAAAATGACAGAATTACACAACATAATAGAAGTACAAAAGAGTAGGTTAGAACTGGCTGAAGAACGCATATTTCAACTAGAAGACAAATCCTTGGACACTAATCTGTATGAAGAAAAATCAGAACAAAGATTTAAGAGAAATGAAAGAACCTAAGAATTATATGCAATAACATGAGAAAAAATAATATAAGACTCATTGGAATTCCAGAATAAGAAGAGGCAAATAAGACCACAAAGAAAATTGTGGAAGACCTGTTAACAGAAACCTTCTCCCATATCATTAAGGAAGAAAAGATATTGCCCAAGAAGCTCATAGAATCCCACACAAGATAGATTCCAAGAGAAAAACATTGAGGCATATTATAATCAAACTTTCCAAAACCAAAGACAAAGAAAAAACTTTGAGAGCTGCCTGGGAAAAAAAGAAATATTACTTATGATAATCAAACAGTTAGGCTGAGCTCCAATTACTCAGCAGAAACCATGCAGGTAAGAATACAAAACACTGAAGGAAAAGAAATTCTGATCAAGAATCCTAATTCCAGCCAAATTATCCATCAAATAGGAGGGCAAAATCAAGTCATTCTTAGACAAACAGAAATTAAGAGATTTTGTGAAAACTGGACCAACCCTACAAGAAATGCTTAAGGAAGTCCTTCCAATAGAGAACCCACAACAGAGATCAACAAAACCAGGATACATGGCAACAACACTAAAACCAAATCAGAAATAGATACTCAAAATAAGACGATAAAACATTCTACCTTAAAAATCAAGGAACTCTATCAGCACACAACAACAGCAACTAATCTATCAGAGGGAATAATACTTCTAGGTACAGACCCTCAAATGGAGAGGAAAACAGGACAATGTCTTCACAGTACACACTGTTCTAAAATTGGAGAGACAAGAATATACTCCAAGGTAACCTCATAGAAAAGTGACAATCCTTCTAAGCCAATCCAGAAGGAAGGGAAACATATGGTTTTAATAAACACAGAACCAACTATAAAGAAGAAAAGGGAGAAAGCATTAGCCAACAAACCGAACTCAGCACAGAAAAGTATAAGGACCAAAGAACATCAACAACACGACAAAAAAAACACAATAGAATGACAGCAATCAATTCATACCTATCACTAATTACACTCAATATGAATGGACTAAATGCACCTATCAAGAGAAAGAGAGTGGCAGACTGGATAAGAAAAGAAGACCCATCAATATGCTGCCTACAAGAGACCCACCTTAGACACAAAGATAAAAACAAATTAAGAGTTAAGGGACAGAAAAGAATATACCAAGCCAATGGAAACCAAAAAAGGGCAGGAATAGCAATACTGATTTCTGGCAAAGTAGACATTAAGGTGAAAAGCATCATAAGAGATAAGGAGGGACATTATATGATGCTGAAAGGATCAATTGACAAAGAAGAGGTTACAATAATAAATATTTATGCACCCAATGAAAGTGCTCCAAAATACGTGAAGCAAATATTAACAGAATTAAAAGGGATAACAGACAATTCTACAATAGTAGTAGGAGACGTTAGCACACCACTTTCAAAGAGGGACAGGTCAACCGGAAAAAAACTCAACAAGGATACAGAAGAACTCAACAGTACAATCAACCAACTCAACCTCATAGACATATACAGGGCATTTCACCCAACAAAAACACAATTCACATTCTTTTGCAGTGTACATGGATCCTTCTCCAGAACAGACCATATGTTAGGACATAAAATAAGCCTTAATAAATTCAAAAGCATTGAAATACTGCAAGGCATCTTCTCAGACCACAATACTATAAAACTAGAAATTAATAATAGGAAAAGCAAGGAAAAAGCATCAAACATATGGAAGCTGAACAACTCACTGCTCAAAAACTACTGGGCAACACAACAGACAAAAACTGAAAACATTCCTAGAAACAAATGAGAATGGAGATACATCATACCAAAACTTTTGGGACAGAGTGAAAGCAGTACTCAAAGGACAGTTTATAGCAATGAATGCATATATCAAAAAGAGGAAAGAAACAAAATCAACACTCTAACTCATCAACTCCAACAACTAGAAATAGAACAACAAAAGAATCCAACAGTATCTAGAAGCAAGGAAATAATAAAGATCAGAGCAGAAATAAATGTAACAGAAAACAAAAAACCATACCGAAAATCAACAAAACAAAGAGCTGGTTCTTCAAAAAGGTTAATAAAATTGATAAAACATTGGCAGACCTAACAAAAGAAAAGAAAGAAAAGATCCAACTCACAAGAATTGTAAACAAAAATGGTGTCATCACAACAGAACTAACTGAAATAATAAAGATACTGATGGAATATTATGAAAAACTGTACATCAATAGATTTGAGAACCTAGAAGAGATGGACAAGTTTATAGAATCACAAGACCTACCTAAACTATCCCACTCAGAGACAGAAAGTTTGACCATATCCATAGCAAGGGAAGAAATTGAACAGGTCATAAAAAAACTTCCCACAAAGAAAAGCCCTGGCCCTGATGGCTTCACTGGAGAATTCTATCAAATATTCAGAGAAGAGTTGACACCTATGCTACTCAAGCTATTCCAGAACATAGAAAAAGACGGAATACTCCCAAACTCATTTTATGAAGCAAGCATAACACTAATACCAAAACCAGGGAAAGTCACCACTAGAAAGGAAAACTACAGACCAATATCACTCATGAACATGGATGCAAAAATCTTTAACAAAATCCTGGCCAACAGAATCCAACAACATATCAGAAAAAATAATACACCTGGACCAAGTGGGATTTGTACCAGGTTTACTAGGGTGGTTCAACATCAGAAAATCAATCAATGTAATCTACCATATAAACAAACCAAAGGAAAAGAACCATATGATTATATCAATTGATGCAAAAAAAGGCATTTGACAAAATCCAACATCTATTCCTGTTTAGAACTCTCAGAAAAATAGGGATAGAAGGGAAATTCCTCAACATAATAAAGGGTATATATGCAAAGCCAACAGCCAACCTCATTGTTAATGGAGAAAGACTCAAGGCATTTCCTTTATGAATGAGAACAAGACAGGGATGCCCTCTATCACCACTTATATTTAATGCTGTATTGGAAGTGTGGAAAAAAGGCAAGAAAGAGAAATAAAAGGCATAAAAATTGGGAAAGAGGAATTAAAATTATCTCTATTTGCAGACAATATGATCCTGTACATAAAAAACCCAAGTGACTCAATTAAAAAAACTACTGGAACTAATAGTGAGGTTCAGTAAAGTGGCAGAATACAAGATCAACATACAAAAATCAGTTGGATTTCTCTACCCCAGCAAGGAGTCCTCTGATAAAGAAATAAGGGAAAGAATACTATTCATTATAACTATGAAAGAAATAAAATATCTAGGAATAAACCTCACTAGAGACACAAAAGACCTATACAGAGAAAACTATAAAACACTGCTACAAGAGACAAAAAGGGCACTACATAAATGGAAGAACCTACCTAGTTCATGGATAGGTAGACTAAACATTGTGAAAATGTCAATACTACCTAAAACAATCTATACATTTAATGCAATCCTGATCCAGATTTCAACAAAATATCTTAAGGATATAGAAAAACTAATTAGATAAACTAATTTCATATGGAAAGGAAAGATACCTCAAATAAACAGAGCACTTCTCAAGAAGAAAAACAAAGTGGGAGGTCTCACACTCCCAGATCTTAAGAAGTACTAGACAGCCACAGTAGTCAAAACAGCATGGTATTGGTACAATCATAGATAGACAGACCAATGGAACAGAATCGAAAGTCCAGATATAGACTCATCTATCTATGGAAAACTGATCTTTGACAAAGGTCCAAAACCCACTAAATAGGGAAGAGACAGCCTCTTCAACAAATGGTGCTGGTAAAACTGGATATCTATCTGTAGAAAAATGAAACAAGATCCATGAAACAAACTCAAGCTGGATCAAAGACTTAAGTGTAAAACCCAAAACTGTAAAATACACCAAAGATAAAATAAGGGCAAATCTGGGAGCCCTAATTTACGGCATAAATAGACTGTCAAACATAACTCAGAATGTGCAGGAGATGAAAGAGAAGCTAGATGACTGGGACCTTTTAAAAATTAAATTCTTGTGTGCATCGAAAGATTTCGTCTAAAAGGTAAAAAGAGAACCTACATGTTGGGAGAAAATATTTGCCTATGACATATCTGATAAAGGACTTATCTCCAAAATCTATAGAAAACTTCAACACCTCAACACCAAAAAGACAAATAACCCAGTTCACAAATGGGCAAAAGACTTGAACAGACACATCACCAAAGAAGATATACAGGCAGCCAACAAACACATGAGAAATTGCTCACAATCATTAATCATTAGAGAGATGCAAATCAAAACAACAATGAGATGTCATCTCACCCCAGCAATAATAGCAAAGTTCAATAGGTCAGAAAGTAACAATGCTGGTGAGGTTGTGGAGAGATTGGAACTCTCATACACTGCTGGTGGGATTGTAAAATGGTACAACCTTTGTGGCAAACAGTATGGAGTTTCCTTAAAAAAACTGAAAATAGAAGTACCATTTGACCCAACAATTCTATTACTAGGAATATATCCTAAAGAGGTGAGAGAAAGTGCACGAACAGACAAATGTACACCTATGTTCATCGCAGCACAATTCACCATAGCAAAGAGATGGAAACAACTTAATGCCCATCAATGGATGAGTGGATAACCAAATTATGATATATCCACACAATGGAATACTATGCTACATTAAAGAACAATAAGGGATATGCGAATCATCTCACAGCATAGATGAACCTGGAGGATATTATGCTGAGTGAAACAAGTCAATCGCAGAAGGACAAGTATTGTATGAGCCCATTACTGTAAAAAGACAGAGAAGGGTTTGCTTGGGAAAGGGAACTCACCTAGTAGGTTACCAGGATGGGGAGGGAAGGGGAGGGATTAATTTCAGACTAGCTGGGGCCTACATGCTGACAGGGGGAGGGGGAGGGATATATGGGAAGAATATATGACCACCATAATAGCATTAGGAAAGGGAGGACACCGAATTGTGCACATAAGAGATAGACGACAGATGCTAATACCAATGTGTCCACAATACCTCATTGCCACTAACACCAAACACCAGGCTATACAGATAAACACATAAACACCTGAGATGATCAGACGGGGGTCAGTGAACAGAGGTATACTCTAGACCAAGGATAGATTCAGCCGAGGCTAATCTTGCACAGATACCACTGATACAAAATACCTGCAGTCCTTACAGAAACAATAGAAGACAGACACAGAGGAATCCCTCACACAGACATTCTGACTCTATGGGAGAGAGATCCAATAGATCTACTGCCTCAGGACCATAGTACTGGGGGACACCAGACTCAATTGGCACAACAAAATACATAAAAACATTGCTCCACATCCTACATTGGTGAGTAGTGACTGGGGTCTGAAAAGCTTTCAAGCAGCCATCTAAGATGCAGCTAATGGTCTCCTAGCATCAGAAGTGAAGAAGAATGCAAAAAAAAAAAAAAAAGGGAGGGGGGCATTTAGAAGCCATCAGCCCTAGGACATGATGGCCCTTGAGACAAGAAGAAGATGGTGCCCAGCTACCAATGCCAACCACTCAGGAAAGGATCAAATCTGGAGATCCTGGGTAGAATGGGAGGGAAAACGTGGAACAAAATCCCAAAACTCAATAATGACCAGAATTACTGGTCAGATGAAATCTTGTGAGACTCCCAATACTATGGCCCTGAAATACATTATGTGCCTGGAATAAAACTCACCCCCAGGGTAGGTTCTCAGCCCAATAGTTAACAAGATGTACACGCAGACCACTCAACCCAGGATAACGCACCCACATACCCTATGGGAATATAACTCTTAGAGCAATAGACCATGGGACACCAGAGGACTAACATTCAAATTGAGGAAATGCAGGACAAATAGGAATCCATAAATATGAGGGGCACAGAGGGAGGGTTACAGATTAGGGAGGGAAGGAGACTGGGTTAGGGTTGGGTATGGTGAATGGGGAATGAAACTAAATGTACTTGTTACATTGAATGTAAAACAAGCTCTTAAAATAAATAAAAATAAAAAATTTAGCAAATAAAGTCTAAAAATATATTTAAAACATAATAACAATACATTATGATTGAATGTGGTTTGCCCCAGTAATGCAAGTTTTGTTTAACTTTTGAAAATTAATCAACATTAACTATAACAGAGTATAAAGAAAAATTACATGATAATTTCAATAGATGAAGAAAATCGTTAGACAAAATCCAACTCATTACTGAAACTCTCAACAAGCTAAATTAGAAGGAAACCTCCTCTAACTGACAAAGTGTATCTATTAAAAATCTATAGCTTTATTTGTAGTATTTGATATTCCTCGGAAGGAAAGTTGGGCAATCTACTTCCGTAGTGATACTGCCTTGGCAACCCAAGGAGGGGTCGCTATGAGTCGGGGCCGACTCGATGGCACATAACAACAACATTATTGTAAATAGTACTATTTTCCTGATTTCCTTGTCAGTGATCCACAAATATACTGCAATTCCAATCCAGGTTATGCATCATTCTTAAAAGAGATAGAAAAACTAATCACCACTTTATAAGGAAAGAAAGAGATTCTGGATAAGCAAAGCACTATTAAAGAAGGAAAAAAAAAAAATAGGAGGCCTCAAACATCCCCATCTCAAAACATACTCTACTGCCTTGGTAGTCAAAACATCCTAGTATTGGTACAATGATAGATACATAGATCAATGGAACAGTATTGAGAACCCAGAAGTAAATCAATCTACCTATGGACAGATGATCTTTGACAAAGACCAAAACCCATTAAATGGGGGAAAAGATCATCCTTTTAGAAAAGATACTGGGAAAACTGGATATCCAATTGCAGAAAAAAAAGATCTATATCTCTCACCACATACAAAAACAAACTCAAAGCAGATCAAAGACCTAAAACCATAAAGATCATCAAATAAAAATAACAGCAAATTTAGGGGACCTAGTACATAAATATACTATCAAACATAATTAAAAACACACAAACAGTAGGAGTTAAAATAGATGACTGGGACTTCCTAAAAATTAAACATTTATGTGCATTAAAAGATTAAAGGAGTAAAAAGAGAATCTACAGGCTGGGGAGAACTGTTCAGCAATGACATAACAGACAAGGGACTCATCTCTAAAATGTATAGAAAATGTCAACACCAAACAACAAAAAGACAAAAATCCAATTAAAAAATGGTCAAAGGACATGTACAGATATTTACCAAAGAAGATATTCAGGCAGCCAATCAACACATGGAGAAATACTCAATTTGCATATCATACTACACAAAAACATTGTTCTACACGCTACTTTGGTGAGTAGTGACTGGGATCTTAAAAGTTTGCAAGCAGCCATCTAAGAGGCAACAATTGGTCTCTCCTCATTTGGAACAAAGAAGAATGAAGAAAACCAAAGGCAGATGGAAACAATTAGTCCAAGAGACTGGTGGATCATGTGAACCTCAGCCTACATGACCCTGAGACTAGAATTACTTGGGGTCCAGTTAACACTGTCAACCACTTGGAAAGGAATCAAAATAGGAGATCCTGGATAAGGTTGGAGAAATATTTGGAACAAAACTCAAAATTATAAAAAGACCAGGCTTATAGGTCTGACAGAGATGGTGAAACCCCCAAAACTATGGCCCTGAGTGACTATTTGAGCCTGGAATTGAAATCAGTCTCATTGCTTCCAGCCAAACAATAGATAGGCATATGAGGTGAATGTTTACACCAGGATGGTACACTCCTTAGAACAATCAACCATGGGAGACCAGTAGGGCAGTATTTGCACAGGTAGATAGCTCAGAGGGCAGGGCTGCATAGGAAAGAAAGACACAGGCAAAGGATAACCAGAGGGAGGAAGTGGGAAGAGAATTGATACATTATGAGGATTGCAGCAATGTCATGAAACAAAATGTGTAAGAATCATTGTATGGAAAATGAATTTGCTATGAAAACTTTTGCCCAAATCACAACTAAAAAAAAAAAAATGCTCGTAATCATTATCCACTGTTGGTCTTATTTTAATGTGCTGTTGAGTCAGTTATAACTCAGAACAACCCTTCACAAACAAAGAAGGAATAAATGCTCAGTCCTATTCCATCCTCACAATAATTGCTGTTTAAGCCCATTGTTGCAGCCGCTATGTCAATCTATCTTGTTGAGTGTCTTCTCTGCTTTCACTGACCTTCTACTTTACCAAGCATATCCTTCTCCAGGGAATGGCCTCTTCTGACAACATGACCAAAGTAGGTAAGATGAGGTCTGGCAATTCTTGCTTCCACACAGCATTCTACATGGACTTCTTCCAGGTCAGATTTGTTCCTTCTTCTAGCTGTCAGTGGTATTTTCAGTATTCTTCACCACAATTCAAAGGCACCAACTCTTCCTCAGTCTTCCTTATTAATAGTCCAACTTTCACAAGCACATCAGGCGACTGAAAACACCATGGCTTCTCCCATAGATTGGCTCTCAGCCCAACAGTAGAAAGACCTACATGCAGAACACCTACCACAGGGCGATGCACCCACCTACCCTGGGGAGATGCATCCCTTAGAGCAATCAGCCATGAGATACCAGGGCGGCAGCATTCACACAAAAGGAAAGCTGGATAGATAGGAATGTATAGTTAAGAAGGGCACAGGGAGGGGGTAGTCAATGGACGGGAGGTGAGGAGAGTTTTTAAAAACTCAGGTAATCAGGCAGTGAAATAAAATGTACATGAATTGTTGCATATAAAACAAATTTGTTTTGTAAATTTGCACCCAAACACAATAATTTTTTTTTTTTTTTTTTTTTTTTTTAAGAAAATACCATGGCTTGGGTTTGGTGCACCTTAGTCTTCAAAGTAACATCTTTGCTCAACATTTTAAAGAGGTCTTTTGCAGCTGATTATCTCAGTGCAATATGACATCTGATTTTTTAACTGCTGCTTCCACGGTTGTTGACTGTCAAACCAAAAGACCAAATTCACTGCGGTTGAGTCGGATCTGACTCATAGTAACCCCTTCTTGGGTTTCCAAGGCAGTATCACTATGGAAGTAGATTGTCCCCCCTTCCTCCAAGGAGTGGCTGGTGGGTTTGAACCACCAGTCTTCTGGTTAGCAGTCAAATGCCCTAGGCACTGCATCACCAGAGCTCCTGTGTTGACTGTGTTGTTGTTATTGTTATATGCTGTGCAGATCCAAGTAAAACGAAATCCCTGACAACTTCAATCTTTTCTCCCTTTATCATGATATTGCTTATTGGTTTAGTTGTGTTTTTTGTTTTGTTTATGTAGAAGTGTAATATATACTGAAGACTGTAGTCTTACATCTTCATCATTAACTGTTTCAAGTCATCTTCACTTTCAGCAAGTAAGGTTGTGTGATCTGTATACTGCAGGGTGTTAACAAGTCTTCCTTGACTCCAGATGCCACCTTCTTCATATAGTCCAGCTTCTCAGATTATTTACTCAGTATACAGATTGAATATGGTGAAAGAATACAATCCTGATGCACATCTTTCCTGATTTTAAACCACACAGCATCCCCTTGTTCTGTCTGAATGACTGCCTCTTGATCTATGTACAGGTTCTTCATAAGCACAATTAAATTCCCATTCTTCACAATGTTATCCATAATTTGTTATGATCCACACAGTCAGATGGCTTTGCCTACCCAATAAAACACTGCTAAAAATCTTTCTGGTATTCTCCGCTTTCAGCCAAATCCATTTAACATAAGCAATGACACTGCTCATGCCACTTCTTGAATTTCTGGCAGTTCCACATTGATGTCTTGCCACAACTGCTTTTGAATTCTCTTCAGCAAAATTTTACTTGTGTATGATATTAGTGATAATGTTCATTAATTTCCACATTCTTTTGGATCACCTTTCTTTGGAATGGGCACAAATATGGATCTCTTCCATTCGACTAGCCAGGTAGCTGTCTTCCAAGTTTCTTGGCATAAACAGGTGAGCGCTTCCAGTGCTACATCCATTTGTTGAAACATCCCGATGGGTGTTCTGTCAAATCCTGGGGCCTTGTTTTTTCTGCCAATTCCTTCAACGCAGTTTGGTCTTCTTCCTTCAGTACCACTGGTTCTTGATAATATGCTATCTCCTGAAATAGTTGGGCATCAATTCTTTTTGGTACAATGACTCTCTATTCCTTCCATCTTCTTTTGCTGTTTCCTGCATCATTCTATATTTTGCCCATAAAATCCTTCAATATTGCAACTTAAGGCTTGAATTTTTTTTTCAGGTCTTTAAGCTTGACAAATGCCAAGAGTGCTCTTTCCTTTTGGTTTTCTAATTCTAGGACTTTGCACATTTCATTATATCACTTTGTCTTCTTGAGTTGCTCTTTGAAATCCTCTGTTCAGCTCTTTTATTTCATCATTTCTTCCATTTGCTTTAGCTATTTTCTGTTCACAAGTGAGTTTCAGAACCTCTTCTGACATCTATTTTTTTTTTCCTTTCCTGTATTTTTAATGACCTTTTGCTTTTATTCATGTATGATGTTCTTGATGTCATCCCTCAAATCATTTCATCTTCAGTCATTGGTGTTCAATGCATCAAATCTATTCTTCAGACAGTCTCTAAATTCAAGTGGGATATAGTCAAGGTCATATTTTTGTTCTTCTGGGCTTTTTAAAGTTTTCTTCAGCTTTATCTTGAACTTATGTAGCAGCACATGATGGTCTGTGCCACAGTCAGCTCCTGACCTTGTTTGGACTGATGATATTGAGCTTCTTCATCACCTATTTTCACAAATGTAGTTCATTTGATTCTTATGTATTCCATCTGGTGAGATGCATATGTATAGTCCTTGTTTTGTTGTTGAAAAAAAAAAAAAAGATATTTCCAATGAATATATCATTGGTCTTGAAAAATTTTAGCACATGGTCTCCAGTGTCATTTCTATCGTCAAGTTCATATTTTCCAAAAAACAATGCTTCTTTTTTGTTTCCAACTTTTGCATTCCAATCACCAGTAATCATCAATACATCTTTATTGCATATTTGGTCAATTTCAGACTGCAGAAGTTGGTAAAAATGTTCAATTTCTTCATCTTTGACTTTAGTAGTTAGTGAATAAATTTGAATAATACTAGTATCAACTTGTCTTCCTTATAGGCATATAGATAATATCTTATCACTTGACAGCATTATACTTCAGGATTGATCTTGAAATTTTCTTTTTGACAATGAATGCAATTCCTTTTCTATATGTCATTCCTGGCATAGTGGACTATTTGACTATCTGATTCTAAGGGGCCAATACCAGTCCATTTCAGCTGACTAATGCTTAGGATATTAAACTTTATGCCTTCCATTTCATTTTTTGACAGCTTTCAATTTTCCTAGATTCATACTTCATACATTCTACATTCTGATGTTTGCATATTTTTCTTCTCATTTTGAGTCATGCCCCATCAACAAATGAAGGTCTTGAAAGCTTTACTCCATTCACATCATTAAGCTTGACTCTACTTTGAGGAGGTAGCTCCTCCCCAGTTGTATTTTGAGTACCTTACAACCTGAGGAGCTCATCTTCTGACATTATATCAGACAGTGTTTCACTGATATTCACAAAGTTTTCCAGTAATATATCAGACAATATCTCCCTGCTATTCACAAAGTTTTCAGGGGCCAATTCTTTCAGAAGTGGATGGTCTTGTCCTTTTTCCCAGTCTGTCATAGTCTAGAAGCTCTGTGAAAACCTACCCACCATGGATGACCCTGCTGGTATTTGATATAAGTGCCTAAGGCACTTGACTGCTAACCAGAAGGCTGGCGGTTCAAACCCACCAGCCACTCCTCGGAAGGAAGGTTGGGCATTCCTACTTCCGTAGTGATACTGCCTTGGAAACCCAAGGAGGGGTCGCTATGAGTTGGGACTGACTCGATGGCAAATAACAACAACAACAACAACAGCTTCCACCATCACAGCAACATGCAAGCCACCACAGTGTGACAAACTGACAGATGAGTGGTGGCTGATGGACATTGTTGTTGTTATTGTTAGGTGCCATCAAGTTGGCTCTGACTAATAGCAACCCCTTTGTACAACAGAACAAAACACTACTTGGTCTTGCACCAGCCTCACAATCCTTGTTATAGTTGAGCCCATTGTTGCAGCCACTGTGTTAATCCTTCTCATTGAGGGCCTTCTCCTTTTTAATTGACCCTCCACTTTACTAATCATGATATCTTTCTTCAGAGATTGGTCCCTTCTGACAACATGACCAAAGTAGGTGAGACAAAGTCTGACCATTCTCACTTTCAAGGAGCATTCTGCCTGTACTTCCTTCAGATCAGATTTGTTAGTTCTTCTGGTAGTTCATGGTATTTGAGTATTCTTCAGCAACACCGTAACTGAAAAGCATCAGCTCTTCTTTGGTCTTCTTTATTCATTGTCCATGATGGGCATTATGCTGAGGGAAATTAGTCAATCACAAAAGGATAAATAGTGTATGGGACCACTATTATTAAAAGTCAAGAAAAGGTTTATTCATAGAAAGAAACATTCTTTGAACATTACCAGGGGTGGGAGGTGAAGGAAAAGTAAATCACCAACTAGAGGGTAGATACATATTTATTTGTGTTAAGGAAAAGGCAATAAACAGTAAGTAGAGGTCAGTACACAATGATCAAGGCAAAGGAAGACACTGGAGAAGTACACACATTAAAGACAATAGAGGGAACATGTGTATGAAACATTATTTCATACACAATCCTACAATAACAATAATAATAATCTATGAGTAAATACATAGACAGGCAAGGTGAACAGGAGTAGGAAGGCAAATCAGTCTACACTCATGAATATATACATACAGGTTTGACAGAGGAAATTTCTACATATGTATTTACACATGCTGCAAGTATATCCATGGACATAGTATAGCATGCAGGGTGCAAAGTTATGAAAACTTATTTGCCAAAATCAAACACCTTGAGGAAAGGATTCTCTGGGCCTCGGGGTTCAGGACCATAGTCTCAGGAAACATCAAGGCCAATTAGCATAACATAGTTCACAAAGACTTTGCTCTACATCCTGCTTTGGTGAGTATTTACTGGGATCTTAAAAGCTTGTGAGCAAGTCATCTAAGGTGCAACTATGTTCTCTCCTTGTACAGAGCCAAGAAGAACGAAGAAAGTCAAAGTTACATAGAAACATTAGTCCAAAAGATTAATGGACTATGTGAACCCCAGCCTCCATGACCTTCCAAGAAAAGCTAGATGGTACCTGGCTACCACTGCTGACCATTCTGAAAGGGATCACAACAGGAGGTACTGGATAGAATGAGGAAAAATGTGGAACAAAACTCAAAATAATAATAATAATAAAAGCAGGCTTACTGGACTGATTGATACTGGGGAAACCCTGAGACTATGGCCCTTAGACACCCTTCAAGCCTGCAACTGAATTCACTCCCACCAAACTCATTCCCATGGCTCAACTTTCAGCCAAATAGACAAGCCTATAAGGTGAACAGTAACACCAGGAATGTACATACTCCTTATAGCAACCAACCATTTGAGTTCAAAAGGGCACGACTTATCTAGGAATAAAGCTCAGAAGGCAGGAAGAGATAAGAAAGAAAGATGGATAGAAACAGGAAACACAGGGAGGAAGTGGGAAGAGTGGTGTTATACTACGGGTATTGCAGTAAGTGTCATGAATCAAAATATGTATGAATTGTTGAATGGAAAACCAATTTGCTCTATGAACTTTCACCCAAATCACAATAAAAAGGACATAAAATAACAGTCAGTGAGCTTAGCAAGGTTGCAATACAAAAGATCATATACAAAAATCAATTTTATTTGTATATCTAATGATGTAGTGGCTAAGGCATTTGGCTGCTAACCAAAAGGTTGGTGGTTCAAACTCAGTACCTGCTCCACAGAAGAGAGATGAGGCAGTCTGCTTTCAAAAAGACTTACAGCCTTGGAAACTCAATGAGGGTTGCTATGAGTCAGAATCAACTCAACAGAAGTGAGTTTCAGTTTAAAATTATGATTAATGGAAAATTAATATTAAATACACAATATAAATAATAATAGCATCAAAAATATGATATACTTAGGGAACATACAAAAACAGATGTATAAGCTCTATACGTTGTTGTTGCTGTTTAGGTGCCATCAAGTTAACTCTGACTCATAGCAACCTCATGTAAAACAAAACAGAACCCTGCCTGGTCGCATGCCATCCCCACAATCCTTACTATATTTGAGCCCATCATTGCTGCCACTATGTCAATAAATTTTGTCAAGTGACTTCCCCCTTTTTTTTTTCTTTTTGCTGATCCTCTGCTTTACCAACTATAATATCCTTCTTTAGGGGAATAGTCCCTTCTGACAACATGACCAAAGTACGAGAGACAATGTCTGGATATTCTTGCTTCCGAGGAGTATTCTGGCTGCACTTCCTCCAGGACAGATTTGTTTGTTCTTCTGGCAGTCCATGGTATCTTCAGTATTCTTTGTCAACACCATAATTCAAAGGCATCAGCTCTTCTTCAGGTTCCCTTAATTATTATCCAGTTTTCACATGCATATGAAGCAATTGAAAATACCATGGCTTGGATTAGGCACATCTTAGTCTTCAAAGTGACATCTTTGTTTCTTAACACTTTAAAAAGGTCTTTTGCAGCAGATTTCACAAATGAAATACATTATGTGATTTCTTGACTGCTGCTTCCATGGGTATTGATTGTGGATCCAAATAAAAGGAAATCCTTGATAACTTTCAGTCTTTTCTCCATTTGTCATCATGTTGCTTATTGGTTCAGTTATGAGTATTTTTGTTTTATGCTGAGGTGTAACCCATACTGAAGACTGTGTCTTTCATCTTCATCAGTAAGTGCTTCAAGTCATCTTCATTTTCAGCAAGGAAAGTTGTGTCATCTGCATATTGAAAGGTTGTTAATGAGTTTTCCTTCAATTCTGATGCCACGTTCTTCTTCACATAGTCCAGCATCTAGGATTATTTGCTCAGCATAGACAGAATAAGTATGATGAAAGGATACAACCCTGACACACCCTTCCTGATTTTAACACATGCAGTATCTCCTTGTTCTGATCAAATGATAGCCTCTTGGTCTATATATGGATTCCTTACGAGCACATTTAAGTGTTCTGGAATCGCCATTCTTTGCAATGTTATCCATAATTTGTTATGATCTACACAGTCAAATGCCTTTGCATAGCCAATAAAATGCAGGTAAACATATTTCTTGTATTCTTTGCTTTCAGCCAAGATCCATCTGACATCATCAATTATATTCCTCATTCTATATCTTCTTCTGAATCTGGCTTGAATTTCTGGAGTTTCCCTGTCAATATACTGTTGTAAGCATTTTTGAATTATCTTCAGCAAAATTTTACTTGAGTCTGTCAGTTTGTTGTACTGTGGTGGCTTGCATGTTGCTGTGAGGCTGGATGCTATGTCACCAGCATTTCAAATACCAACAGGGTCACCCATGGTGGACAGGTTTCAGCTGAGCTTCTGGACTAAGATAGACTGGGGAGAAGGAAGAGACTATGCACTTCTCAGAAAATTGGCCAGTGAAAACCTTATGAATATCAGTGAAACACTGCCTGATACATTACTGGAAAACTTCATGAATAGTCCTGAAACAGTGTCTGATATAGTCCTGAAAGATGAGCCCCTCAAGTCAAAAGGCATGCAAAATATGACTGGGGAAAAGCTGCCTCCCCAAAGTCGAGTCAACCTTAGTGATGTGGATGGAGTAAAGCTTTTGGGATCTTCATTTGCTAACAGGGCTCAACTCAAAATGGGAAGAAACACCTGCAAACATCCACTTATAACAGGAACATAGAATGTACAAAGTATGAATCTAAGAACATTGGAAGTTGTCAACAATGAAATGGAATGGATAAAGATCAATATCTGAGGCATTAGGGAGCTGAAAGGGACTGGTATTAACCAGTTTTAATTAGACCATAATATGATCTATTATGCCAGGGATAACAAATTGAAGAGGAATGGCATTGTATTCATCATCAAAAAAAAACATTTCAAGATCTGTCCTGACGTACAATGCTGTCAGTGATAGGATAATATCTATACACCTAGAAAGAAGACCAGTTAATACTATTACTCAAAATTATGCACAAACCACTAAAGCCAAAGATGAAGAAATTGAAGATTTTTACCAAATTCTGAAGTCTGAAATTGACCAAATATGCAATCAATATATATTGATTATTACTGGTGATTGGAACATGAAAGTTGGAAACAAAGAAGAATCATTGGTAGTTGGAAAATAAGGCATTGGTGATAGAAATGATGCTGGAGAGCACATGACAGAATTTTGCAAGACCAACGACTTATGCATTGCAAAACCTTTTTTCAACAACATAAATTGTGGCTATACACATGGACCTTTCCAGATGAAATACACAGGAATCAAATTGACTACATCTGTTGAAAGAGGCAATGGAGAAGCTCAATATCATCAGTCAAAACAAGGCCAGGAGCTGACTGTGGAACAGGCCATCAATTGCTCCAATGCAAGTTCAAGTTGAAGCTGAAGAAGATTAAAACAATCCACAAGAGCCAAAATATGACCTTGATTATATCCCACCTGAATTTAGAGATCATCTGAAGAATAGATTTGGTGCACTGAACACCATTGACTGAAAACCAGCCAAGTTGTGAGATAACATCAAGAATATTGAACATTAAGAAAGCAAATGGTCCTTAAAAAGACAGGAAAGGAAGAAAAGACCAAAGTGGGTGTCAGCAGAGACTCTGAAACTTGCTTTTGAAAGAGGAGTAGCTAAAATGAATGGAATAAATGACAAGATAAAAGAGCTAAACAGAAGATTTGAGAGGGCAGCTCGGGGAGACAAGGTAAAGTATTATAATGAAATGTGCAAAGACCTGGAGTTAGAAAACCAAAAAGGAAGAACACACTTCTTATTTCTGAAGCTGAAAGAACGGAAGAAAAAAATTCAACCCTCAAGTTCCAATATTTAAGCATTCTATAGGCAAAATATTGAATGTGCAGGAAGCATCAAAAGAAAATGGAAGGGATACAGAGTCACTGTACCAAAAAGAATTGATTGATGTCCAACTATTTCAGGAGGTAGCATATGATCAAGAACCAATGGTATTGAAATAAAAAGTGCAAGCTGCATTGAAGGAATTGGCAAAAAAAAACAAGGCTCCAGGTATTGATGGGATACTGCAGTATAGTAAATTACTTAGTGTAGCTTTTCTATCCATAAGTCTTTGTAAACTCTGTGGTGGAATTTGCTATGAGAAACTGAGGAGCTCCTGATTGTAAAAGTTATCCACCTGGGGTATTTCTGTTGGGCGCAACACAAAGCAATGTTCTGGGAGGTTCCTGCTCTCTCTCAGGTTCTTAGAATTCTGATGTTATGATTGGTTAGTTTGGCCACTCTGCCAGGCTCAAAAAGAGGCCTACTAGAGGCATAAGAAGCCTCTCTGACTACTGGGTAAGAAGGACGCACTACTGAGAAGAAATGCACTGCTGAAAGAGACACGCATTGCTGAGAGAGACACCGAGGGACACGGACTGCTGGGAGAGAGACTGTGAGAGACTGTTGGTGAGAGGCGGTGGGCTGCAAGAGACTGAGCGTTTTTCCTGAACTTGAATTGTAATCTGGTGCTTCCCTAATAAACCCGGTAATCTGTGAGTTCTGTGTAGGCACTGCAGTGAACTATCAAACCCAGGAGAGAGGTGGTGGGTGCTTTGGAACGAACTATTGGTGTAAGGGCTGGAGGGAGGCAGCATGTCTGGCCTTGGAGGACTAGGCCTTGGGTTACTGATGGTGATCCTATCTTCCTCTTGTGGGGTCAGAGGATGTCAGGAGATGTGGCTTCCTTGTCCTTTTAGCAGATACCCATTGACATGTTTCAACAAACAGATGCAGTGCTGGAGGTGCTTACTCATCTATCTCAAGAAATTTGGAAGACAGCCATCTGGGCAACCTACTAGAAGAGATTCATATTTGTGCCTATTCCAAAGTAAGGTGATCCAATGCAATGTAAAAATTATCAAACAATATCATAAATATCACACACAAGTAAAATTTTGCTGAAAATAATTCAAAATATGGTCACAGCAGTATATTGAAGTAAACATCCAGAAATCCAAGACCTATATACTGAACATTAAAAAAATATTACTGACAGAAATTCAGATAACTTCAATAAATGGAAAGTTTTGCTCCATTTGGCAATCCAGAGGTAGATTGCCCCATCTTCCTTCCAAGGAGTAGCTGGTGGATTTGAACTGGCAACCTTCTGGTTAGCAGTTACATGCCTTAGGCACACCACCACCAGAGCTGTGAAATAAATAGAAAGTTTTGCTCCATTCAGCAATCAGAAGATTCAATAATATGAAGATCTCATTGTTAACAAATTTGATTTATAGCAAAATCTCAGCAGAATTTCTTGGCAGAAACTGACAAGTTGATTCTCAAATTCATTTGGAAGTGCAAAGGGCCTACAATAGTCAAAACAATTTTTGAAAAGAAGACAGAATTTGAAGGATTAACACTGCCTGTAACTTATATAATGTAATAGTAATTAAGAAATGATTTTGTTGGCAGCAAAATAGACAAGGAGATAAATCCAAGAGAATATAGAGTCTAGTAATAGACCCACACAGCTTTCAGTGAAGATGCAAAATCATTTCAGAGGAAAAATTATAACATTTCAGCAAATGGTGCTGAAACAATGATATGCAACAACTGAACTTTGATCAATGCCTTGAACAATGTACAAAAATTAACTCACAATGCATTACATACCTAAATCTTAAATTACAAAACTTCTAGAAAAAAATAAAAGAGAATCTTTTTGAGCTTGGGTTAGGACAAGATTTTTTAAATATGACAGCAAAAGCATCATCCACAAATGAAAGAAAAAAAATTGGTAAGTTGAAATTTTAAACTGCATCAAAATTAAACACTACTGCTCTGAATATTGTTATTGTTGTTAGTTGCTGTCGAGTTGATTTCAACTCATGGTGACCCTATGTGTCACAGACTACCACTGCTTCATGAGTTTTCCTTGATAGTAATCCTAACAGAAGTAGATTTGCCAGGCCTTTCTTCCACAACACCACTAGGTTGGTTCAAACTGCCAGCAGTTGTGTGCAAACCATTTGTGTCACAAGAGACTTTATTGTTGTTGTTGTTTGATACTGTTGAGTCCATTCCAACTCATATTGACCTTATGTACAGCAGAATGAAACACGGCCCAATCCTTCTCCATCCTCACAATCATTTCTATGTTTTAGCTCATAGTTGCAGCCACTTTGTCAGTCCATCTCATTGAAAGTCTTCCTCTTTTTCTCTGGCCCTCTGCTTTACTAAGTATGATGTCCTTCTCCAGAGACTAGTTCCTCCTGATAACACATCCTCCCTTCCAAGGAGCATTTTGACTGAACTTCTTGCAAGACAGATTTGTTCTTCTGGTAGTCCATGGTATATTAAATATTCTTCAAAAACACCATAATTCAAATGCATCAATCTTCCTTATAAATTTACCAGCTTTTGCATGCATATGAAGCAACTGAAAATACCATGACTTGGGTCTGGGCTGTCTTAGCCCACAAAGTGACATCTTTGCTTTTCAATACTTACAGATATGTATTAGGGAAATGCAAAGCAAAACCACAATCTGATTGCACTCTATATCTATTAGAATGATAAAATTAAAAAGTTTGACCTTTCCAAATATTTTCCAAGAGCAACTGGACTGTTCACACTCTGCTGGGAATATAAACTAGTAATCACTTCGGAAAATTCTTTGCCTGTTTCTTATATAGTTAAATATATACCTAACATGATTTAGCTATTCCACTCCCAGATATTTACTGAAAGGAAATGAAAATATATGTCTATACAAACACTTGAATGTAAGTGTTCATAGAAATTTTATTTATAGTAACTAAAAACTGGAAACATTCCTAATGATAATTAATAGATGAATGGAGAAACAAATTGTTGTATATTCAGAGTGGAACACTGCCCTGCAATAAAAAGGGAAAAACTATTGATACACAATGACATGGATGAGCCTTAAAATAATTACAGTGATAAAAGAATAAATTCTACATGATGCTATTTACATAAAATTCTGGAAAAAGCAAACTAATTTAAAGTGACAGAAAGTAGATCAATTGTTGCCTGGGGATTGAGTGTGGGAAGGGAAATGGAAGGGTTTCAAAGGGACATTAGGATTGTTTGGAGGTATGCATATGTTCATTACCTAGATTATCTGGTGGTTTCACAAATGCCATATGTGTTAAAACTTATTAAATATTACACGTCTAAAGTATATAGGAGTTCTTGTAGCATAGTGTCTAAGGCACTTGACTGCTTACCGGAAGGCTGGAAGTTCAAACCCACCAGCCACTCCTCAGAAGAAAGGTTGGGCAATCTATTTCTGTAGTGATACTGCCTCGGAAGCCCAAGGAGGGGTCTCTAAGAGTCGAATCCAACTTGACAGCACATAACAACAACAACAAAAGTGTATAGTTCAGAGTTCCGGCAAGATGGTGGACTAGGCAAACTCCACAGACTCTCTTCAACAAAGAAAAGGGAAACCAATTAACACAGACACAGAAGGTAATCTTGGACCCCAGAGCCTTGAAGGGAAGGATATAGAAGTGGATTAACCCCAACTAGCAGAAGAATTTGCGTGAAAATACCAAAAAAGGAGACATACAGAGCTGTGGTCTGGCAACGATCCTGAGTGATCCTGACAGCACAGACAGCTTGGAAATTCCGGAATGGTGGTAGGAGCTAAGAATTAACCTAAAAATCAGCCCTGCTAGTCAGGGACTGCACAGAGGACTGCTCTGGTAGCTGGGGAACAAACGGAGAAGGTAAAGAGAAAAGGGGGCTGAGCTGTGAACTTTTGCCGGTCCAGAGGATGCCACCATTTTGAAGGTTTAAAGCAGCTTGACTATTTCGGATATTTAAAGAGACAGCACTCTTGCAGATTCCTGGGGCTTAAGAACACATTTTGCTTTCCAGCAACCCCAAGGACACTCCGAACCTGCAAGACTGAAAAGGTACCACATTCCTCTTGTTACTCTTATACCCCACACCTGCTTGGTGACCGGAGGTGCGGCCATCCCACACTTCCACCTACCCTCTGCGCTCACAGGAACTCCATCACAGTCTGTGTGCTCAGACAGAGCCTGAGTGCCCTGCCCTGCCTTCCACCAATTTTTTTTTTTCTCTTTTTTGCTTTCTTTTTTCTGGTGGTGAGTTTGCTTGTATTTGCCTGTTTTAAAACAACTATTATTATTAATACTTTTGTCCTTTTCACTATTATTCTTTATCTTCCCCTTCCAGGTCCTAGTTTTCAGCATTTTTTCTTTTTCCTGTTCCTGGTTGAAATTTCTTCTTTTTTCTATTTTAATTTGTGTATTTTTTCCTTTTTTTTCTCATGGTAAACGTTGATCCTTGATTTTCTTTTTGCATTTTTCCCATTTTTTTTCCTTCTTATTCTCCTCTACTTGTTTTCTCCTAGTGCCCTATCCCCAGTTATTGCAGGTTTTTTCTAGTTTTTTATTCTTCCTTTTCCCTTCTTTCTTTTTTTGGTTACTGTTCCTGTGTGATTACATGGTGTGTTTTTTGTCCATGTGCTTTTAGTGTTTTGATGGTTATTCAATTGGAATTTGTGTCTAACTGAGTGGGAGACAACAACAGTCCCCATAAGACACAACTACACACACACCTCCTGCAACTTCACTTACTGAGCGACAGCCACTACCTCCTTCCCCACCAATGGGCCAATGATAAAAAACCACCAAGAAGAGCCTGAATCACCC
>NW_006921857.1:2321511-2372907 GCF_000298275.1 Orycteropus afer afer | reverse complement strand
GATAGAGAGGGAGAACAATGTGGAACAAAACTCAAAATCATTTGGAGGAAAAAAAAAAGGTGGGTACCAGGTTTGCTGGTCCAATGGAGGCTGGTGAAACCACTGAGGTTATGGCCCCTAGATGCCCTTCAGATCTGGAATTGAACCACACCTGTTGTTTCCAGCCAAACAAAAGGCATATGAGTTGAACATTTACCTCAAGTAGAAACACTCTTTGGAGAGAACAATCATGGGAGAAACAAGGGCTGCTTATGCACAGGGAGACAGCTCAGGGGGCAGGAGTGCATGCACGGATGGACACTGGGAAGAGGTAACTATGGGGAGGAAGGGAGAAGGGAGGTGTTGCATTGTGGTAAACTGTGGTCAATATTATGAGACAAAGTATATGTGAACTGCTGTATGGAAAGTGAATTTGCTCTGTAAACCTTCTCCCAAATCACAATTTTTTAAAAAAATTATTTAGTTCATCATGTAATTATTATTCAATAAAGTGGGTTTTAAAAAAAAAAATAAAGATACTTAATATATTTAATCATTAGAGAAATACAAAGTAAAAGAAAAATGAGATGCCATTATACACTCGCTGGAATGGCTAAAATTTAAAAGTATCACAATACCAAGTGTTGGTAATGACATAAAAGGACTAGAACACTCATACTCATTGCTATGGGAACCTAAAATGTTACAATCTCTTTAGAAAATGGTTTGACCTTGGAGAAAACCTCATGATCCACTTCTGAAAAAAATCAGCCATTGGAAACTGTATAGTCTAGTTGATAGATATGGGGTCACCTTGAGTCAGAACCAGCTGGATGGCAAATGTTTGTTTTTTTTAATGACTTAGAATTTCCACTCAAAGAAACATGATTACACAAAAGACTTGTAGTATTATATTTATAAAAGCTTTATTTGTAGGAGTCAAAAACTGGAAACATCTCAAATGCTCTTCAATAGGGAAATGGATAAAGAAATTGTATATATCATACAACGTAATACTACTTAGCAATAAAATACAATAAACTGCTGATAGACAAAATGGAAGAATCTTAAAAAAAATGGAGGAATGCTATATGATACAATAAATATATCTTTAAGTTTGATGAGTTTTCACAAGCATATATGTAACAAGGTACATAGTTAAGATACAGAATGGTTCTATCACACCAACAAGTTCTCTTTTACTCCTTTATAGCCCAAACTCTCAACATCTCCATCCCCATGCAACCACTGATTTCCTTTCAGTCACTCTAAACTAATTTTGTCTATTAGCACTCTCACTATGAGGAGCCGTGGTGGCATAGTGCTTAAAGGCTCAGTTGAAAAACGAATGGTCACAGTTCAATTCACCAGTAAAAATGCTATAGTCTGCTTCTGTAAAGATTACAACTTTGGAAACCCTATGGAGCAGTTCTGGGAGCTCTGGTAGCATAGTGCCTAAGGCACTTGACTGCCAACCAGAAGGCTGGCGGTTCAAATCCACCAGCCACTCCTCAGAAGGAAGGTTGGGCAATCTACTTCCATAGTGATACTGTCTCGGAAACCCCAGGAGGGGTCACTATGAGTCGGGGCCAACTCGACGGCACACAACAACAACAACACAACATGGGGCAGTTCTACTCTGTCCTATAGGGTTACTGGGGACAACTGTGGAGACAACTCAACAGAAATGGGTTTTATTCATGCATCTTTCAAAGCCACATGGACTCTATTATATGTTGTTGTTGTTGTAACTGATAGCTGCCCTCAAGTGGCCCCAATTCACAGCAACCCCACACACAACAGAATGAAACTCTGGCCTGTCCAGTTCCATCTTCATGATTGGCATGGATCTTACCATCATGATCCATAGGGTTTTCATGGACTGATTTTCAGAAGTACATCCCTATGCCTTTCTTCTTGGTCCATTTTAATCTGGGCGCTCCACTGAAACCTGCTCTGCATAATACAACATATAAGCCTCCACTGACAAATGGGTGGTGATTGAGCATGAAGTGGTTTGGTCAGGGATTGAACCTGGGTCCTGCATGGAAGGCTAGAATTCTACCACTGAATAAGCAATGCCTCACGGATTCCATTACACGATTACTCCAGATTCTAATCCCCAGATATGTGAGAGATAGCAAAGCACAATAATAAAGAACAAGTTCTCTGGAGTCCAACTTCCTGGGCCAAATGCTGGCTCCCCATTTACTAACTTTATACTCTTGGACAAGTTTCATTAAGTTCTTTATGCTTCAATTTTCCCATGTATAAAATAAGAATGTTCTGAAAACTAAAGAGTTAATGTACGTAGTGTGTGCTTAAAAACACAGTGTGCACAACATAATAAAGGCCACAAAAAGTGCTGGTAAAACAAAATAATAATTATAAAGACCGGTGGCATAGTGCCTAAGGCATCTGACTGCTAACCAGAAGGCTAGTGGTTCAAATCCACCAGCCGCTCCTCTCGGAAGGAAGGTTGGGCAATCTATGTCCATAGTGATACCACCTTGGAAACCCCAGGAGGGGTCTCTATTAGTCGAAATTGACTCAACGGCAGTCAGTTTGGTTTTGGTTTAATCCAGGAGATGTGGCAAACATTCTTTTTGATGAATATTTATTGTAAATATGGTATCAGAATCTGAATCTCCCATCCTTTGTCCAGTTTATGTATTGGTTAACTACTCTGTCCTAAGAAAGTGCTCCTAACTAGTCATTGGAAAAAAATCTTTTAAAATTTCTTAATTCAAATAGATTTTTGAGACTTTTGTTTTCATATAAACCCACTACTGTCAAGTCGGATCCAACTCATAATGACCCCTCCTTAGGTTCCCAAGGCAGTATCACTACAGAGTAGATTGCTCAATCTTCCCTCTGAGGAGTCACACATGAGCACTAAAAATAGTCAGCCTCAGTATTGTTCTAATTTGCTTTAGATATCAAATCTGAACAGCACAGAAACCTATGAGTCAAATGAAGAGATTATTCTATTCTAAAAAGCAACTTTTACAGTAAATATCTAATTATTCTTCATCAAATTTCAAACGTATCTTTAATGTTCTTTACAGTTCCAACAAATAATGGTTTAAGATTATTGGCAAGATTGAAGGTGATTTAAGATTCTTCTCTTCTGTCAGGTATTTGCTAACTCATTTCTAAATTAATACAGCTACTTGGATCAGAGAGGCCATAGATTTCTGTGTCTGATGCTTGAATTCACTCTCTCTCCTTTTCTGTGGGCCTGTGTTCATGTGTGTGCTGCACAAACAGCTCCTGTGTGTCAAGAAAGAAACAGTCTTAGAGGAAAATTTGTGTAGAGATTGGGTTAGAGGCAAAAAATGACATGCTTATGACAAGACACAAACTGTTGTTTTACCTCATCTGCAAGATTTTGTTTGTTTTGCATTTTTCAGCCTCAGAGGAAGTCTATATTCAATATTAAATGCCAAACAAGCCCCTGATGACATTCTGGAAAACTCATCCTATCTTAATAGCAGCACAGTCAGTGGCTCAGAGCAGCCTAAATTGGCCAAGTTAATTCATGTACAGCCGCAGCTACAAAATAGAGAGGGAAAAGCAGAGAGAAGAGATGCTTCCTTTTTATAGGCATAAAATGCCAACAATGGTTCCTAAATATAACTAACTCTTTTGACAAAGTGTCTGCATATTAGTTGTTTAGTGAGCCTCTGGGGTCATTAAAAAAAAAAGAAGGAAAAAGTGTTGGAAGATAAGAAGAAATGAAAAGACATTTTATTAAGCCATAGATTTAGGGAGTTATGAGGTCTCTAGTACCACATATATGAAGAAGAATGTGATGTCACGATTGGAATATGAATCAATAACAACTCGCAATATGCAGATGAAACAATATTGCTTGCTGAAAGTGAAGAGGACTTGGATCACTTCCTGATGAAGATCAAAGAATACAGCCTTCATTATGGATTATATCTCAACATAAAGAAAACAAAAATCCTCACTATTGGACCAGTATTCAAAATCATGATAAATGAAGAAAATTTTAAGTTGTCAAGGATTTCATTTCACTCAGATCCACAGTCAACATCCATGGTGTTTACAAGAAATAGTGGACATGGACTGCTAGAGGAACAAACAAATTTATCTTGGAAGAAGAATAACCAAAATGCTCCTTGGAAGTGAGGATGGTGAGATTGTGTCTCACATACTTTGGACATGTTATCAGGAGGGCTGAGTCCCTGGAGAAGGACATCAAGCTTGGCAAACTATTTTGTTAGGTGCCGCCAAGTCATCTCCAACTCATAGCAACTTTATGTACAATAGAACAAAACACTGCCCAGTTCTGTGCCAGCCCCATGATCCTTTCTATACCTTAGCCCATTGCTGCAGCCACCATGTCAATCCATCTTGTTGAGCACTTTCTCCTTTTTCCTTGACCCTCCACTTAACTAAGCATGATATCCTTCTCCAGGGAATGGTCCCTTCTAACATGACCAAAGTAGGTGAGATGAAGTCTGGCCATTCTTGCTGCCAAGGAGCATTCTGATTGTACTTCTTCCAGGACAGATCTGTTTATGCTTTTAGCAATCCACAGTACTTTCAGCATTCTTCGCCAACACCACAACTCAAAAGCATCAACTCTTCTTTGGTCTTCCTTATTCATTGTCCATGCATTTCACATGCATATGAAGCTACTGAAAATACCATGGCTTGAGTTAGGTGAATCTTAGTCTTCAAGGAGTTATCTTTGCTCTTCAGCACTTGAAAGAGGTCCTTTGCAACAGATTTGCCCAATGCAATACATCTCTTGATGTCTTGACTGCTGCTTCCATTAGCATTGATTATAGAACCAAGTAATAAGAAGTCTTTGACAACTTAAAACTTTTCTCATCATGATGCTGCTTATTGGTCCTGTTGTTTTCTTTATATTGAGGTGTAGTCCATACTGCAGACTGTAGTCTTTAATCTTCATCAGTAAGTGTTCCAAGTCATCTTCACTTTCAGCAAGCAAAGTTGTGTCATCAGCATATCACAGGTTGTTAATGACTCTTCCTCTAGTCCTGGTGCCATGTTCTTCTTCATATAGTCCAGTTTATCAGATTACTTGCTCAGCATACAGATTGAATAAGTATGGTGAAAGGATACAACCCCGACACAATCCCTTTCTGATTTTAAACCAGGCAGTGTGTCCTTGTTCTGTTCAAATGACAACGTCTGGTCTATGCACAAGTTCCTCATGAGTACAATTAATAAATGGAAGTATAAATGGCAAAGTATTGTGTCAGCATAAAATGAGGAAGAGTTTCAGTGAGATGGATTGACACAGTGGGTGCAACAATAGGCTCAAACATAGCAATGATTGTTAGCATGGTGCAGGACCAGGCAGTATTTCATTCTGTTGTACAAAGGGTATCAGTAAGAACCAACTCAATGGTACCAAAACACAACAACAAATACTACCTCTATTACTAAATCAAATTTAATTTAAAACAAAGATTTCCAATTTCAACATAAAATGAATTCCACTTGCTACATGCTCCTAGTCTTTCCACTTTCTATTTACTACGCATAATGGGTTTTATGTTTTCTGGTAAAAATAAGTTTAGAGCTCTGGTAGCATAGTGGCTAAGGCACTTGACTGCTCACCAGAAGGCTGGCGGTTCAAACCCATCAGCCACTCCTCGGAAGGAAGGTTGGGCAATCCTACTTCCGTAGTGATACTGCCTTGGAAACCCAAGGAGGGGTCGCTATGAGTCAGGGCTGACTCGATGGCACATAACAACAACAAACAACAACAGTCTTAAATATAAACATAACTCAAAACAATATAGAGTAAAATCTTCAAATGTCTTATATTTTGTATTTATCATAAATACTGTCACTAACTAAAATGTACTGGGCAGCCAACATAGAACTATTCTAGAAACAATATTACAGATTTGACATGTGTCTCAAACAAAAAAACAAGCTTGTTTTTGTGGTTGTTAGTTGCCATGGAGTTGGTTCTGACTCATAGTGACCCTATGGACAACACAAAGAAACACAGCTGGGTCTTGAAATATCCTCCCAGTTGTTGCTATGCTTGAAGTCATTGTTGCAGTCACTGTGTCAATCCATCTTGTTGAGGGTCTTCACCTTTTTTACTTGACCCTCTACTAGTCCCTTCTGATAACATGAGCAAAGTACAAGAGTGGAAGTCTTGCCATTCTCACTTTTAAGGAACATTTTGGCTGCATGTCTTTTAAGACAGATTTGTTCCTTCTGGTTGTTGTTCTTGTTATTGTTAAGTGCTATAGAATCAGCTCCTCTTCAGTGACCCTTTACACAACAGAACCTAACACCATCCGGTCCTGAGCCATCATCAAATTCTTTGCTATGCTGGAGCCCATCGTCACAGCCACCATGTTAATCCATCTCTTTGGGCATCTGCCCCTTTTTCACTGACCCTCTACTATGCCAAGTATGATATCCTTCTAGAGGGACTGGTCCCTTCTAACAATATACCAGAGTGTGTGAGACAAAATCTGGACATTCTCTTTTTTTTTCCTCTCTCTCTCTCCTTAATTGTGCTTTTGGTACAAATTTACACAGCAGAGTTTGTTTTATATTCAACATTCTGGGTACATTTGGTTTCACTACCCAATTACCATTCCCAAACCTAACCCACTCTCCTCCCTCCCTTCCCAGTAATACCGCCCCCCGCCACCGTGCCCCTCATAGTCATACACTCCTGTGTGTCCTGCATCCTCCGTGTGAAAGTTGCCCCTCTGTTGCCCCATGGTCAATTGCTCCAAGGGATACATCTCCATAGAGTATGTGGGTGAATCACCCTTGGTTGAGTGGTCTATGTGTACATCTTATTTACTGCTGGGCTGAGAGCCAGCCCCGGAAGTGAGTTTTATTCCAGGCCTGAAGTGTATCCCAGGGCCATAGTATTAGGAGTCCCACCAGACTAAATCTGACCAGCAATTCTTGTCATTATTGTGTTTCTGGATTTTGTTCCACATTTTTCCTCCCACTCCCTCCAGGATCTCCAGTTTTGATCCTTTCCTGAGTGGTTGGCATTTCCTGAGTAGCCAGGCACCATCTAGTTCTTCCAGTCTCGAGGTCCATCATGTCCTAGGGCTGATTGCTTTCAAATGCCCTTGGTTTTTGCATTCTTCTTCGCTTCCGACGATAGGAGACCATTAGCTGCATCTTAGATGGCTGCTTAAAAGGTTTTAAGACCCAGTTGCTACTCACCAATGTAGCTTGTGGAACAAGATTTTTATGTATTTTGTTATGTTAATTGAGTCTGGTGTCCCCCAATATTACAGTCCTGAGTCGGTAGATCTGTTGGATCTCTCTCCTAGTGTCTGGTTCTCTGTGAGGGATGCTCCATGCCTGTCTTCTGTTGCTTCTGTAAGGATCGTGGGTATTTTGTATCACTGGTATCTGTGCAAGAGTAGCCTCAGCTGAATCTATCCTGGTCTAGAGTGTAATCCTGTTCACTGACTCCCATCTGATCTTCCCAGTTGTCTATGTGTTTATCTGTACCCTGGTGTTTGGTGTTAATGGTAATGCAGTATTGTGAATATACTGGTATTAGCCTCTGTCGTCTATATCTTCAGTGTCCTCCCTTTCCCCAATGTTATCAGGCTGGTCACAGACTCTTTCCATACCATCCCTCTCCTAACCTACATCAGCGTGAGACCTCCAACTAGCCAGAAATTAATCCCTCCCCTTCCTTCCCCACCCCAGTAACCTACAATGTGAGTTCCCTTCCTTAAGTAAACCCTTCTTCATCTTTTCATAGTAATGGGCTCATACAATATTTGTCTTTCTGCAATTGACTTATTTCCCTCAGCATAATGTCCTCCAGGCTCATCCATGTTGTGAGATGATTTGCATATCCTTCATTGTTCTTTAACGTAGCATAGGATTCCATTGTATGAATGTACCATAATTTGGTTATCCATTCATCTGCTGATGGGCATTTGGTTGTTTCCATCTCTTTGCTATAAGGAATTGTCCTGCAATGAACATAGGTGTGCATATGTCTGTTCATGTCCTGCCTCTCACCCATTGTGTGAATGTACCATAATTTGGTTATCCATTCATCTGCCGATGCTCATTTGGTTGTTTCCATCTCTTTGCTATAGTGAATTGTGCTGCGATGAACATAGGTATGCATATGTCTGTTCGTGTCCTGCCTCTCACCTCTTAAAGATATATTCCTAATAATGGAATTGCTGGGTCAAATGGTATTTTTATTTTCAGTTTTTTTAAGGAAACTTCATACTGTTTGCCACAATGGTTGTACCGTTTTGCAATCCCACCAGCAGTGTATGAGAGTTCCAATCTCTCCGCAACCTGGCCAGCGTTTGTTATTTTCTGTCCTGTTGAACTTTGCTATTATTGTTAGGGTGAGATGATATCTCCTCATTGCTTTGTTTGCGTCTAATGACTAAAGATCGTGAGCAATTCCTCATATGTTTGTTGGCCACCAGCATATCATCTTTAGTGAAGTGTCTGTTCATGTCCTTGCCCATTTTTAAATTGGATTGTTTGTCTTTTTGGTGTTGAGGTGTTAAAAGTTTTCCATAGCTTTTGGAGATAAGTCTTTTGTCAGATATGTCATAGGAAAATATTTTCTCCCAATCAGCATCATATAGTGAACTTTGTCTCTTATGTTATTTTTCACCCTGAAGTCTATTTTATCAGAAATTAATATTGCCACTTCTGATTTTCTTTGGTTACCATTGGCTTGGTATATGTTTTTCCCCACCCCTTAACTTTTAATTTGTTTTTATCTTTATGTCTAAGGTGGGCCTCTTGTAGGCAACATATCGATGGGTCTTTTTTTCTTATCCAGTCTGCCACTCTCTTTCTCTTGATTGGTGCATTTAGTCCATTCATATTGAGTATAATTAGTGATAGATATGAATTGATTGCTGTCACTATTATGTTTTCTTATCATGTTGTTGGAGTTTCCTTGGCCCATATACTTTTCTGTGCTGAGTTCATTTTTGTTGTCAAGTGTGTCCTCTCTTTTCTTCTGTATTGTTTGTTTTGTGCTTACTAAACCCATGTGTTTTCTTTCCTTCTTGATTTGCTTGGGAGGATTGTTAATTCAAGAATTCATCTTGGAGTGAATTCTTGTCTCTATATATTTGGAACATTCTGTTCTATGAGGACATTGTCCTGTTTTCCTCTCCATTTGGAAGTTTTGTACCTAGAACTTTTATTCCCTCTATTTGGTTAGTTCCTGTTGTCATATGCAGATTGACTTCCTTGTTTTTTAGTGTACAATATTTTATGGGCTTATTTTGAGCATCTATTTCTGATTTGGTTTTGTGTTGATGTCATGTATCCTGATTTTGTTGTTCTCTGTTGTGGGTTCTCTATTAGAAGGACTTCCCTAAGCATTTCTTATAGGGTTGGTCTGGTTTTCACAAAATCCCTTAACTTCTGTTTGTCTAAGAATGTCTTGATGTCATCCTCATATTTGATAGACAGTTTGGCTAGATATAGTATTGCTGGTTGGAAGTTCTTTTCCTTCTGTATTTTATATATACCGTCCCATTGACATCTGGCCTCATGGTTTCTGCTGAGTAATCAGAATTCAGCCTAACTGTTTGATTATTTTAAGTGATATTTCTTTTGTCCTGGGCAGCTCTTAAGATTCTTTCTTTGTCTTTGGTTTTGGGGAGTTTGATTCCATTCTGACTCATAGCAAACTCTCTTTTGGCTTCCAAGGTGGTATCTCTATGGAAGTAGATTGTCCCACCTTCCTTCCAAGGAGTGCCTGGTGGGTTTGAACCTCCACCCTTCTGGTTAGCAGTCAAATGCCATAGACATTACATCATCCGAGTTCCCTGATTATGATATGCCTTGGTGTTTTTCTCTTGGGATCCATCCTGTATGGAGTTCTTTGAGCTTCTTTGCTGAGTATCTTTTCTTCCTTCATGATATGGGGAAAATTTTCTGTTAGTAAATCTTCCACAATTTTCTCAATGGTTTTTTTCACCTCTTGTCCTGTAATTCCAATGAGGTATATGTGTTTTTGTTTTGTTTTGTTTTGTTTTTTTCATGTCATCCATGTAACTCTTAGGTTCTCTTTATTTCTCTTAAATTTTTGTTCTGATTTTTCTTCATACAGTCTGGTGTCAAGGGATTTATCTTCTACTTGGGAAATGCATTCTTCAGCCAGTTCTAGCCTATTTTCTTGTGCTTCCACTGTGTTGTGTAATTCTGTAATTTTGGTATTCATCTTCTCGATTTCTAACTGCTGTTTTTGTATGAGTTCTGATTGTGTATTAATATTGTTATTTTGTTCTTGAATAATTTTCCTGAGTTCTTCCAGGGTCTATGTTCTCCTTGGTTCTGTTTGGGGTTTCTTTAAGCTCTTGTAGAGTTCTATAAACATACCTTCTAAATTCCTTCTTGGATAATTCTATTGCCTCCTCTTCCTCCATGTTTAATGAGACTTTTGTTTGGGATTTTATTTCTATTTTCTTATCCTGTTTTCGTAGTGCCTTAGGCACTTGACTACTAACCAGGAGGCTGGTGGTTCAAACCCACCAGCCACTCCTCAGAAGGAAGATTGGGCAATCTACTTCCATAGTGATACTGCCTCGGAAACCCAAGGAGGAGTCACTATGAGTCGGGTCTGATTCCACGGCACATAACAACAACAACATTGTTCCCTAAATATTTTGAAGCTGTCTTTAACTGTTAGTTAACGTATTGATTTATTTTGTTTTGATTTTATGATTTAATTATTTTTGCAAAGGTGGAGCTGGTGTATTTTGGGGGGGGGATATTAATTCAGGTGTGCTGGGTTGCTCTTCAGCTTTCTTTGTGATGATAGAATCACTGTGTGGAATGTGGATGCAGGTCCCTGTTTGTCATGAAGGGGGTTTAGGATTCACACCAACAGGTGTTGTGGTGGCTTAATGTGATTTTTCTATTAGATGAGGCGGGGAGAGGTGGGGAAAGGAGGAAGGAAAGAGAAAAAAAGCTCCAAGGCACTAGAAGCCATTTCTAGGGCTTTGAGTAGGCTGTTAATGATGACGTTATACTGTTACTCACAGGCTTGCGACTCAAGTTCGTCAAAAACCCCAATGGTTAGGGAGCTGCTACTTTCCACCAGCTCCAGACAGTCACAAAAGCCCCATACTCCAGGCCCCTCCATGCCAAAAAGCTCTCCTGTAATAGCTGCCCTGACCTGTGCCACAAGTTCGTCCCAGGGTCCACTTACTTGCAGCATGCTTCCCTCTCTCCTCCCAATTTAGCGGCAACCAGAGCCAGAGGGGTCTCTGCTCTATTTCTCAGAAATGCTGCCCTGCCCCTGGTCCCAAATTTACTGATAAAACAGGTGCTGAAGGTAGATCCGCGGAGTGGCTGCAGGTCCTCCGGTGCATTCTCTGCCCCACCCCAGGGAGCCCTCCAATGCCCTGCCTCACCAGCCGGTCAGTGCTCCACGGGGCAGCTTAGTTTATTTTTATTCTTTCTGTCAGAGAGTTTACACTGTCTCTCCCTCCTTTCTAATCCTACTACTCTGAGTTTGGCCTTCTCTGACTTAATGTGCTGTTCAGAGTGCCAGAATCCCTGTTTCAAACTGTTGCACCTAGTTTTTCAGGTATTAAGATGCTTCTTGTTGTTGTTCTTACATGCCGTTGAGTCAGACCTGACTCACAGCAACCCTTCCTTGGGTTTCTGAGGCAGTATTGCTATGGGAATAGATTGCCCAATCTTCTTTCTGAGGAGTGGCTGGTGGGTTTGAACCGCCAGCCTTCTGGTTAGCAGTCAAGTGCCTTGGCACTACACTACCAGAGCTCCTAGTATTAAGATGCTAGCATTAAGATGCTAGAGGGAACTAAATTGTGGGCTACAGGTAAGATGCCATCTTCCCGTCTGGGCTGGCCATTCTCTTTTCTAAGGCGTATTCTGTCTGTACTTCTTCCAAGACAGATTTGCTTGTTCTTCTGGTACTCCGTGGTATTTTCAGTATTCTTCACCAACACCAGAATTCAAAGGCATCAGTTCTTCTTTGTCCTTCCTTATTCATTGTCCAGTTTCATGTGCATATGAAGTGACTGAAAATACCATGGTTTGGGTCAGGTGCACCTTAGTCTTCAAAGTGGTATTTTTGCTCTTTAGCATTTTAAAGAGGTCTTTTGCAGCAGATTTGTCCAGTCAAATATGTCATTTGATTTCTTAACTGCTGCTTCTATGGGTGTTGATTGTTGATCTAACTAAAATATAATCCTTGACTACTTCAATCTTTTCTCCATTTATCATGATGTCACTTATTGGCCCAGTTATGTAGATTTTAGTTTTCTTTATGTTGAGATGTAATCCGTACTGAAGGCTATACTCTCTGATCTGCATCAGTAAGTGTTTCAAGTTATCTTCACTTTCAGCAAGCAAGGTTGTGTCATCTGCATTTCTCAAGTCGTTAATGAGTCTTCCTTAAATCCTGCTGCTGCATTCTTCTATTATATAGTCTAGCTTCTCAGACTATTTGCCAGCATACAGATTGAATAAGTATGGAGAAAGGATGCAACCCCAGAACACACATTTCCTGTTTTAAACCATGTATTATCCCCTTGTTCTGTTTGAACAACTGTCTCCTGGTCTATGTACATGTTCCTCATGAGCACAATTAAGTGTTCTAGAACTCCTACTCTTCACAATGCTATCTATAATTTGTTATATTCCACTCAGTGGACTGCCTTTGCATAGTTAATAAAGCACAGGTAAACACCTTTCTCTTATTCTTTGCTTTTGGCCAAAATCTATCTGGCATCAGCAATGATATATCTCCCTCAATCCACGTCCTCTTCTGAATCTAGCTTGCATTTCTGGTCACTCCCAGTCAATATACTACTGCAACCATTTTCAATTATCTTCAGCAAAATTTAACCTGCGTGTGATATTAATGATATTGTTTGGTAATTTCCACATTCTGTTGGATCACTTTTTTTTTGAATGGGCACTAATGTTGATGTCTTCCAGTTGGTTGGCCAGGTAGCTACCTTCCAAATTTTTTGACATAAATGAGTAACCATCTCTACAGCTCCATCCATTTGTTTAAACATCTTAATGGGTATTCCATCCATTTCTGGAACCTAATTTTATTTTATTTTCCCAGTTCCTTCAGTGCAGCTTGGACTTCTAGCTTCAATACCATTGATTCTTAATCATTTGCTACCTCCTGAAATGGTTAAAAGTCAACCAGTTCTTTTTGGTACAGTGACTGTTTATTCTTTCCATCTTCTTTTCATGTTTTGTCCATAGAATTCTTCAATATTGCAACTCAAGGCTTGAATTTTTCTTCAGTTCTTTCACCTTGAGAAAAGCTGAGTGTGCTCTTCCCTTTTGTTTTTCTAATTCCAGATCTTTGCACATCTCAGTTATAATATTTTACTTTGTCTCTTCAAGCTGCCCTTTGAAATCTTCTGTTCAGGTTTTTCACTCCGTCACTTTTTCCATTTGCTTTAACTATTCTTCATTCCAGAGCCAGTTTCAGAGTCTCTTTTGATCATCTATCTTCATCTTTTCTACCTTTCTTTTCTTTTTGATTTTAAAAAGATGCCCTTTTGCTTTCTTCATGTATGATGTCCTTGATGTTATCCCACAGTTCGTCTGGCCTTTGGTACTGGTGTTCAATGCATCAAATCTGTTCTTCAGATAGTCTCTAAATTCAGGTTGGATATACTCAAGGTGGTATTTTGCGTCCTTGTGGACTTGTTTTAATTTTCTTCAGCTTCAACTTGAACTTGCATAGGAGCAATTGATGGTCTGTTCTATAGTAGGCACATAGTCTTGTTCTGACTGATGATATTCAGCTTATCCATAATCTCCTTCCACACATGTACACTCTTTCACATCTGTGTATTCCATCTGGCAGTCCAAGAATATAGTTGCCATTTATGTTGTTGAGAAAGGTGTCTGTAACGAATACATCTTTGGCTTGAAAAATTCTATCATGCAATCTCTGGTGTCATTTCTATCACCAAGTTCATATTTTCTGACTACCAATACTGCTTTTTTTTTTTTTACTCCCTCCAACTTTCACATTCCAATCATCAGTAATTATCAATTCATCTTGATTGAATGTTTGGTCAATTCCAGACTGTAGAAGTTGGTAAAAATCTTTTGATTTCATCATCTTAACCTTTAAGTGTTGGTACAGAAATTTCTATAATAGTAGGATTAACTTATCTTCCTTGTAGGCTTATGGATATTATCTTATCACTGATAGCATTGTACCTCAGGATTTATTTTTAAATGTTCTTTTTGATGATCAATGTGATGTCATTCCTCTTCAATTTGTCATTCTCCGCATGGTAGACTATACGATTGTCTGATTCAAAATGGCCAATACCAGTCCATTTCAGCTTACTAATGCCTCCTATACTGATCTTTGTGTTTCATTTCATTTTTTACAACTTCCAATTTTCCTAGATTCATACTTTGTACATTCCATGTTCTGATTCATAACGAATGTTTGCAGATATCTTTCTTCTCATTTTGAGTCACGCCCCATCAGCAAATGAAGGTCTGGAAAGCTTTACTCCATCCACGTCATTAAGGTCAACTCTAATTTGAGGAGTCAGCTCTTTCCCAGCCATATCTGGAGTGCCTTCCACCCTGAAGAGCTCATCTTCCAGCAGTGTATCAGACAATGTTTCACCACTTTTCTTGAGGTTTTCTGACACAATATCAAACAATATTTCACTGCTATTCATAAGGTTTTCAGTGGCTTATATTTTCAGAAGTGGGCTGCCACATCCTACTTCCAAGTTTGTCTTGGTCTGGAACCTGCCCAGAAACCTATTCACCTTGGGTGATTTTGCTGGTGTTTGAAATCCTTTCAAAAGGAAATTTATTGGTATCCTGGGTTAAACTGTTTGTAAACTGTTAGTATTGCTTTCAGTATCACAGCAAAATGTATAAGCTACTGCAGTGTGACAAACTGGCAGACGAGAGGTGGATAAAAAAGCTTAAGGTTTAAATATTTGGGGAAAATTTTCCATTTTTTTCTTTCCTATATTGCCCAGATTATTGGATCAAATATCTACTCAGGTTTTTCATATTAATTCAAATTATAAACAGTTTAACCCATGATACCAATAAATTTCCTTTTGGAAGGAAAAATAAAATAAGTATTTTTTTCTACCATCACATACATCATCACCACCTACAACAGAGTCCTAGTGATAACAAAAATAACAATAATAATGTATTTGAATAGCAACATTTTTCAAAGATTCCAAATATTTTATAAATATTAGTTAATGAAAATACTCTGTCAGAACAGTTATGGACTTGTTATTACTAATTTCTCTACCCTTAGCTACAATTGGGGCCATTTCATTAAAAGGTGTGATGTAATTGCAAATGCCTTTGCAATATATTAGAAGAAATTGAATCAAAATCAGTGATGTAATTATTCATATTCATGACTTCATGTTCTTTGCTTTTTAGGACATAGTGAGTTTAAGCAGAATTTCCTTGAATTTACCAAAGCCCCTTTCAGGTACTTTGTTCCCCTGGAGAAGAATTTATATTATGTTTCCACTAGATATGTCTGTAGGGAAGTGAGGGCAATAGGTTGACTTGAGATAATCACTGCTAAAATGTTTTATTTGCAAATTATAATTTCTCCTTTCATAAATATCAGCAAATATGCTTTTCTCTCTCTCTCCATCTCCCTTTCTTCCAGGATATCAGACAGATAAGAGTTATCAGTAAAGGTCATCCTCAATTTCTGTATAGAAATGATCTGTCTCCGGTATGTAATAAACATTTATCCATGGCTTTATTAGCTATATTGAAGCTGACAGTTCTGTTAAACCATTTTCTTTCATTTTGCTAGGTCATGACGGTTAATGCTGCTAAAAAATCTCATCACTGCTTTTGATCACTGTATTGTCTTCCCTGTATTATCAGGATTTTGTGAAGGTAAGCACTGGCTAGAATGACCTATTAAAGTTACAGCCCGTTGAGTCTCTGTTGCTTTTTCTTTTTCTTTTTTTTTTTTTTTCTCCCTTTTTATCACAATAAAAAGGCAAAGGAGTGCAAAGAATAAATTTTCCTCAGAGGAAAATTTAGTTATATTTAGTTGGGTAGTTGACATGTTCAGTCAACTCTCAATTATCCACAGCAAAAAGGACTCAAAATATCAAATATAAATAGAAACCACTTATAATCCAAAATCTTCATTTTGGCTGAATCTTTCATCAGCATATTCTCAGCACATTGAAAAAAAAAAAAAAAGATTTTACAATTTACTCAGATCCCTTTCTCCCCTCCAAGGATTAGTTCTTACAAGTAGAAAGAAGAAAGAAAAGAAAAAGCCATGAGAGCCCACACTGAATAAGCACTCCCAGAAAATTAAGATGTGCAATAGAAACTGGTGATGGGAGGGAAAGAAGGGGGCACAGCTGGCAACTGCATTGCTGTCCATTTTTCCTTCATTCATGCCACTTAACCTCACTTCACACTCAAAGCAATTTTTGAGGTTTGTTTGTTTATGAGAAACAAAAAATAAAACCAAACAAAAAGCCATGAGAATGTCTGCCTTTGTTAACTATTAAAGATCTTGTAAATCTTGCCAAGCAAAGGTTAGCTGTAAATCTCAAGGTAATACAGTTTGGATAATTTAAGAAATAATCTGTCTGGAATTGCAAACATGTTTCCTTTCAGTTCAAGAACTATTTAATGAGTTACTATCTTGCGCTAAGCACTGTGGAGATTCTAGAGATATAAAGATATGTATGACTAATTTTTGCTCAAGTAGCTCACAAGAAGTCACAAAAACAAATACAGTATTTAAAATCACTGAATGAGATTCAGTCACAGAGAAGCACCTTCCCCAGCCAGAGAGATCATGGAGAACTTAGAAGGGACGAGGAAGCCTAAACTGAATCTTTAAGTTATCTAGGTGCAGAAGTAGGGCATGAGAGAGTGAGGGAAGGGCATTCCAGAGGGTGAACAGCCGGAGCAAAGGCACAGATATGTGACACAGGACTGTGTGTTCAGAGACCCACTGGGATCTCCAAGTTGTCAGAACACAACTATCATAAGCATTGGGCTGGAGAGGTGTGGCAAGGAAGGAAGGAAGGGAAAAGCAATTGATGAAACTGGAAAGATGAGTAAAGTCCAATCTTTGAGGGTTGTGTCTAATTTTTGAGAAACTTCGATTAGTAGTCCTTCCAATATCACTTATATGCCATAAAGCAAAACGAATAAGGCACTTAAATTTTGTTATCTATTTATTCTTTCATTTATCCATTCAGCAATATTTCTTGAGCTCCTACTATATGCTAAGCATTGTTCTAGAAGCAAGTGATACAATGATGAACACAACCAAGTCCCTGATCTTATGGCACATTTATTCTAATGGGGAAAGAAAGACAAGAAACAAACCAAATAAATAACTAAACATTTGCAAAGCAAATGGGCCAGTTTGAAACAGAGGGACGAGGGGAGCTGGTAGGGGAGGTAGAGTGCAGTACAGGGAGATGCATATTATTACTTAAGGCAGGGTTCATCAAACCTTTTGGAACATGATCTAAAGTAACACATTTTACATAGTGACATATATATGTGTCTTAGAGATATATACAGAAACATAAATATTTTAAAAGTTTGATGAAACAATACTAAGTACATGTAGTAACTCTGTTATTCTACATTTTTTTAAAAAATTGAGCTCACAATCCACAAAATTTATTGTACAACCACTAGTGGGTCACAGGTCACTGAAAATGAAAACTCTCAATGAGATGGTCTGACACAATCAATAGCTACAACTATAGGCTCAAATATATCAAAGATTATGGAGATGGAGGTCAGGGAAACATTTTGTTCTGTTATACTTAAGATAACCATGAGTCAGAGCTGACTCAATGGCAACCAATAACAACAACAATGTGTTGCAGCCCACAGGATGGAAAACAAAGAGGCAGGACATGTATACTAGTTTGAAAAAGAAAAAAAAAAAAAAATGCCCTAAGGCATGTAGCGCCTAGCCCACTATGAGCACATAACCAAAAAAAAAAAAACCTCACTGCTGTGGAGTCAAGTGCAACTCATATGAACCCCTCCTTGGGTTTCTGAGGTGGTATCTCTATGGAAGTAGATTGCCCAGTTTTCCTTCTGAGGAGTGGCTGGTGAGTTTGAACCACCAGCCTTCTGGTTAGCAGTCAAATGCTTTAGGCACTACGCCACCAGGACTCCTCTATGAGCACACAGAAAGCATCCAAATATTGCACACTGGATGAATGAATGAAAATAATTAGAGGTTATTTTAAGGTCCAAAATATGAAGACTCTAAATTAGGGATGTCCATGTCAAAACAAAATTTTAACAAATTCCTGATCTTCAAACCATAACTTGTCACCAGCATCTCCTGAATATACTCAGAATACAACAAGGAAGCAGTGTCAGTCACTTCTCAAGGAAATTCAAAGAATTTCAACTTGAGCAGCATTTTCTCAAGAAGGCTATCTCCTGGGAGGTAGAGAAGTGTTCTACTGCTACTCATAGTTTTACTGGCCAATGTTCTCAGAAGTAGATTGCGAGGTCCCTCATCCTACTCTGTCTTAGTCTGAGAGCTCCACTGAAACTTATCTACCATGAGTGACCCTGCTAGTATTCTATATACATGAGGTGTAGTGCGCAAAAGGCATGGGGCCGCATCCTCTGAACTCCTCTAACTTCACAGGGGGGAAAGATAATCACTATCAACATCAGCTACAACCACCTCATATTTGCATAGTTCCACCCAGTCATCTGATAAGAGTCACAAAGACCAAGGCTAGAAGAGACACACTAAGTAATTCACTGCACCACACATAGCTTGCAGCATCACAGCAACCCACAATCCATCACAATACAACTAACTGACAGATGAGAGGACTGCCAGAAGAATGAAATATCTGTCTTGAACGAAGCACTGACAGAATGCTCCTTGGAAGTAAGGATGGCGAGATTTTGTCTTACGTGTTTTGGACACATAATCAGGAGAGACCAGTCCCTGGAGAAGGACATGATTCTTGGTAAAATAGAGGGTCAGTAAAACAGAGGAAGACCCTCAGTAAGATGGATTGACACTGTGGCAGCAACAAAACGGCACCTATTGTGAAGATTGCATAGGACTGGACAGTGTTTTATTCTATTGTATGTAGCATGGCTATGAGTCAGAATCAACTCAAGGGCACCTAACAACAACAACTGGGGAAGCATCTTTAAAGTTTCTTTTTTTTTTTTTTAAGTATGGACATTTTCTGCAATTCATATGCTTTATTTTGAATAAAAAATGAATAAATAAGAAAACAAGTGGGGAGTAAGTTCGTTTTTGTTCTCTTGGAAATTAATTTCTTCTTCCTGTATGTGATATCTAACATAACCTATTGCCTTCAAATCAAATCAGACTGTTAGCAACCTTATAAGACAGAGAAGAACTGCCTCATAGCATTTCCAAGCCTACTGTAATCTTTATGGGGGCAGACTGCCAGGTCTTTTTTCTTGCAGAGCAGCTGGAGGGTTCAAACCACTGACCTTTTCTTTAGCAGCCAAGTGCTTAACCACTGTGACACAAAGGATCCTTGATTTTTAACATAAGTGTGGTAGTTACGGTTGTGTGTCAACTTAGCTGGGCCTGGTTTTGAGTGGTTGGACAGCTGGGTGTAGTTATTCCCCATGATGAGATTGGTAATCAACTCCATGGTGGAATCTGCTATGAGGAGCTGCCTTTGGGGTGTGGCCTGCTTCCAGTATATAAGGAGAAGGTTTGAGAAAAGTCTCAAGCTTTTTGGAACATCTGGATCCTGCATTTGGCCAAGTCTTCATGTCAGTGCCCTGCCATGTTGCCTGCCGATCTTGGAATTGCTCCTGGACTTGAACCAGTGGTCTGCCATGTGGTCTGCTAATCTCAGGACAATGACATTTTATTTGTTGATCCTGGGCTTGTCAGTCTCAGCAGCCAGCAGCTGCATGAGTCAGAAAAAGCCTCCAGCTCTAGTGGACCTGGAACAGGAGGCAAAGCTAAAGCCCAAGGTCAAGGGGCCTTCACTCAACTCCAAGAGCCAGAACTTTGAACTCAGACTTCTAGCCTCCTAAACTGTAAGAAAATAAATCCTTGTTTGTTAAAGCCATCCATTTGTTGTACTTCTGCTACTGCAGTACTAGAGAACCAAGACAATAGATTTATATAATCTTTAGATCTGAGTTTGATGATATTCCAGAATGTCTGACTTCATATTTGAGTTTTTAAAAGAATTATATGTAAAGAGAATAAATTCTTTCCTTAAGTTAGCTTGCATATTTTCTAAAAGAACTGGAGTTCAACTCTGATCTTAATTCTGTAGAATAATAATAATTGCTAACATTCACACAGTGTCAGGTACTGTTCTAAGCCTAATAATAACTCTGTGGTTGTTGTTGTTGTTATGCGCTGTCGAGTCAGACCCGACTCATAGCAACCCCTCCTTGGGTTTCTGAGGCAGTATCACTACAGAAGTAGATTTCCTGATCTTCCTTCCGAGAGTGGCTGGTGGGTTTGAACTTCTAGCCTTCTGGTTAGCAGTCAAATGCCTTAGTCACTACGCCACCAGAGCTCCTTAACTCTATGGTAGAAGTACTAGTACTATCCCTGTTTTTACAGTGATGAAACCAAGGCACAGAGAACCAAAATACCCTGTCATGCATTGCGGCACTGTACACATATTAACTTAATTTTAATAACAACCTTATCTTATGAGTAAGAAAACTGAAGCACAGGGTAGTATGACTTGCTCATGGTCCTCCAACTCGTGGTGGAGCTGGGATTAAGTTAATGGGCAATTGGCTCCAGAGTCCATGCTCCTGACTATCTGCATTCTGCCTTGTTTAGCTGTACTACCTGTGCCAGTTTAGCCTGATAAAGCAAGATGATGTTTGCCAAATGGGACTTGAAAGAAAACTTTAGCTCCTCTGGGGAGAAAAGGGGCACTGCTATATATAAAGGAGCTCTGGTAGCATAGTGCCTAAGGCACTTGACTGCTAACCAGAAGACTGGCAGTTCAAACCCACCAGCCACTCCTTGGAAGGAAGGTTGGGCAATCTACTTCTGTAGTGATGTTGTTGTTGTTGTTATGTGCCGTCGAGTCAAACCTGACTCATAGCGACCCCTCCTTGGGTTTCCGAGGCAGTATCACTACGGAAGTAGGATTGCCCAACCTTCCTTCCGAGGAGTGGCTGGTGGGTTTGAACCGCCAGCCGTCTGGTTAGCAGGCAAGTGTCTTAGCCACTATGCTACCAGAGCTCCCTTGGAAACCCAAGGAGGGGTTGCTATGAGTCGGGTCCAACCTGACGGCACATAACAACAACAACAGCTATATATACATATACAGCACCAACCACCAGATCACAATGTCAATATACTTATAATCAAGGAGTTGGCAAATGTAATTGGTAGAAATTTTATTTTATACTTTCCCTAATAAAATTCTCTACTCACTCATTGCCGTCGAGTCAGATCCGACTCATGGCGACCCCTCCTTGGGTTTCCAAGGCAGTATCTGTATAGAAGTAGATTTCCCAACCTTCCTTCCAAAGAGTGGCTGGTGGGTTTGAAATGCCAGCCTTCTGGTTAGCAGTCAAATGTCTTAGGCACTACGCCATCAAGATTATTTAAAAATTCTAGTAGAGATTTAAAATCATCTTGAGCCTGAATTAATGCAATAATTGATGTCTTTATCTGTTTTGTTTTGCTTCTCTCTTTCCATTGATGCAAGTTTGGAACATTTGAGTCTTTAAAAATTAAAAAATGCAAACATCATATGTAATAGCCCACATATCTATGTCATCTACATTTTTTAAAATTGATTCTTAGATATCTTTGGGTATTCACAGAGAAACACAGACATCTACACACATGACCACCTCCTGTCGATTAGAATTTCCCTTAGGCTCTCCTTTAGCTGCTGTTTGCTTGTCCAGTACTTTATACACATACTCACAGACTTACAAAGAATAGGGTATTAACCTAGATAGACTGATTTTTAACCTAAGCTGCATTCTTTGTTGTAACGATAACGGTCATATTAATGGTCAAGACCCATTACCTAAAGAGCCTTTATTCTCTATGGGAAGTCAGCATAAATATACCAGGAATTATAATTCATGTTCAAATGCTCCATCAGTCCAACTTGGAGATGAAGGTTTGTCTCAGCAATAACTCTTTTCACCATCCTAAGTACTAATGCAGACAATAGAAGCACACAAAACGTCATGATGCCCTCTGACCTTCATGCCTTAGGTCACTATGGCACCAAAACAAGAGGCAAGATCCCTGTGGTCATGAGAATCTCAAGGAGACATTTCAAACCACAACCTGGCATTTCTTAATGAGCCCATAGTGCTTAAACTCTGATCAGAAGTATGATCATAAGAAAGATATACCTTTCTCATCAGGCCTTCAAAATCTTAGATTTTGCAATGGAAAAAAATACAGTAACTGAAATATCCACTTTCCATTGTGATGTGGTATCTTAAACTAGGCATATTCTGTGAGAGCTTCCCACTGTTTGGATTGAGATTGTTAAAAAAAACAAAGGACCAGATGCTTGACAGCTCTAATAATATTTCTTGTTCTTTTTAAAAGTATGTCTTGGAGACAACCCATGATAATCAGAAACCACATGGTGGTCAGGTCACCCTAGTTTAACACTTCACTCTGCTCCATCCATAACCTTGGATAAGCCCCCACTTCCGAGTCTCAATTAGTTTTACAAAGAAGAAAATGTATTAATCTCCTCTCTCTCTTTCAAAAACACCCCGGAGCTTGTTGGAACAATTACCCTCCAAATTTTTGTTATAGTAAAATCTTGTAGGGAAAAATATGAGGAAATTGTCCACAAACTTCAGTGATAAAGGCAGATCCTACTTACATTCTATACCATATTATGCCAAGCTGCAGCCAGGTTCAGAATCTACTTTTAAATTATAATGCCTTAAAGACTTTAGGGAGATCATCCTCTGCACTGATATCAGGAAAAATACATGAGCAAGAATTATAGAAAATAATAATCTGCCTCATCTAGTTAACATTTATAATGTGACAGCTTTAAAGCTTACCTGATACTGAGCAGAATTTTTGATGAAAGAGTTAAATCCACTGTAAAAAAAAAAAAAAAAAAAAAAGAAACATACCTAGCCACAAAGCACAAAACAAACAGAATGGGCTCTCAGCATGTGGCAACTCCAATATATCTAGTCTCCATCATTTATTGGACATGTCATCCTATTTTTCGGAAGGAGACATGTAGTCAATAAGAGGAAAAGCTATTGATTTACTAACAAGTTTAATACAACCTTGAAATAAATTCTGTTCAAAACATAGACGCCTCTCTTGCTGTAATAGTTAAATTACTGACTCCCAGGCAAAACAAAAATTCTGCCCTTAGGCCATTATCAGCATGATCCTTTATTTGAAGTCTTACAGACTGTTCAAGGGACGACCCTGGTGGTTTGGCCAAAGGGAAACAACACTTCGAGTAGCTCCAAACAGGCCAAGCAAAATGGAACCTCCCAGTATGAGAATATTAAATTATTATGGCTGCAACAGGGGGCATAATTCTAAGTGGCCCCCTCCCACTTATGGCCTTGCTCTTCTCTTCCCTGTAGTGAAAGTTCATTGTCATACCTAATATTCAAATGCTTTGATAATAATAAGATTGTCAAGATAATAGCAGGGAATTTTCAGTAGAAACTCAATTTTCAAAAGCCAGCTGTGCTCTTCTTGATTGCTCTCCCTAAGAAGATGGCTTCAAAAGGCAAAAATTTTCCTATTCAAAAATTAGAACGGAGCTTCTATTATATGTAAAAACATACATACAGGATCTAAGTTTAGGAGTACAAATATAAATTGTCAATGCAATACTACAAATGATCAAGCAAGTGTTAGGAGAGAGATCCAAAGGAAATTGTCTGGATAAGGGCAGTGGAACAGGAATGGATCCTTCTTAATCTAACATTCTGTTGGAGTGGGTATGTTTTCCCCAAGGGCACCTAACAACAACAACAACAAAGAACTTTAAGTGGATACATAACGAAGACAAGGTCTTAAATCAGGGAACAATTGCCCTTGTGGGTATTATTGACGGCACCTTGTTAGAAGAAGCAGTTTGGGTTTCTTTATTTCCTTTCGTTTTGCATGACATTCCACTCAATAGAGCCAGTGAGGTGGGAGGTAATGCGGTTTTTAGGAAGAACACAAGTATTGTTAACATGTTCAATATCTGTACTTCTTAAGGTTGATTCAGAAAAACCTTGCTCACTCTTTTGTCCCAATGAAATAATGGTTTTAGGGAAGCTTGCCTTTTGCTTTCTTTCCTTAGACAATACCACTTGGTCCACAGCCATTTTAGATAAAAAGTACCAATGGATTGGGGGGGGGGAAAAAAGTAACAGCTGGAGACTAAAACTGTGCAGGTGGCTGCTGATAAATACAGTATTGTAACTTGCTGGCATGAACGCCCTCAAAGCGCTTTGAATACAGGTCAAAAGGCTTGACAAATTCAGAAGTCATTTTTAAATAATAACCCTCATGCAAGTAAATCCTCATCCACACCACCCAAAAAAGGTTTCTTTCTTCCTTTCCTGCTTCCAGAGGAATGAATGGACAGATTTTATTCATCTTTCAACACAGAATCCTGTCAGTGGACAATTTATAAAGAGGAAAAAAAGTTGTCTAAGAAATCTATATACACCTTCCTAACAGTGGTCACTTTTGCCACGGGGGAGCCAGAGAGGGAAGACTTTCACATTCTATGTTACATAATTCTGAGGTATTTTTTTAATGATAATAATATATTACTTATATATTGTTGTTGTTGTTACATGCCGTCGAGTCGGACCCGACTCATAGCGATCCTTTCTTGTGTTTCTGATGTGATAAAGCTATGGAAGTAAATTGCTCAACCTTCCTTCTGAGGAGTGGCTGGACTCATAGAGGCCCCTCTTTGGGTTTCCAAGGCAGTATCTCTACAGAAGGAGATCTCCCAATCTTCCTTCTGAGGAGTCGCTGGTGGGTTTGAACCGCCAGCCTTCTAGTTAGCAGTCAAGTGTCTTAGGCACTACACTACCAGAGCTCCTACTTTTATACTACTAAAATAAAATAATTTTTCAGGAAAAAAGATCTGAAGAGGTACTCTAATCCTCACCTTAAATGATTCAATCCAAGCATATATACCTGTTGCTGTTGAGTCAGTTCTGATTCATGGCAATCCCATGTGTTACAGACTACAACTCCTCCATAGAATTTTCCTATGGCAATTTGCCAGGCCTTTCTTCTTTGGGCCTCCAGGTGGGTTCAAATCGCTAACCTTTGGTTAGTTCACCAATGCAAACCATTTATAACACTCAGAGACCATCAATCTAATCATACTCTCACCTTATTAATCAATAGCAGTAGTAGGATGGGGTGGGAAAATTGATATGAAAGAGTTAAAAATTATTGCTTAAATGTGAGAAATGAGGAAACAATACTATTTTTTATTTTTTGCACCTTGATTTAATCTATGCAAGTAGAGTAAGGAAATGATATTTCCTTAAAAGGAAGTGTAATGGTCTTATGAAATTCCTTGTACTAATATTGTTGTTGTTGTTGTTAGGTGCCATTGAGTCAGGGTTTGGAAGTCTTGCATGTGGGAATGATAACATCAGCAAATTATATGTGGCAACATTTTTATGTAGTATACATTACTAACAATGTTGTTGTTGTTATGTGCCATCGAGTCGGACCCAACTCATAGCGACCCCTCCTTGGGTTTCCAAGGCGGTACACTACGGAAGTAGATTGCCCAACCTTCCTTCCGAGGAGTGGCTGGTGGGTTTGAACCGCCAGCTTTCTGGTTAGCAGTCAAGTGCCTCAGGCACTATGTTACCAGAGCTCCTTTACTAACAATAAGATGTACCAAAAAAAAAAAAAAGGACCATAAGTGTCGTTTGTTGTAACACAAATATATCGTAAGTCAGGGACTCACTGTATATATTCCAAAAAGCTGGCAAACACCACAAACATCACAGAATCTGAAAATATAATCCAGGGTAGCTAGCTTCTGGCTCTATACATTTTAAACCTGTTTCTTCTCCACCACTCATATATTCCACTGCCAGGCACCACAGAATGTATTTCATTTTGGTGAAGCAGCTGGCCCTGTCCTGTGTCATGAGGATAGCAAAGTCAGCACATCACCTGATGCCATTTCTATGTGGAGTTACCCAGGAATAATTTAACTGTGCTCAGAAGTGACTGCCAATCAATACCTGTATCCCACTAAACCCACACAAAATATATTTCTCATTTTACTTCCCTTAGCTATATCCCCAAGGAGCTCTGGTGGTGTAGAGTTAAGGCATTTGGCTATTAAACGAAGGTCGGTGGTTCAAACCCACCAGCGGCTCCATGGAAGAAAGATAAGGCCATCAGCTTCCGTAAAGCTTTAAGCCTTGGAACCCCAATGGGATAGCCATGAATCTGAATTGACTAGATGGCTGTGAGGTTGGTTTTACGGAGGTGTGATCAGAGCTGCAAGTGTAGCTGACTGACTCCTTGTGAGTGGATCAGGCTATTCTGCAATATGACTCTACCAGCTTGTCAACCAAAACCAAAAAAATAAATAAATAAATATGACTGGGTGAACTGCTGTAGGGTATAAGAGGTGACATTTGAATTGAGATCTGAATGACAGGCATTTCTTCATAAATAAGGCAGATGTTGAAGAAGATGGTATCAGTATGGTAGGGATACATCCTACAGGGTGTAGTAGCTATGTTAATGAGTTAATGAGTTTGGATTTTTTTCTGGTAACAAGACCAGTTAAAGAAAAGTTCTCTGCTAAGCAGCTCAAAGTCCCTGAGTAGTAAAAGTGGTTAAATGCTCAACTACTAACCAAAAGGTTGGTGTTGAACCCACCTACAGGCATCTTGAAAGAAAAGCCTGGTGATCTGTTTCTAAAAGGTCATGGCCACGAAAATCCTGTGGAACACAGTTCCAACACATATGGATCTGAATCAACTGGACAGAAACTGATCTGGCTTTTTGGTTATAGTATAAGGGCAGTGTTACATATATCAAAGATATATATGCAGTAGATGACTTCTAGAGGTATGTTGTTGTTGCTGCTGTCACGTCGGTTACAACTCATAGCGACCCTATGTTCAACAGAACAAAACGCTGCCTGGTCCGACACCAACCTCACACTCTTTGTTATGCTTGAGCCCATCACTGCAGCCACTGTTTCAGGCCATCTCGTGAGGGTCTTCCCCATTTTCACTGACCCTCTACTTTATCAAGCATAATATCCTTCTCCAGAGACTGGTCCCTTCGGACAATATGACAAAAGTACATTAGACGAAGTCTGGCCATTCTCAAATTTAAATTATCTATGCATTTATTTGTACAGTTATCCTCCATTCTGGCAATTTATTTTTGTTTTGCATTTCCAGGATATATAAAATTTCCTATTTTAAAATGTTCAAAGGAAAACAGAAAATCAATTTAAGGAAAAATTAAGTATAGTAAATTCTTAATCTTCAGAATAGTCAAGATCTTTGTCAATACAATGGGACAAAATTTGCTTTGCAGTGTTGCTGTGATGATGAGCAATAAGCGTTGAAAAGTATCTAACACAGTGTCTAGTAAGTTCTTAATAATTGTTAGTTAGTATGAGTACTATTATTATTTTTTAGTACCTAGCGTAAAGACAATTAAAACAAGTCCAAGAGAGCCAAAATATGATCTTGAATATATCCCTCCTGAATTTAGAGATCATTTAAAGAATAGATTTGATGCATTGAACACCAGTGACCGAAAGCCAGATGAATTGTGGGAAGATATCAAGAACATTATCCATGAAGAAAGCAAGAGATCACTAAAAAGACAAGAAAAGAAGAGAAGACCAAAGTGGATGACAGAAGAGACTCTGAACCTTGCCCTTGAGTGGAGAATCACTAAAGCAAATGGAAGAAATGGAAAGGTAAAAGAGCTGAACAGAAGATTTCAAAGAGCAGCTCGAGTAGACAAAGCCAATAACTATAACGAAATGTGCAAAGACCTGGAGTCTGAAAACCAAAAAGGAAGAACACGCTCAGCATTTCTCAAACTGAAAGAACTGAAGAAAAAATTGAAGCCTTGAGTTGCAATACTGAGAGATTCTATGGGCAAAATATTGAACGATGGAAGAAACATCAAGAGAAGATGGCAGGAATACACAGAGTCACTGTACCAAAAAGAACTGATCGATCTTCATCCATTTCAAGAAGTGGCATATGATCTAGAACCAATGGTAATGAAGGAAGAAGTCAAAGATGCAATGAAAGAACTGGAGAAGAACAAGGCTCCGGGAATTGATGGCATACCGATTGAGATATTTCAACAAACAGATGCCCCATTGGAGGCACTCACTCAGTTATGCCAAGAGATTTGGAGGACAGCTACCTGGCCAACTGACTGGAAGAGATCCATATTTGTGCCCATTCCAAAGAAAGGTGATCCCACAGAATGTAGAAATTATAGAACAATATCATTAATATCACATGCAAGTAAGATATTACTGAAGATAATTCAGAAACGTTTGCAGCAGTATATTGATAGAGAACTTCCAGAGGTTCAAGCCGGATTCAGAAGAGGACGTGGAACAAGGGATATCATAGCTGTTGTCAGATGGATCTTGGCTCAAGGCAAAGAATACCAGAAAGATGTTTACTTGCGTTTTATTGACTATGCAAAGGCATTTGATTGTGTGGATCATGACAAATTATGGATAACATTGAGAAGAATGGGAATTCCCGAGCACTTGATTATACTCATGAGGAATCTGTACCTTGACCAGGAGGCTGTCGTTTGAACAGAACAAGGGGTTAAACATGGTTTAAAATCAAGAAGGGAGTGCGTCAGGGTTGTATTCATTCTCCACACTTATTCAATCTATATGCTGAGCAAATAATCCGAGCAGCTGGACTATATGAAGAAAAACGTGGTATCAGTATTGGAGGAAGAATCATTAACAACCTGAGATATGCAGATGATACAACTTTGCTTGCTGAAAGTGAGGATGATTTAAGGCACCTACTGATGAAGTTTGAAGAATACAGTCTGCAGTATGGATTACATCTCAACATAAACAAAACAAAAATCCTCACAACTGGACCAATGAGCAGCATCACAATAAATGGAGAGAAGATTGAGGTTGTCAAGGAATTCACGTTGCTTGGTTCTACAATTGATGCCAACGGAAGCAGCAGTCAAGACGTTAGACGACGTGTAGCATTGGGGAAGTCAACTGCGAAGGAACTGTTTCAAGTGCTGAGGAGCAAGGATATCTCCTTGAGGACTAAGGTGCGCCTCACACAAGCCATGATATTTCCAATCGCCTGGTATGCATGTGAGAGCTGGACAATGAATAGGGAAGACCGAAGAAGAGTTGATGCTTTTGAGTTGTGGTGCTGGTGAAGAATGCTGAAAGTACTGTGGACTGCTAAAAGAACTAACAGATCTGTCCTGGAGGAAGTGCAGCCAGAATGCTCCTTGGAAGCAAGAATGGCCAGACTTCGTCTCACCTATTTTGGTCATGTTGTAAGAAGGGACCATTCCCTGGAGAAGGATGTCATGCTTGGTAGGGTGGAGGGTCGACAAAAGAGGGGGAGGCCTTCAGGGAGATGGATTGATACAGTGGCTGCGATGATGGGCTCGAGTATAGCAGGGATTATGGGGCTGGCGCGGGATCAGGCAGTGTTTCGTTCTGCTGTTGCATGGGGTCGCTATGAGTCGGAAATGACTCGACGGCACTTAACAACAACAACAACAGCGTATGCCAAGCTTAACAAAAAATATCCTATTAATGGAAAGGTAGAAAAACAACAGAGAGATGAAAAATAAAGGCAAAATAAATCCAGGGAAATAATTATTAGATTAGCAGAAAGAAAAGAACACAGTGGTAATTAATGATAGTGAATTAGTACCAAAACTGAAATTGGATAATAAATTATTGGTTAAAAAAAGAAATTAAGGGCTGTAAGAATAAAATTGGGAGCCAGGTATTATAAAGAACAAGGTGGTGATTTATGGTTTGGGGATGGATCTGATCAAGTTGCTACATGAGAAAGAACAAAAGCAGGGATTCTTAACCTGGGGACCATGGATGGGTTCTGAGAGACCCTTGAAACCTCTAAAACAGTGTGGTAAAAAGTTGACGTGTGCATTATTGGAACAAGCATTTTTTCTAAAATGAGGGTCCATATCTCCCTTGAGATTTTCAAAGAGATTTGCAAGCTCAAATTTTCAAGTATTCCTAACAATGAACTAGATCAACTAGTGAGCTCTCTGTGATGCTGATCAGGTTGCAGCAGAGCTTCCTAAAATAGATTAGGAAGAAATGCCCGGCAAGCTACTTTCAAAAACGAGCCAGTTAAAACCCTAGGGATCTCAACAGTCCAATCTGCATGGGGTTACAACTTCTATGTAGCCAGTTTCTCAAGGTTTCCATGTACTATAATAGTATTATGCTTAAAGTAGTTGGACTGGAGGGTAACACATTGAGCTCACAGACCTGTAATGACATGTCATATCACCATTTGTGGCAGGCCATAGCCAGCCCTGCTATAGACCTGATGGACAATGGAACAACCAGAATGTGAGCACGATTTTCCTTAGATGAGAATGAGATTGATTTTTGAGTGATGACATACTATGCCTTATAGAAGACAATGAGCATACCCTTCTAAGTGTCTGCCTCCACAGACCATACAACCTTGGATGCATCTCTAGAAGAGACAAATAGGGAGACAAAGGGGAGCCATTTCCACAGATTTGCACCCATAATATCATGCCTTCTTCACTGCTTGTTTCCTGGTTTGATAATAAACTGAAATTGACAGCAAATCTGAATCATCTTCACACTGGACTAGCCTTTGAAAACAAAGAATCCTCCAGCATCAGATAGCTATGGAGAGCTATTTGGAGGCTGCATTAGACCTACATTACCACACCTCAATATTCTCATAAATATATCATAACTATCACTAATTTTCAAGCAATCTTATAGTTTAGCACTTCAGTTAAAGCATTAAATAGCATAACATTCACTTCAATAGCTACAGCTCATTCTTCTTTGTTAATTTCATAAACTTTAATTTGTCCAAAGGAAGAAGATAGACAAAATGCCCCCCACAAAGAAAGATTAAATTCAAGGACAAGTTTTGTTTTCAGAATTTATTTTCCAATCTCTGTCCTTCCTAAATATTTTTAAACATTTCTAATTTTTTTCTCACTGGCCATTTTCAACTACATGTTAAGGTGAGATACAGTAGTGAAGAATGTCTTTGCCATGGTTGAAGGCTACCACATACCAGAATGCAAGTTCTGTAAGAAACTCACTAGACCAGACCAAACCAGTGCATCCAGTTGATTCCAATTCCTGGAGACCCCATGTCTTTCAGAATAAAACTTATCTCCATAGGAGGTGTGATGCAGTGAATTACTTGGCATGGCTTTTCTAGCCATAGTCTTTGTAACTCCCACTGTGTTACTGGGTGGGCCCATGCAAATAAGGTGTATAGAATTCTGATGTTGGGATTGGTTAGTTTTGTCACTCTGCCTCCTTAGAGGCAGAAAGGGGGATCTCACTGCCATCAAGAGACAAGAGCTGGAGTTGAAGTGGAGTGTGTTCTTGGACCTAAGATCTCTGCACTAGACCTCCTTGGCAGAGATGCCCAGCTGAGACATGCCTGGCAGAGAGACGGTCACAGTGGAACCAAGAGGCACAAGACAGCTTACCTGACCCACAGGGCGAGGAAGCTGTGTGCTATCAGGCAGGAGGCTTGCTGGTGGAGTGGGGTGCACCTATCAGCAGAGCTAAAAAAGAGCTTTGTGGCACTTGCCTGAGCAGGTCAGGGGCCAGGCCAAGAGGCCAAGGCATACCAGAGGGGAGACTATTCTGATCGAAGAACTGTATCCCAAGTGTGTTCCTGAACCTAAATTGCAGACTGTTACTTCCCTAATAATAAACCCCATAATCGCGGATATTTTCTGTGAGTTCTGTGTGGCCACTGCAACAAATTATCGAACCCAATAGAGAAGTAGTGAATGCTAAGGGAAGGGCAGTTGGTGTCAGACCTGGCAAAAAGATTGGAGGGTGGCAGCATGTCTGGTCTCATGGAAACAAGTCTTGGGCTGCTGATGGTGATTCTGTCTCCCTCTTGTGAAGTTAGAGGAGGTCAGAAGATGCTGCCTCTGGGCCTTTTTTGCAGGAGGTAATCCTCCTTAGGGTGTGACCCTTTATTAGTAGATCACCTGGCCTTTTTTCTAAGCTATTTTAGGGTGCATTCAAACTACCAACTTCTCAGTTAGTACCTAAGTTCTTAACTGTTCGCACCACCCAGGGACTCCTAAGGACCTCACTGCTGCTGTTAGGTGCCGTCAAGTTGGCTCCAACCCATAGGAACCCTTTGTCCAGCAGAATAAAACACTGCCCGGTCCCGTGCCATCCTCATAATCCTTGCTATGCTTGAGCCCATCATTGCAGCTACTGTGTCAATGCACCTCATTGAGGGCCTTCCATTTTTTCACTGGCCTTCCACTTTTCCAAGCATGGTATCCTTCTCCAGGGACTGGTCCCTCTTGAAAACATGACAAAAATACATGAGATGAAGTCTGTCCATTCTCGCTTCTAAGGAGCATTCTGGCTTTACTTTCTCCAGGACAGATTTGTTCATTCCTCTGGCAGTCCACAGTATTTTCATTATTCTTCCCCAGCATCACAAGGCCCTCACTAGAAACTGCTACATAACAAAGATTTTAGAGTATCAAAAGAAATTACAGAAAAAAAAAAAAAAAATCATTAGAAATAGATTCTTCAAATAAATAAACAGATAATGAAATAAATTATTTAAACAATAATGATTTTAAATAGCAACTCAGCATTCATCTCCAGTAAAAATTAAAAAAAGAAAAGTTTTGGCTAATATGAACAAATAAAACCCATAAAACAGCATTTGACTGTAGAGGAAGATGACTAGGTTTTGATGTTCTTGTCTCTTAAAGATGAGGATCCTTACTTCTAAAACTAAGAAAAACAGAACCCAAGCAGACATCATTAGCATATTTCTATAAACAGGATTTTTAGGTTTATATATAAATGTGTGTTTCTCCTCTTGGAATGTATATTTTTTTCTCAACATGTTCTAAACGAAGAACAAAATGGAGGGTCTACTATAGTAATGCATAAGAAAAATATGAAGGAATATATTTGGCAGTGCCTAATCAAACAGGCATGCAGAGTCATATCCATATGAAATCTTCTTTATGGGAGCACAAAGCAATTGCATTTGCTATTAGCATTTTTTTCCTCCCAGTTGAAGTGGATAGGAGCCTCCAAGACTTAGTAACCTACATGGAAATCCATGTTGGGAGCCTTCCTCCTCTGAAAGGAATTTCCTTTCTTTCTCTAAAGTTCATCTCCTAGATAGCCCAGTGGAGGCTTACAGAGGTGCAGTGTGGGACAGAAAAAGGGAAAAAATCCTTTCTTCACACTCGTGCTGCTCTGAATGCAGACCATCTGTGCCCCCAGCTGGAGCGCCGGCAATGGTCTGGCACTTGAACCACACCATATTTACAGATCTAAACACAAATGGCTACTGCCTGATTGTTTCATGATTCATTAGTCAGACAAGCTCTCCTCTCCCGCCAGCACAGCTGTTACAGAGTAAACCTTTGTCACTTAATAGGCCTGATTATTACTTTCCATCAAAGGTATTGATCTGTGTCACCTCTACTTAAGGGAATGGGGGAGAAGAAAAGGGGGAATAAAATGTACCAGAAAAACATGAACATGAAGAAAAAGGAGAAGGAAGGCAAAAGGGGGGACATTCAGAGGGATCGGTGACATTAGCTCCTTTTCTTGTTCTCTGCTCCATGCCTTAAATATCTGGAATCATATCTTCCTCCGCGGTGACTGACTTTCTGGAGAAGAGGAGCCATACTTTACATGATGTACAGTCTTGTACCCCCTAGACCACTGCAGTCACAGACTATGACCACGAGATCATTGTTCAACCATGGACGCAGGGCGAACTGAACCAGAAATTTGTATCAATTAATAAGCCAAACCAGTGTGCAGAGAAAGTACAGGGTCTGGAGGGAATTTTTTATAGCTCCTTTAATTATCTCCTTTTGTTTAACAAATAAAATGAAGCTATAACCCTGGGCTGCTTCCTGTGACGCAAAGCATTTGCCCCAGTTGAGGATGCTCCTTTCCGGCAGCCGTGAGCACGCTGCGGACACTGCCCTGCAGAATGCTGGCTGAGTGCGCAGAACGCCAGCTTGGCGCTCTGGCCGATGTTTCCACGCTCCGCTTCTCTCTCTGTCCTCACTCCTTTTATCACTTTCTTCACTCTTTAAAAAAAAAAAAAAAAAAAACCTCCAAGAAACAAGCTTTCAAGAGGTTTGCTTGGAGGGAGAAGACAATAAAAGGCCCTCAGAATTACACTAACTCCATAAAAACAGAAGGGACTAGTCCCTGGAAGAGGATATCATGCTGGGTAAAGTAGAGGGTCCGTGAGAAAGGGGAAGATCGCAATGAGATGGATTGACACGGTGGCAGCAAGGATGGAATCAAACACAGCAAGAGTGTGAGGCTGGTGCAGGACCTGGCAGTGCTTTGTTCTGTGGTATGCAGGGTAGCTATGAATTGGAACCAACTCGATGGCACCTATCAACAACAATAATAAAAACAAAGAATTTGTATAAAGTATAATGATTCCCACTAGCATCATCACCATGCCGATTATTCAGGATGCACAGAGTTTTAGAAAGGGAGATCAGAGATAATCTACTCAAGCTCTTAATTTACCTATAAGCAAAGGAAGTCCAGAGAGGTTAAGCAACTTCCTCATGACCCAAAGCATTTTGGGTGGAACAGCTAAGCCTAAAAGTACCCATCAACAGAAGAATAGATAAGCAAACTATGGTACATGCACACGATGGAATACTGTGCAACACTAAAGAATAATGTTGTTGTTGTTAGGTGCCATCGAGCTGTCTCCAACTCATAGCGACCCTATGTACAGCAGAACAAAACACTGCCTGATCCTGTGCCAGCTCCATGATCCCTGCCATACCTGAGCCCATTGTTGCAGCCACTGTGTCAGTCGGTCTTGTTGAGAGTCTTCCCATCTCTCATTGACCCTCCTCCACTTTACCAAGCATGATATCCTTCTCCCAGGAATGGTTTCTTCTTAAAACATGACCAAAATAGGTAGACGAAGTCAAAGAATAATGTAGAATCTGCAAAACACCACATAACATGGATAAACTTGGAGGACATTATGCTGAGTGAAGTAAGTCAATCACAAAATGACACAAATATTGTATTCATTATTGTAAAAAGTGAAGGAAAGGTTTATATATAGAAGGAAATTTTCTCTATTTGTTACCAATAGAGGGAGGGGAGGGGAGAAAACACCACAATAAATAAATAAATAGGCAGATAGATAGATAAACAAATAAATTAATTAATAAGAAAAGTAAAGAAGGCATTAATAAAGGATAAAAGAAGGAAGTCTGTAAAATTGTCTTTTCCACAGAGGTGATTATAGCTGGCCTGAATGCCTCCTGGAACAAAGCCTTTATCATTAAAGCATTTTTTTTGTCCCAATGTACAAGGAAGGTCTGCCAATTTACCAGAAGCTCAAGTCTTGTGATAGCATACTTGTCTTGTAATGCTGTTGTTGTTATGTGCCGTCTTGTCGGACCCGATTCACAGCAACTCCTCCTTGGGTTTCCGAGGCAGTATCACTACGGAAGTAGATTGCCCAACCTTCCTTTTGAGGAGTAGATGGTGGCTTTGACTATGATATTCACAGAAAGTGAACGTCATTGAAAGAGAGAAAGTAACAGGAGAGTTAGAGAGAGAGAATCAGAGAGAGAGAATGTTCATATTTAGGGGATAACATGATTTTCCTTTTCCAGGATAAAGATTTCCCTTAATGATCCTATGTAAGCTTTAGAGAAGATAGTCAATTGATTCCAGGTTTTTTGTTTTCAGATAAAGAGTTGTTGTAGAAGGAAAAAAAAAAAAAAAAAGTCCTCTGCTAACCAGCTCAGAGTCCCTAGGTGGACCAAACTATTAAACACTTGCTACTAACCAGAAGTTGGTGGTTCAGACCCACTCAGAGGGTGCTCAGGAGAAAAGGCCTGGCAATCTGATTCTGAAAGGTCACAGCCTTGAAAACACTATGAAGTGCAGTTCTACTCTCCACACACAGGGTCACGAGTCAGAATCACCTCAACAGCAACTGGCAGGTAACCAGCTTTCTATTCTATCAACCAAAAAAAAAGCCCCAAACTCACTGCCATCGAGTCCATTGTGACTCACAGCAAGCCCTCTTGGGTTTACGAGGTGATGTCACTATGGAAGTAGGTTGCCCAACCTTCCTTCCGAGGAGTGGCTGGTGGGTTTGAACTGCCAGCCTTCTGGTTAGCAGTCAAATGCCTTAGGCACTATGCCACCAGAGCTCCCACTCTATCAACCAGGCTTCCAAAAACCAAGATCCCAATTTAGTCAGGGATGATTTTATCTAATAGTATAGCTCCTAATGCCTTACAGAAAATAAGGCCATGAAAGAGTGAGACCTTTGTGTATAGTTTGTGAAATGAGGTTCTTTATAGTCACACCTTTTTAAAACATATCCATATCATGGAGAAACAGTATTTCCCTTTATATAATACACATATATGTGTGCATGATATCACATATAAGTAACTCCAGTGCATGCACATGTGCAAAATGGGCTTTGCTCTTACAACCCCTTAACATTTCCAGCGCTCTGAGATGCAAACATAGGCTGGTTCCCTTTTCTTTGCCCCCGTAACTCCCACTTTAATCGTTACTCAACTCTAGTATATTAATGAGACTTGTATTTCTTCTTCTCCTGGCCCTTACCCTCCAATTGTAGGCACATTGTTATTCTAGTTCACAAAAGGTCCAGAGCCTTACTAAGTACATCACTGCTTGTTTTATGGTGTTCACCAGAGGTGATGGATTAACAAGCCTGGACACTGGGATTCCCCAATAACATGGCTGTCAATAGAAGTAAGAGACAAGGCCCACCCTGCCAACTCAGTCCTTTAGAATTAAAAGGGATAGTCAGAACTCAGTTAGCTTAAGTTTCTATATCCAAAAACATTATTAATGAGCAAAGTATTGAGAAATATCTCATGTGCTGTGGCCCTGGGGAGCTGAGCAAGTCCATTTCATATTTATTTTATTCTCAGTAGGCCGTTGGCCAAGGGGAGGCTGCTAAAACCTTGAGATCACTTTTGACTCAGCCCAGATTTTAATCAGTAATAACCCTCTGTGCCGTTTCCATGACTATAATCATCCTGGTGGTTCGATTGTTCCCCTTGATACCCATGTCCAAGACCATCTAGACCTCTCCCCTGTCTCATTCCCAAATGGCATTGGGAATTTTACTTTTTAGATTAGAATATTAATGAGTATGTGTTTTAGCACCCATCTTTAAAAAAAAGAAAGTTTATCCTTAATTCTTTAATCAAAAACAGAATTCATATTTGGAAGCAAATGAAATCTTACTGATAGCCAACTTTCAGCTTTTGAGCTTTCCAAACCAGAATTTCTTTTCGTAAGTTATGTCTATCAGTTGACAGGACCAATATGATTTTACGTGGGCACAGTTTGGCAAACAGGAACTCCACATAATATAGTACCTCGAAATTCATATAAAAAGAAAGCTGTCAGCAAGTGAAAACTGATTAAAATAAAGGGCATTTGTTTGTAACAGGGTAGGGAAATCAGCTTATAGCCATAAAAAGGAAACTGATTGGCAAGAACTGACATGAAAATGCCAAAGTATTAAAAATACATTTTGATTTTTGGTCTGTTTATATCCCACTTGATAATTTGATTTTGAATCTAAATATGCTTTTGCCCAGCACATCAACAAAAGATAGACCTTACATAGAAATCGGTATGGTAACAAACAGCACTTGGAGTGTCCTCTCAAAAAAAACACTCAAATATTTTTAAAGACATATGACTGATGGTTTGTTATGCTTCAACAAATGTGGTGAGGCAGGAAGTATAGCTGTACTATGTCCATTTTACAGACAAGACACTGATAAGTGAAGAAGACAGAGAAGTACCATCAAATAATATTTGTAAAGCTCCCACCTGTGTGGAGTCCCTGTCTGGAATGCAAAAGAGTTATTGCGTGTAATACCAATGAGAGCTACATGATAGCATGAAAAGAGGAAAAAAAAAAAAAAACATAATTAGAAAAACTGGGCCAAGGTCTCACCTGGGCATTTGTCTTTGTAGAAAGCCTGTGAGAAAATCCCCTTGCTGCCATCCAGTGTTGGCCACATATTGTGGAAGTAGCCATGAGAATGACCCAGGGTAGGAGTATATTGCAAACCAACAAAACCCAGTCATGGAGTTGATTCCAACTCACAGTTACCCAATAGGACAGAGCAGAACTGCCTCCATAGGGTTTCTGAGGCTGTAAATCTTTATGGAAGCAAACTGCCTCATCTTTCTCCCTCAGAGTGGCTGGTAGGTTGGAACAACTGACGTTTCTTTTAGCAGCCAAGCTCTTAACCCATTGTGCCACCATGAGTACCCAGGGTGAAATAAAGGTACTCCTTCCATGAGTACCCAGGGTAAAATAAAGTATTCATATTGAGTAAATTAAAATAATGTGTCTTTAAAAATACACAGAACACTTGTTCTTATATAGCTACACTGTTTAGCTATATATATATCGAACAGCTGGGACTAAAACAAATAGCAGATTAAAATGGAAAACCTGTGGTTGTATTTAGTTACCTACATATTTCAAAGCACATGTAACCAAAGTCAACAGTATTTGGGAATGGATAATTGTGCTTTCTTGCTCCTAAAAAAATCAACTCCAAAGCATGTTCTGGAAAGTGCTTTTTCTTCAAGTAATCTTTTTTAGTGTTATTATTTGTAGCAATGAATGTATACAGACATTCAAAAATGCATTGTATTTCTATTTCTCATTTCTAAATTAAAAGCCATCATAAACCAAACTCACAGCAATAATAGCAAAGTTGAACAGATCAGATAGTAACAAATACTAGTGGAGTTGTGGAGAGATTGGAACTCTTGTACACTGCTGATGGGATTGTAAAATGGTACAACCTTTGTGGAAAACAGTATGGTGTTTCCTTAAAAAACTGAAAATAGAAGTACCATTTGACCCAGAAATTCCATTACTAGGAATATATCCTAAAGATGTGAGAGATAGCACATGAACAGACATATGTACACCTATGTTCACTGCAGCACAATTCACCATAGCAAAGAGATGGAAACAACCTAAATGCCCATCAACGGATGAGTGGATAACCAAATTATGGTATATCCACACAATGGAATACTATGCCACATTAAAGAACAATGAAGGATATGCGAATCATCTCACAATGTGGATGAACCTGGAGGACACAATGCTGAGTGAAATAAGTCATTTGCAGAAGGACAAGTATTGTATGAGCCCATTACTGTAAAAAGACAGAGAAGGGTTTGCTTGGAAAAGGGAACTCACCTAGTAGGTTACCGGGATGGGGAGGGAAAGGGAGGAATTAATTTAGGGCTAATTGGGGCTTACATGCTGACATGGGTAGGGGGAGGGATATACGGGAAGGATATATGACCACCATGATAACATTGGGAAATGAGAGGACACCAAACTGTGCACAATAAGAGATAGACAATGGATGTTAAAACCAACCAATGTGTCCACGATACCACATTGCCATTAACACCAAACACTAGGCTATACAGATAAACACATAAACACCTGAGATGATCAGACAGGGATCAGTGAATAGAAGTATACTCTAGACCAAGGATGGACTCAGCTGAGGCTAATCCTGTACAGACACCAGTGATACAAAATACCTGCAGTCCTTACAGAAACAATAGAAGACAGACACAGAGTAATCCCTCACAGACATCCTGACACTATGGGAGAGAGATCCAATAGAGTACTACCTCAGGACCATAGTACTAGGGTACACTAGACTCAATTGGCACAACAAAATACATAAAAGCATGCTCCACATCCTACATTGGTGAGTAGCTACTGGGGTCTTAAAAGTTTTCAAGCAGCCATCTAGCATCAGAAGTGAAGCAGAACGCAAAAAAAAAAAAAAAAAGAAAAGGGCATTTAGAAGCAATCAACCCTAGGAGACGATGGCCCTTGAGACCAGAAGAACCGGATGGTTCCTGGCTACCAATGCCAACCACTCAGGAAAGGATCAAATCTGGAGATCTGGATAGAGTGGGAGAGAAAATGTGGAACAAAATCCAAAAACTCAATACTGACCAGAATTACTGGTCAGATGAAGTTTGGTGAGACTCCCAATACTATGGCCCTAAAATACATTCAGCACCTGAAATAAACTCACCCCCAGGGGCGGGCTCGCAGCCCAATGGTTAGTGAGATGTACATGCAGACCACTCAACCCAGGATGCTGCACCCAGACACTCAATGGTAATACATCCCCTGAAGCAATAAACCATGGGACACCAGAGGACCAACATTCAAACTGAGGAAATGTAGGACAAACAGGAGTGCATAATTATGAGGGGCACAGGGGGAGTGTTGTGGGGTAGGGAGGGGAGGAGACTGGGTTAGGGTTGGACATGGCAAATGGGGAATGAAACCAAATGTACGCGTGACTTTGAATGTAAAACAAGCTCTTAAAATAAAAAAATAAATAAAGATATGTGACCATAAAAAAAAAATGCATTGTATTTCTATTTCTCATTTCTAAATTTAAAGCCATCATAAACCAAACTCACTGCTGTAGAGTCAATTCAACTCACAGCTACCCCTCCTTGGGTTTCTGAGGTGATATGTCTACAGAAGTAGATTGCCCAATCTTCCTTCTGAGGAGTGGCTGATGGGTTTGAACCACCAGCCTTCTGGTTAGTGGTCAAATGCCTTAGGCACTATGCTACCTGAGCTCCCAAAAGCCATCACAGTGCTTCCTAAAATATCTCTGAAAACAAAACAAAACAAAAAAACACTACCATTGAGTCGATTCTGACTCATAGCATTGGGTTTCTGTGAGGTGGTAAATCAGAAGTAAATTGTCCAGTCTTCCCTCCACAGAGTGGCACTGTGCTTCCAGAGCTCCTTAAAATATCTCTACTCTCTGGTAGCATAGTGCCTAAGGCACTTGACTGCTAATCAGAAGGCTGGCGGTTCAATCCCACCAGCCACTCCTTGGAAGGAAGATGGGGCAATCTATTTCCATAGTGATACTGCCTTGGAAACCCAAGGAGGGGGTCCTTGGGGAAACCCAAGGAGGGGGCCCTTGGGGAAACCCAAGGATTCTGACTCGACAGCATATAACAAGAACAACAACAAAAAAAACCTCTGTGCTATATAGGTCTAGATTTTCAAATAATAAATAAGTAAATGTCAATACTTATGGCACATGTATTATGTGACAGCCATTCATGTATTAACTTACTTAATCATCACAATGACCCTATAAATTAAATTCTACTACCAAAAATTTAGAGCAATAAAGAGCAAACTGAGTCACAGAGAGGTTAAATAACCTGCCCTAGGACATATAGCAGGAGCCCTGGTGGTATATTGCCTAAGCCATTTGACTGCTAACCAGAAGGCTAGTGGTTCAAACCTACCAGCCATTCTTTGGAGGGAAGATTGGGCAATCTACCTCTATAGAGATACTGCCTTGGAAACCCAAGGAGGGGGGGTCGCTGTGAGGCAGAAATGGCAGCACTGGTATTCAAGTCTAGGCTATCTGAGTCCAATGTCCATCCTCTTAACCTAAAATTTACAATAAAGATGATGAAAAGAGAGACTGAGGGAAGGTAAAAAGGAAGGAAAGAAGGGAGGAGGCAATAAAAGAAAGGAGGAAAGAGAGAAAAGAAAGGAGGAGGGAGGGAAGGGACGAGAATGCTTTAAAAATTGTGCAGTGGGGAATTTTTTTAATTTTCTTGAAGAATGAAAGGAGATCTTTTTGACAAATGGAATAGGTATTTTTCAGAAGAGTAGGAAAGAGAGGTATATGATGCATATTGAACCCCACTTACGACCTTGGTAGAGGAGAACTTCTGCAGAATCAGTTGGTCTGTGCCAGCTCTTGGAGCCTCCCTTCCACAATTTCATCCATCTTCCCCAGCATCCTGAACATTTCAAACACTGCTCCGCTCCTACTCACTTGGACATAAGAAGATGTCAAGGGATAAGACACCTGGAAATCCAAAATGCAAGCATGGTGATGCATGGTCACTTGGCAATGGTGTGTGTGCTTAGCTTTGTACCAAGGAATGGAGCTTGCCTTCTTGCCAGCAGCCTAGACTTCCAGCAAACAGGTGACACAGCAGAGGCAGCAGGCACAGAAGCAGAAGAGATCTGTCCAGCACAGGAGATCTACTGCGCATCCTTGGGGAAAACACCTACTGCGCATCCTTGGGGAAAACAAAGAAGATAGGAAGTAGACCACTGAAGGTAGCAGCAAGGTGTTTGTGCTGGGAGAAAGAACTTATAACCCAGCAGTAATGCAGGTCATATTATCTGTAATGGTACATCATTAACTGGAAACTCAAAGGGGTGCACAGATATCACTGTTTTTTTGGATTTAAGTAGAGCTACGAATCAAGGCCATCAAAAACCTTAGCACAGGTACCTGAGAATTTTCTGGTTTGAAGAAACTGAAGGTTTGTTCTACTTTATTTGTTTTTCTTTTTTACATTAGGCTCCTTTGGCATAGCCTTCTTTTGTATTTTAGAGAGCAGAAACAGATTAGACAGACCAAGTGGTCTTATTTGGACACGTTCAAATATTTCTTCCACAACCCTTCTGTTAGTTTGTCATACTATGGTGGCTTACATGTTTCTATGATGCTGGAAACTAGGCCACCAGTGTTTCAAATACCAGCAAGATCACCCCTGTTGGGCAGGTTTCAGCAGAGCATCCAAACCAAGACAGAGTAGGAAAAGAGGCCTGACAATCTACTTCCAAAGATTAACAAATGAAACCCTACATATCACGGCAGAATAGTGTCTTAAATAGTGCTGGAAGATGAGTCCCTAGGTTAGAAAGCACTACACAATGGCTGCAACAATGGATTCAATCATGCCAATAATGACACAGGACCAGACAATGTTTCATTATGTCATACACAGGGTCACCATGAGTCTGAGTGCCTAACCCAAGCCATGGTATTTTCAATAGCCTCATATGCATATGAAAGCTGGACAATGAATAAGGAAGACCAAAGAAGAGTTGATGCTTTTGAGTTGTGGTGTTGGCGAAGAATACTGAAAGTATCATGGACTGCCAGAAGAACTAATAAATCTGTCCTGGAAGAAGTGCAACCCGAATGCTCCTTGGAAGTGAGAATGGCCAGACTTTGTCTCACCTACTTTGGTCATTGCTAACAGGGCAAGGAAGCCACACCTTCTGACCTCCTCTAACCACACAAGAGGAAGACAGAATCATTATCAGTAGCCCAAGGCCCATTCCTGAAGGCCAGACACAATGCCTCCCTCCAGCCCTTATACCAACCGTTCCTCCCACAGCACCCAAAGCCTATCTGCTGGGTTCAATAATTTACTACAGTGGTCACACAGAACTCACAGATTATAGGGTTTATTAGGGAAGCACCAGGCTACAATTCAAGTTCAGGAACAACGTTCAGTCTCTTTGCCAGCCCACAGTCTCTCACCCAACAGTCTCTTAGTCTCTCCCAGTCTCTCTCCCAGCAATGCATGTCTCTTGGTGTCTCTTTCTCAGTGGCGTGTGTCTTTCGGTGTCTCTTTCTCAGCAGTGCCTGTCTCTTGGTGTCTCTTTCACATCTGTTTCAGCCAGAGGTCAGAGAGCACATTCTGCCTCTAGGAGGCCTCCTTTTGAGCCCGACAGAGTGGCCAAACCAACCAATCATAACATCAGAATTCTAAGCACCTAAGAGAGAGCAGGAACCTCCCAGAACATTGTTTTGTGCTATTCCCAACAGAAATACCTCAGGTGGACAACTTTAGCAATCAGGAGCTCCTTGGTTGCTCATGGCAAATTCCACCTCAGAGTTCACAAAGACTTATGCATAGGGAGCTCTGGTAGCGTAGTGGCTAAGGCACTTGACTACTAACCAGAAGGCTGGCAGTCCAAACCCACCAGCCACTCCCCGGAAGGAAGATGGGGCAATCTACTTCCGTAGTGATACTGCCCTGGAAACCCAAGGAGGGGTCGCTATGGGTCGGGTCTGACTCAACGGCACATAACAACAACAACAACATGGATAGAAAAGCCACACTAAGTAATTTACTACACCACAGTCATAGTGTCAGAAAGGACCATTCCCTGGAGAAGGCTATCATGCTTGGCAAGTGGAGGGTCAGTGTGAAAGGGGAAGGCCCTCAACAAGATGGACTGGCAAGGATTATGAGGCTGGCACAGGACTGGGCAGTGTTCTGTTCTGTTGTACACAGGGTCGCTATGAGTCAGAGTCGACTCAGTGGTACCTGACAATCTTAGGTATTATAGGATAAAGGAATTAAAGTAAAGTTTTCTAATAAATGACAACCTTGAATTTCTGGACAGAGTAGTGTTTTGTTTTAGTTGTGAGAAATAGATCAAAATGTTGACTGAGTATTAATAATTAATAAGAGCTATCATTTATCACATGCTTATTATGTGCTAAGCACCAAAAACAAAATAAACCAAACCCACTGCCATCTAATCTATTCCAACTAATAACAACCCTAAGCTGCTAACCACAGTGTGTTTTGTATGCTTTAATCTTCAACAGTCTTGAGGGAGTTACTATTACATCCATTTCACAGAAGTGAAAACTGAATTATAGAATATAGTTACAGAAAACTAAGTTATATAATAAGTAAAAGGCAAAGCCAGTGTTGCACTTCAGGTTTGGGTAGCTCCAAAGCCTTTGACCATAAAAGATATTTCCTTAACAAATGTAATCAGGAATATTAAAATAACCAAACTCCATCCACTATTCTTCTTAAGGTTTGCTCTGCACACCCTTGGCTAGACTGATACACAGAACTGTGTTAGCTTTAACCTTTGAAAAACAAGCACATATACGTTGCAATATGACATGGAAATAACACGAAGACCATTAGCCAAGATTTGAGGAGAACTGGGTCTTTGGTCTGACTATTTCTAATCGAAGGTACCCTTGGGTATATTCTTAAGCCCTCTGAATCTCACGTCCTTGATCTCTATGAAATGGCAATCAGAAGACCTGCCCTGTCAACATCACCAATGGGCAGATTAATTGGAAAACAGAAAACACCACATAATACATTTTAAAAAACCTCTATAGATGTGATAGCAGTCTCTGGGGATACAAATAGTTAAGTTCTCAGCTACTAACCAGAAAGTTGGAGGTTTAATTTTACCCAGAGATGCCTTGGAAGAAAGAGCTGGCAATCTACTTCTAAAAAATTAGCTACTGAAAACAGTATAGAGCACAATTCTTCTTTGACACCCATGAGGTCACCATGAGTTGGAATCAGCTCAGTAGCAATTGGTTTTCAATTGTTGTTAGACTGTACCTCTCTGTTTTACACAGCTTCTACTACTGAAATGGAGGTCAATGTCTTCTCTTATTACTCCTTTCCCCAAAACAGCTTCCATAGATATTAGACAGTGCCACAAGATACATTCTCAAAATGCTAGAAACTGTGCGGGCTGAACATGAGCAAAATGATCATAAATTAGGTGTAAGCTCAGCCCTGAGGCAAAGACAGAAAAGGACTCAATGAGTCTTGAAATGTTTTGTGTCATTAACAAGAGACAAAAAGGGATGAATATATTTCTTTAATGCATGTTGTTGAATTGGCATGTGATGAATGCAGGAAGACTAAATTTTGTTGCGTTATGATGGCATTACACAGAATGTGAATATGCATATATCTATAAGGTATTCAAAAATACCAAGGCTTCTCAACATTCCTTTTTAGCCTCCAATTTCAAAATTATGTTCTCTTTCTTCCTAGCAAGCTGTAATGTCAAACTCCTACAAAGTCCTGTCGCTCCACATTCTTTGAAGCTGCATTTAAAAGTAGTTTCAAATTCCCCAGACTCCTACCAATGCAATTAGAATTTCCAAGGATTTAACTTGTTTAAATCAGGGACCCTTCTCCCCAAATAAAGGTAAATGCATCACATGTTGTTGTTGTTGTTATGTGCCATCTAGTAGGACCCGACTCATAGCGACCCCTCCTTGGGTTTCCAAGACAGTATAACTACAGAAGTAGATTGCCCAACCTTCCTTCCGAAGAGTGGCTGGTGGGTTTGAACCACCAGCCCTCTGGTTAGCAGGCAAGTGCCTTAGGCACATACACACATACAATTGCTTGCTTATACAATACATTGCAAAATTTCTGATGCCCATCCACAGGCTCCTGGAGTTACCCACCCTAAGATAAGAACTCCCAAAGCTCATGGATGTTTGACCAGGTTTCACACTGCACAACAAGGCTTAGGCAAAGGAAAGAAGTGGGAAAGGAAATCCAACCCTCCTACCATTCACTAAATCATGCCTAGAGGGAGTGCTGTTTTCTAATTTGCACAAACGTGCCATATTGCTATAGTGGTATGCTGGGAAACTCACATCAACTCTCAAGTTAAGTACATTTTGTAAGTAAGTCTTTTCCCAATCCTCTGATGGCCTAATGCCTAAGGCATTTGACTGCTAACCAGAAGACTGGTGGTTCAAACCCAACCAACAATTCCTCAGAAAGAAGAGTGGGCAATCTTCTGTAATCATACTGCCTCAGAAACCCAAAGAGGGGTCACTATGAGTTAAATCCGACTCAACAGCAGTGAGGTTTTTTTGTTTTTTTTTTTTCCTTTTCTCCCCGCCCAATCCTGTGCTCTGTTACATCACATTAGTAGCTTTAATTGCAAGTATTTACACTAAGAAAATAGCAGAACCTACAAAGAAAGTCCCCCGCACCATAACCCAGTATGCCAATTGTTCAACATTTACTAGCACACCACTGCATACAGGCTAGTAGAGACTTTGAGAATCCCTGTGCTCATTAATGACAGATTTTAAATGATAGAGAACATAATATTTAAGCCTATGGCCCAATTTACTTTCAGTCTGTCCTACCTGCTTTTAGGTCAAGGGCACGTGAGCCTTGGCTTGTTTTGAGCACAGATTTAACAGTTAACAGACGTTACAGGAGGTATTCAGAGACGGTTAGAACATTTGATTCCCATTCGATCCCAGATGGTTCTAAAGATAGCATCCAGAGCTATAAACCTGTATGGTTAAAGCATCTGCAGCCCTGATAGCAGTAACTACCTCAATAACCATTAAGAAAACAAAACAAATGATGGTAGCATATAATTTTTAAGATACGGATGAGAAGGAAGAACCATAGGTAAAAATAAATCTAAAACCCCAACACTCCTTGAGATGCCAAGGAGGAAAAGTCCTGTCCACAGTAAATATAAACTGCTCTCATCTGATCTCAGGGTTATGCTGTGGGCTTCTTGAAGAACTGCTTTTTACAACTGAACTCTGTCTTCAGCTAAGACATTGCCCTGGCAAAGGAAAAAAAAAAAAAAGTTCAGTTCAAACGATTGATTCCAGTTTTGAATTACAGAGGGCTATTGATTTTTCATTAAGGTTCATGCACTGTTCTCAAGAGGGGAGACAGAGAGAGGAAAGTAATTCATTGATCAGAGCGGAGGGCCATGTTCATTTATTGGCTTCCTGCCACATCCCATTATTCCCGGTTCTAAATGTATATTGAAGTCCGTTTATTTTCATCATTGCCTCCTGTCACCAGAAATGTCTCCCTGTAACTATTAGTTTAATCATCCTTTTCTCACAATGGTAATGAGTGATAATATCCAATATGATACTAGATTCATGAATATTACTCATTACATTAGAGCATTGCCCCTCAAAGGACTGTAGTTAAGGGTCTGTCAATACTTGCATAGTCTAAAAGACAGGACTAATTTGAAAATTTTAATACTATATTTGAATTAAAAAAAAAAAAAAAAAACCTGCCGTATTTTCACACTTCTTATTTTTTAAAGAAGAAAACTTCCCAGGAGCCATCATGGTTTTGACCTATCAATGATAACTTTAGGTACAGAAAAATTACCTGTATCAGGCACCATCTCGCTACATGCATCAAGCCCTGGAAACCAATCTAGATAGAGAACCATTAAGCGCCTCCAGAACAAATCAAATATTCCATTTAGTATCATACTTTTTTTTGCAGAAACAAGCTTGATTTACCCTGTATGTCTTGACTCATACTTGAACCCTGTGTATTAGCAAAATGAAATGCTGAAAGTATAAATTGCACAGTCAACCACCAAAGTGGCAGAACAAGGACGAGAACCCATGTTCCCTGACTTCGTGATCACTATTCCACAATACTCTATTTCATGTGCTATTTATAATACATGAAAATTGGAAGGAATGTAATTTACTTTAATAGCAAACCTAGTAAGTGTAAAAATTACTTTTCTAGATTTTTCTCCACATCCAGATAAGAGTATCTTTCCCATTAAGGTCTGTCTACATAGTATCATTTGAATGTCTACTTGCTTCCCAAAGGGCCCCAATCCTAATCCCTCCAGATCATTTAGCAGGGGCTCTTAAATTTTCTAAATGGATTCTCTCAACACCTTGTGAGAGAGATGAGAAGAATTCTCCCATTTTATAGATGATTTGGTCAAGACTGCACAGGACACAGCCTCAGAACTTCTCACTGAGGAGGGCTCTTTCCACTACATCACAGCTCTCTCTGGTGCTGAAATTAGCAGTGGGAACAATTAGAAACAACAATGTTGTTGTTGTTATGTGCCATTGTGTCAGCCCTGACCCACAGTGACCCCTCCTTGGGTTTCGGAGGCAGTAGCACTACAGAAGTAGGATTGCCCAACCTTCCTTCTGAGGAGTGGCTGGTGGATTTGAAACAATAAACTATCTAAAAGATGTATATCAGAAATAACTAGCCAAAAGATATAATAGAAAAAATATCCCATTCAGAGTAGCAATCAAAAATGTAAAATGCCAAAGAATAACCATGACAAAAAATGTGTGGACCTTATATGACCAAAATTAAACACCTGTACTGAAAGATGTAAAATAAGATCTAACTGAATGAAAAGAGAGATACTCTAAAGTGCTGAGGAGCAAGGATATCTCCTTGAGGACTAAGGTGCGCCTGACACAAGCCATGATATTTCCAATCGCCTGGTATGCATGTGAGAGCTGGACAATGAATAAGGAAGACCGAAGAAGAGTTGATGCTTTTGAGTTGTGGTGCTGGCAAAGAATGCTGAAAGTACCATGGACTGCTAAAAGAACTAACAGATCTGTCCTGGAGGAAGTGCAGCCAGAATGCTCCTTGGAAGCAAGAATGGCCAGACTTCGTCTCACCTATTTTGGTCATGTTGTCAGAAGGGACCATTCCCTGGAGAAGGATGTCATGCTTGGTAGGGTGGAGGGTCGACGAAAGAGGGGGAGGCCTTCAACGAGATGGATTGATACAGTGGCTGCAACGATGGGCTCAAGTATAGCAGGGATTGTGGGGCTGGCGCGGAATCAGGCAGTGATTCGTTCTGCTGTGCATGGGGTCACTATGAGTCGGAAACGACTCAACGGCACTTAACAACAACAATAACAACTAAAGGTTTCAATTCCTTCCAGTAGGATATTTTGAAATAAACATGGTACAAATTATTCTAAAATTCCTCTGGGTGAATAAACAATGCAAACACAAACATAAAAGGTGTTTTTGTTTTTGTTTTTTTCATATTTATTGTCATGGGGGTGAAAGTCTACAGAGCAAATTCACTTTCCCTACAGCAGCTCATATACACTTTGTCTCATGACATTGGCTACAATTTACCACAATGCAATAGCTCCCCCCTCACACTTCCTCCTCATAGTTACCTCTTCCCTGTGTCCTTCCTTCCCATGTACTCCTGCCCTCCCAAACTGTCTCCCTGTGCATACACAGCCCTTCTATTCTCCCATGATTGATCTGTCCAAGGAGTGTATCTACCTAATGTAAATGTTCAGCTCATATGCCTGTCTTTTGTTTGCTGGAAGCCACAGGACTGGGTTCAATTCCAGACCTGAAGGGCATCTAGGGGCCACAGTCTCAGTCATTCCACCAGGATCCATCAGATGAGTAAACCTGGTCCCTTCATAAAAGGTGTTTTGAAAAGTAAAAATAAAGAGGGGCTAGACACTCCATCAAACATCGAAGCATACTTTAAAATGATAGTATTTAAAACAAGTGGAGCACGTGTGCAAAAACTAACAGACAGATCAAGGAACTGATCAGATGGGCATGAAACAAATTATAACACATGTAGCATAAAACCAAGAAATAAACCCACTGTCGTCAATTAGAGTTCGACTCATAGCAACCCCCACAGTTGGGTTTCCAAGGCAGTAAATCTTTACAGAAGCAAATTGTCCAGTCTTGCTTATGCGGAGTGGCTGGTGGGTTTGAACCACCAAACTTCCAGTTAGCAGTCAGATGCCTTAGGCACTGTGCTACCAGAGCTCCATATGTAGTATAGAAAACATCAATCAGAGAGGACATTATTATATATTTGGAAAAATTAAATTGGATACTCACTTTACAAAGTACATCAAAATGTATTCCAGATGAATTAAAGAGTTAAAGGGCTATAAAACAGAAAAACAAGAGAGAGAGATAAGTATTTAACTGATGGGTGAGTTGTATCATATAAAGACAGTGAAACATCAAAATAAAAAAGTCGATTTTACTACATTAAAATGTAAAATGCCTGTTTATTCAAAGCACCACAAATTACAAAAAAAACCAAAATGGACATGCAAGTCATACACACAGACACAAAAGAGTTCAACTCAACTAGCATTCAAAAACACCAAATTGATAAGACAATAACATTTTTATCTATTAAATTAGTGAACTTGTTTTAGATCATTATAATCAAGGCTGTAGTGAAACATGGTATCATACTGTTTATGGAAGAATGAACTGGTAACTGTTCTAAATTTGTTTCTAAGAGCTCTAATTGTGTAGTGGCTAAAGTATTGTGCTACTAACCAAAAAGTCAGTAGTTCAAACCTACCAGCTGCTCGACAGGAGAAATATGAGGTAATCTGCTTCTGTAAAGATTTCCAGCCTTGGAAACCCCATAGGAGTCTCTATGAGTCAGAATTGACTCAATGGCAATGGGTTTGGTTTGGTTTGGTTTGTGTTGTTGTTATTATATGCCGTCGAGTCGGACCCGACTCATAGTGACCCCTCCTTCGGTTTCCGAATCAGCATCACTACTAAAGTAGATTGTCCCATTTTCCTTCTGAGGAGT